>NW_028295813.1:3083076-3699692 GCF_964341445.2 Mesoplodon mirus | reverse complement strand
GTCATCACAGTGCTCCACAATCTTGTCATCACAATGCTCCTTAAAATTTGTCATCACATTGCTCCATGCACTTCTCATCAAAATGCTCTCTCACCACTGATATCACAATGCTACATCACTATTTGTCACAATACTCCCTCACCCCTGTGATCACAATGTTCCATGCCTCCTGTCATCACAATGCTACATGCACTTATCACAATGTTCGATGACCCCTGACATCACAGTGTTCCATAACACCTGTCATCAAAATGTTCCATGACACTTTTCATCAAATTGCTCCAAGACCCTGTCATCAGAATGCTCCCTGCCCTTCTCTTCACAATGCACAACACCCTTGCCATATAAATGCTCCATGACCTTTGTCATCACAAAGATCCATGACCCTTGGCATCACAATGATCCATGTCATTGTCATCACCATGCTCCATGAACCCTCTCATCACATTGCTCCATGCCCTTGTCTTCACAAAGCTCCATGACACATGTCAACAGAATGCTCCATGGCCTTCTCATCACAATGCTCCATGCCCTTGCCATCACAATGCTCCATTACCCCAGTCATAACAATGCTCCATGACCCCTGCCATCACGATGTTCCATGGTCTTGACATCACAAAGCTCCCTGACCCTTCTCATCACAATGCTCCAAGAAACCTGTAATCACAATGCTCTATGCACTTTATCATCTCAATGATCCATGAACCATGTCATCACAATGCACCATGCCCATCATCATAATGCTTCATGCTATTGTCATCACAATGAAATCAAAATGCCCCATGACCTCTGTCATAACAATGCTCCAAACCCTTGTGATCACAATATTCCCTATCACTTGTCATCACAATGCCACATGACACTCGTCATCACAATTATCAATGGTCTTCTCATCACAATGCTCAATACACTTGTCATCAAAATGCTCCCTGACACTTGTTGTCTGTACGCTCCTTGAACCCTGTCATGACAAGTCTCCATGCCTTTTTCATCACAATGATCCATGCCCTTTTCATCAAAATGCTCCAAGACCCATGTAATCAAAATGCTCAATGCCCTTGTCATCACAAAGCTCAATGACGCATGCCATCAGAATGCTCCTTGGTCTTCTCCTCACAATGCCCCATGCCCTTGTCATCACAATGTGCCAAGACCCCTCTAATCACAATGCTCCATGCCCCTTTTCTTCAGTATGCTCCATGAGACTTTTCATCACAAGGCTCCATGGTTTTGCCAACACAATGCTCCAGGACCTTGTCATCACAATGCTTCTCGACATTGTCATGAAAATTTTCAATGGCCCTTGTCATCATAATGCTCTAAGCACTAATCATCAAAATGCTCCTTTATATTTGTCATCACAATTCTCCATTACATTTTGCATCACAATGCTCCATGCCATTGTAATCGCAATGCACCATGACATATGTCATCACAATGCTCCTTGATACCTGTCTTCACAATACTCCATGACGTTCTCATCAGAATGCTCCAGGCCCTGGTCATCACAATGCACCATGCCCACTGTCATCACAATAATCTATGAAACTTGTCAGACCAATGCTCCATGCCCCTGTCATGATAATGCTCCATGCCCTTGTCATCACAAAGCTACATGTCCACTGTCTCCACAATGCTCTGTTACTCCAGTCATCACAATGTTTCATAACGTTTGTCATCACAGTGGTCCATGCCCGCATCATCACAAGGCTCTGTGACCTTTGTAACCACAATGCTCCATGAACGTTTCATCACAATGCTCTTTGACCCTTGTCATCACAATGCTCCATGCGCTGGTCAGCACAATGCTCCATGACACATGTCATCACAATGCACCATGCGCTTGTCATCACAGTGCTCCACAATCTTGTCATCACAATGCTCCTTAAAATTTGTCATCACAATGCTCCATGCACTTCTCATCAAAATGCTCTCTCACCACTGATATCACAATGCTACATCACTATTTGTCACAATACTCCCTCACCCCTATCATCACAATGTTCCATGACTCCTGTCATCACAATGCTACATGCACTTATCACAATGTTCGATGACCCCTGACATCACAGTGTTCCATAACACCTGTCATCAAAATGTTCCATGACACTTTTCATCAAATTGCTCCAAGACACTGTCATCAGAATGCTCCCTGCCCTTCTCATCACAATGCACAACGCCCTTGCCATCTAAATGCTCCGTGACTTTTGTCATCACAAAGATCCATGACCCCTGTCTTCACAATGCTCCGTGACTCCAGTCATCACAATGTTTCATAACGTTTGTCATCACAGTGGTCCATGCCCGTGTCATCACAAGGCTCTGTGACCTTTGTAACCACAATGCTCCCTGAAATTTTCATCACAATTCTCTGTGACCCTTGTCATCGTAATGCTCCATGTCTTTTTCAGAACAATTCTCCATGACCATTGACATCACAATGTGCTACGTGCATTTCATCACAACGGTCCACAACTTTGCCATTGCAATGCTCCCTAAACCTTGTAATCACAATGCTCCATGCACTTCTCATCAAACTGCTCTCTCACACGAGATATCACAATGTTCCATCACTAGTCATCACAATACTCCCTCACCCCTGTAATTACAATGATCCATGAACCTGTCATCACAGTGCTACATCCCCTTATCATCACAATGTTCCATGACCCCTGACATCACAATGTTCCATAACCCCTGTCATCAAAATGCTCCATGATGCTTTTCATCCCAAAGCTCCAAGACCCCTGACATCACAATGTTCTATAACCCCTGCCATCAAAATATTCCATTACACTTTTCATCAAATTGCTGCATGACCTGGTCATCAAAATGCTCCCTGCCCTTCTCATCACAATGCACCATGCCCTTGTCATCAAAATGCTCCATGACTTGTCATCACAAAGCTCCATGACACTTGGCATCACAATGCTCCATGTCATTGTCATCACAATGCTCCATGAACCCTCTAATCACATTGCTCCATGCCCTTGTCATCACAAAGCTCCCTGAAACTTGTCATCACAATGCTCGATGCCCTTCACATCACAATACTCCATGCCTTTGTCATTACAATCCTGCATGACCCATGTATCACAGTGCTCCGTGCCCTTGTCATCACAATGCTCCATGCCCACTCTCATCACAATAATCCAGGAAATATTTCAGACAAATGTTCTATGCCCTTCTCATCAAAATCTTGCATTACCCCTGTCATAACAATGCACCATGACCATTGCCATCAAAATGTTCCTCGTCCTAGTCATCACAAGGTTCCATGACACTTGTCATCACAATGCTTAAGACCACTGAAATCACAATGCTCCATGCCCTTGTCATCAAAATGTTACAAGACCCTTGTAATCACAATGCTCCATGCCCCTTTTCATCTCAATGAACCATGAACCCTGTCATCACAATGCACCATGCCCATCATCATAACGCTTCAGGCTATTGTCATCAAAATGAAATCAATATTCTCCATGACCTCTGTCATCATTATGCTCCAAACCCTTGTGATCACAATGTTCCATAACACTTATCATCACAACACCCCATGATGCTCATCATCACAATTATCCATGGTCTTTGTCATCACAATGCTCAATACACTTGTCATCACAATGCTCCCTGACACTTGTCGTCAGTATGCTCCTTGAACTCTGTCATGACAAGGCTCCGTGCCTTTTTCATAACAATGATCCATGCCCTTTTTATCACAATGCTCCAAGATGCCTGTAATCACAATGCTCCATGCCCTTGTCATCACAAAACTCTATGACGCCTGTCATCAGAATGCTCCATGGCCTTCTCATCACAATGCTCCATGCCCTACTCATCACAGTGTTCCATGGCCAATATCATCACAATGCTCCATGACCACTGTCATCACAACACTCCATGACACCTGACAACACAATGATCTGGGACTCTTGTCATCACAATGCTCCATTCCCTAGTCATCACAATGCTTCATGACCCCTGTCATCACAACACTCCATGAACATTTTCAGCCCAGTGCTCCATGACCCTTGTCATCACAATGCTCCATGACCCCTGTATTCACAATGCTCCATGACGCTTGTCATCACTGTGCTCCATGACACATGTCATCACAATGCTCCATGTCTTTGTCAGCAAAATGCTACATGACCTTGTCATTACAATGCTCTATGCGCTTGTCATCACAATACTCTATTTCCATTGTCATCACAATCCTCCATGAACCTTGGGATCACATTGCTTCATACCCCTGTCATCACAATGCTCCATGCTCCTTGAAATCAAAATGATCCATGACGTCTGTCATCACAATGCTCCAAACCCTTGTGATCACAATGTTCCATAAGACTTGTCATCACAATGCTCCATGATGCCTGTCATCACAATACTCCATGCCCTTTTCATCACAATGCTCCATGACCTTTGTCATCACAATTCTCAATACACTTGTCATCACAAAGCTCCCTGACACTTGTCATCAGAATGCTCCTTCAAACCTTTCACGAAAAGGCACCATGCCTCTTTCATCACAATGCACCATGCCATTTTCATCTCAATGCTCCATGCCATTCTCATTAAAATACTCCACAAGCTTGTCATCAGAATGCTCCATGACCCTTGTCATCACAGTTCTACATGCACTTGTCAGCACAATGTTCCCTGACCCTTGTCATCACAATGCTCCAAGCCATTGTCATCACAATGCTCCATTACCTTTGTCATCAGAATCCTCCATGACACTTGGCATCACAATGCTCCATGCCATTGTCATCACATTGGGCCATTACATATGTCATCACAATGCTTCTTGACACCTGTCTTCACAATACTGCATGACCTGGTCATCATATTGCTCCATGCCCTTGTCATCACAATGCGCCACTCCAACAGTCATCGCAATAATCCATGAAACTTATTAGACCAATGCTCCATGCCCTTGTCATCACAATGCTACATGCCCTTGTCATCACAAAACTCCATGACGCATGTCATCAGAATGCTCCATGGCCTTCTCATCTCATTGTTCCATGCCCTTGTCATCACAATGCTCCAAGAACCCTGTAATCACAATGCTCCATGCCCATTTTCATCACAATGCTCCATGAGATTTGTCATCACAATTCTCCATGGTCTTCTCATCACAATGCTCCAGGACCTTGTCATCACCATCCTCCATTCTCTTGTCATCATAATGCTCCATGACCACTGTCATCACAACACTCCATGACACCTGACAACACAGTAATCCTTGACTCTTGTCATCACAATTCTCCATTCCCTAGTCATCACAATGCTGCATGTCCCGTGTCATCACAACACTCAATGAACATTTTGAGCCCAGGGCTCCATGACCCTTGTCATCACAATATTCCATGCCCTTGTCATCCCAATGGTCCATGAACCCTATATTCACAAAGCTCCGTGACGCTTGTCATCACAGTGCTCCATGACACATGTCATCACAATGTTCCATGCCATTGTCAGCAAAATGCTACATGACCTTGTCATTACAATGCTCTATGCGCTTGTCATCACAATACTCCTTTTCCATTGTCATCACAATCCTCCATGAACTTTGGGATCACATTGCATCATGCCCTTGTCATTACAATGCTCCATGCTCGTTGAAATCAAAATGATCCATGATCTCTCTCATCACAATGATCCAAAACATTGTGATAACAGTGTTCCATAACACTTGTCATCACAACGCTCCATGATGCCTGTCATCAAAATACACCATGCCCTTTTCATCACAATGTCCCATGCCATTGTCATCAAAATACTCTACAAGCTTGTCATCAGAATGCTCCATGACACTTGTCATCACAATTCCCATGCACTTTTCAGCACAATGCTCCCTGTCCCATGTCATCACAATGCTCCAAGCGATTGTCATCACAATGTTCCATTACCTTTGTCATCAGAATCTTCCATGACACTTGGCCTCACAATGCTCCATGCCATTGTCATCACAATGGGCCATAACATATGTCATCACAATGCTCCCTGACACCTGTCTTCACAATACTGCATGACCTGGTCATCACAATGCTCGATGCCCATGTCATCACAATGCACCTTTCCAACAGTCATCGCAATAATCTATGAAATATATTAGACCAATGATCCATGCCCTTGCCATCACAATGCTCCATTACCCCAGTCATAACAATGCTCCATGACCCCTGCCATCACGATGTTCCATGGCCTTTTCCTCACAAAGCTCCATGACCCTTCACATCACAATGATCCATGAACCCTGTAATCACAATGCTGTATGCCCCTTTTCATCTCAATGATCCATGAACCCTGTCATCACAATGCATCATGCCCATCACCATAATGCTTCATGCTATTGTCATCACAATGAAATCAAAATGCTCCATGACCTCTGTCATAACAATGCTCCAAACCCTTGTGATCACAATATTCCATAACACTTGTCATCACAATGCCCCATGACGCTCGTCATCACAATTATCAATGGTCTTCTCATCACAATGCTCCATGACCTTTGTCATCACAATGCTCAATACACTTGTCATCAAAATGCTCCCTGACACTTGTTGTCTGTATGCTCCTTGAATCCTGTCATGACAAGGCTCCATGCCTTTTTCATCACAATGATCGATGTCCTTTTCTTCACAATGCTCCAAGACCCATGTAATCTCCATGATCCATGCCCTTGTCATCAGAAAACTCAATGATATATGACATCAGAATGCTCCTTGGTCTTCTCCTCACAATGCTCCATGCCCTTGTCATCAAAAAACTCCAGGACGCATGTCATCAGAATGCTCCATGGCATCTCATCACAATGCTCCATGCCCTAGTCATCACAGTGCTCCAAGACCCCTGTAATCACAATGTTCCATGCCCCCTTTTCATCAGAATTCTCCATGAGAATTGTATTCACAAGTCTCCATGGTCTTCTCATCACAATGCTCCAGGACCTTGTCATCACCATGCTCCATTCCCTTGTCATCAGTATACACCATGACCCCTGTCATCACAATAATCCATGAACAATTTCAGACCAATGCTCCACGACCTACTCATCAGAATGCTCCATGGCCAATATCATCACAATGCTCCATGACCACAGTCATCACAACACTCCATGACACCTGACAACACAATGATCCGGGACTCATGTCATCACAATGCTCCATTCCCTATTCATCACAATGCTCCATGACCCCTGTCATCACAACATTCCATGAATATTTTCAGCCCAGTGCTCCATCACCCTTGTCATCACAATGATTCATGCCCTTGTCATCCCAATGCTCCATGACCACTGTATTCAAAATGCTCTGTGACGCTTCTCATCACAGTGCTCCATGACACATGTCATCACAATGCTCCATGCCTTTGTCAGCAAAATGCTACATGACCGTATCATTACAATGCTCTATGCGCTTCTCATTACAATACTCCATTTCCATTGTCATCACAATCCTCCATGACCTTCGGATCACATTGCTTCATGCCCTTGTAATCACAATGCTCCATGCTCCTTGAAATCAAAATGATCCTTGACCTCTCTCATCACAATGCTCCAAACCCTTGTGATAACATTGTTCCATAACACTTGTCATCACAACGCTCCATGATGCCTGTCATCACAATACTCCATGCACTTTTCATCCCAATGCTCCATGAACTTTGTCATCACAATTCTCAATACACTTTTCATCACAATGCTCCCGGACACTTGTCGTCAGAATGCTCCTTGAACCCTGTCACGAAAAGGCTCCAAGCCTTTTTCATCACAATGTCCCATGCCGTTTTCATCACAATGCTCCATGCCATTGTCATCAAAATACTCCACAAGATTGTCATCAGAATGCTCCATGACCCTTGTCATCACAATTTTCCATGCACTTGTCAGCACAATGCTCCCGGACCCTTGTCATCACAATGCTCCAAGCCCTTGTCATCAAATGCTCCATTAACTTTGTCATCAGAATCCTCCATGACACTTGGCATCACAATGTTCCATGCCATTGTCATCACAACGGGCCATTACATATGTCATCACAATGATCCCTGACACCTCTCTTCTCAATACTGCATGACCTGGTCATCACAATTCTCCATGCCCTTGTCATCACAATGCGCCATTCCAAATGTCATCGCAATAATTCATGAAACTTATTAGACCAATATTCCATGCCCCTGTCCTCACAACGCTCCATGCCCTTGTTATCACAATGCTCCATGACTCCTGTCATGACAATGCTCCGTGACTCCAGTCATCACAATGCTTCATGACCTTTGTCATCACAATGGTCCATGACCTCGTCATTAACAGTCTCTGTGACCATTTTAACCACAGTGATCCATGAACTTTCCATCACAATGCTCTTTGACCCTTGTCATCACTATGCTCCATGCGCCTGTCAGCACAATGCTCCATGACACATGTCATCACAATGGACCATTCGCTTGTAATCACAGTGCTCCACTATATGGTCATCACAATGCTCCTTAAAATTTGTCATCACATTGCTCCATACACTTTTCAACAAAATGCTCTCTCACCACTGATATCACAATGCTACATCAGTATTTGTCACAATACAAACTCCGAACTCTCATCACAATATTCCATGACTCCTGTCATCACAATGCTACATGCACTTATCATCACAATGTTCGATGACCCCTGAAATCACAATGTTCCATAACACCTGTCATCAAAATGTTCCATGACACTTTTCATCAAATTGCTCCATGACCCTGTCATCAGAATGCTCCCTGCCCTTCTCATCACAATGCACAACACCCTTGCCATCAAAATGCTCCATGACATTTGTCATAACAAAGATCCATGACACTTTGCATCACAATGCTCCATTTCATTGTCATCACAATGATGCATGAACGCTCTCATCACATTGCTCCATGCCCTTGTCTTCACAAACCTCCATGGCACATGTCATCAGAATGCTCCATGGCCTTCTCATCACAATGCTCCATGAGCTTGCCATCACAATGCTTCATTACACCAGTCATAACAATGCTCCATGACCCCTGCCATCACGATGTTCCATGGCCTTGTCATCACTAAGCTCCATGACCCTTCTCATCACAGTGCTCCAAGAACCCTTTTATCACAATGCTCTATGCCACTTTTCATCTCAGTGATCCATGAACCCTGTCATCAAAATGGACCATGCCCATCATCATAATGCTTCATGCTATTGTCATCACAATGAAATCAAAATGCTCCATGACATGTGTCATAACAATGCTCAACACCCTTGTGATCACAATATTCCATAACACTTGTCATCACAATGACCAATGACACTCGTCATCACAGTTATCAATGGTCTTCTCATAACAATGCTCCATGACTTTTCTCATCACAATGCTCAATGCACATGTCATCAAAATGCTCTATGACACATGTTGTCTGTATGCTCCTTGAACCCTGTCATGACGAGGCTCCATGCCATTTTCATCACAATGCTCCATGCTCTTGTCATCACAATGCTCCAAGACCCCTGTAATCACAATGTTCCATGTCCCTATTCATCAGATTGCTCCATGAGACTTGTCATCACAAGGCTCCATGGTTTCTCATCACAATGCTCCAGGAACTTGTCATCACCATGCTCCATTCCCTTGTCATCACAATGCTCCATGACCCCTGTCATCACAATAATCCATGAACATTTTCAGCCCAATGCTCCACGACCTACTCATCACAATGCTCCATGGCCAGGATCATCACAATGCTCCATGACCACTGTCATCACAACAATCCATGACACCTGACAACACAATGCTCTGGGACTCTTGTCATCACAATGCTCCATTCCCTAGTCATCACATTTCTCCATGACCCCTGTCCTCACAACACTCCATGAATATTTTCAGCCCAGTGCTCCATGACCCTTGTCATCACAATGATCCATGCCCTTGTCATCCCAATGGGCCATTACATATGTCATCACAATGCTCCCTGACACCTGTCTTCACAATACTGCATGACCTGGTCATCACAATGCTCCATGCCCTTGTCATCACAATGCGCCATTCCAAATGTCATCGCAATAATCCATGAAACTTATTAGACCAATGTTCCATGCCCTTGTCATCACAATGCTCCATGCCCTTGTTATCACAATGCTCCATGACCCCTGTCATCACAATGCTCCGTGACTCCAGTCATCACAATGCTTCATGACGATTGTCATCATAATGGTCCATGCCCTCGTCATCAACAGTCTCTGTGACCTTTTTAACCACAATGCTCCATGAACTTTTCATCACAATGCTCTTTGACCGTTGTCCTCACAATGTTCTATGCCTTTCTCAGCACAATGCTCCATAAAATTTGTCATCACAATGCTCCATGCGCTTGTAAGCACAATGCTCCGTGACACATGTTATCACAATGCTCCAAGACCCCTGTCATCACAGTGCTCCGTGACTCCAGTCATCTCAATGCTTCATAACGTTTGTCATCACAATGGTCCATGCCCGCGTCACCACAAGGCTTTGTGACTTTTGTAACCACAATCCTCCATAAACTTTTCATCACAATTCTCTGTAACCTTTGTCATTACAATGCTCCATGTCATTGTCAGAACAGTGCTCCATGACCATAGTCATCACAATGTGCCACGCATATTTCATCACAACGGTCCACAACCTTGTCATAGCAATGCTCCATAAAACTTGTAATCACAATGCTCCATGGACTTCTCATCAAAATGCTCTCTCACCAGAGATATCACAATGTTCCATCACTAGTCATCACAATACTCCCTCACCCCTGTAATCATAATGTTCCATGACTCTGTCATCACAATGCTACATCCCCTTACAATCACAATGTTCCATGACCCCTGTCAACCAAATGCTCCATGACCCTTTTCATCCCAAAGCTCCAAGACCCCTGACATCACAATGTTCTATAAACCCTGCCATCAAAATGTTCCATTACATTTTTCATCAAATTGCTGCATGACCCGGTCCTTAAAATGCTCCCTTCCCTTCTCATCACAATGCACCATGCCCTTGTCATCAAAGTGCTCCATGACTTGTCATCACAAAGCTCCATGACCCTTGGGATCACAGTGCTCCATGTCATTGTCATCACAATGATCCATGAAACTTCTCATCACATTGCTCCATGCTCTTGTCATCACAATTCTCCATGACACTTTTCATCACAATTCTCGATGCCCTTCTCATCACAATGCTCCATGCCCTTGTCATTACAAACCTGCATGACCCATGAATCACAGTGTTCTGTGCCCTTGTCATCACAATGCCCCATGCCAACTATCATCACAATAATTCATGAAACATTTCAGACCAATGTTCCATGCCCTTCTCATCAAAATGCTCCATTACCCCTGTCATAAAAATGCACCATGACCCTTGCCATCACAATATTCCACGGCCTATTCATCACAGGGTTCCATGACACTTGTCATCACAATGCTCAAGAACCCTGAAATCACATTGCTCCATGCCCTTGTCATCACAAAGCTCCATGACGCATGTCATCAGAATGTTCCATGGCTTTCTCATCACAATGCTCCATGCCCTTGTCATCACAATGCTCCACGACCCTTGTAATCACAATGCTCCATGCCCCTTTTCATTTAAATGCTCCATGAACCCTGTCATCACAATGCACCATGCCCATCATCATAATGCTTCAGGCTATTGTCATCACAATGAAATCAATATTTTCCATGAGCTCTGTCATCATAATGCTCCAAACACTTGTGATCACAGTTTTATATAACTATTATCATCACAACACCCCGTGACGCTCATCATCACAATTATCCATGGTCTTCTCATCACTATGCTCCATGATCTTTGTCATCACAATGCTCAATACACTTTTCATCACAATGCTCCCAGACACTTGTCGTCAGTATGCTCCTTGAACCCTGTCATGACAAGGCTCTATGCAATTTTCATTACAATGACCATGCCATTTTCATCACAATGCTCCCAGATACCTGTAATCAATATGCTCCATGCCCTTGTCATCACAAAACTCCATGATGCATGTCATGAGAATGTTCCATGGCCTTTTCATCCCAATGTTCCTTGCCCTAGTCATCAAAATGCTGCTAGACGTCTGTAATCACAATATTCCATGTCCCTTTTCATCAGAATGCTCCATGAGACTTGTCAACACAAGTCTCCAAGGTCTTCTCATCACAATGCTCCAGGACCTTGTCTTCACCATGCTCCATTCCCTTGTCATCACAATGCTCCATGACCCCTGTCATCACAATAATCCATGAATATTTTCAGCCAAATGCTCCACGACCTACTCATCACAATGCTCCATGGCCAATATCATCACAATGCTCCATGACCACAGTCATCACAACACTCCATGACACCTGACAACACAATGATCCGGGACTCTTGTCATCACAATGCTCCATTCCCTAGTCATCACAATGCTCCATGACTCCTGTCATCACAACACTCCATGAACATTTTCAGCCCAGTGCTCCATGACACTTGTCATCACAATGATCCATGCCCTTGTCATCCCAATGCTCCATGACCCCTGTATTCACAATGCTCCGTATCGCTTGTCATCACAGTGCTCCATGACACATGTCATCGCAATGCTCCATGCCTTTGTCAGCAAAATGCTACATGACCTTATCATTACAATGCTCTATGCGCTTGTCATCACAATCCTCCATTTCCATTGTCATCACAATCCTCCATGAACCTTGGGATCACATTGCTTCATGCCCATTTCATCACAATGCTCCATGCTCCATGAAATCAAACTGATCCATGACCTCTCTCATCACAATGCTCCAAACCCTTGTGATCACAATGTTCCATAACACTTGTTATCACAACGCTCCATGATGCCTGTCATCACAATACTCCATGCCCTTTTCATCACAATGCTCCATGACCATTGTCATCACAATTCTCAATACACTTGTCATCACAATGCTCCCTGACACTTGTCATCAGAATGCTCCTTGAACCCTGTCACGAAAAGGCTCAATGCCTTTTTCATCACAATGCCCCATGCCGTTTTCATCACAATGCTCCATGCCATTGTCATCAAAACACTCCACAAGCTTGTCATCAGAATGCTCCATGACCCTTGTCATCACAATTCTCCATGCACTTGTCAGCACAATGCTCCCTGACACTTGTCATCACAATGCTCTAAGCCATTGTCTTCACAATGCTCCATTACCTTTGTCATCAGAATCCTCCATGTCATTGTCATCACAATGCTCCATGAACGCTCTCATCACATTGCTCCATGCCCTTGTCTTCACAAAGCTCTATGACACATGTCATCAGAATGCTCCATGGCCTTCTCATCACAATGCTCCATGCCCTTGCCATCACAATGCTCATTAACCACAGTCATAACAATGCTCTATGACCCTGCCATCACGATGTTCCATGGCCTTGTCATCACAAAGCTCCATGACCCTTCTCATCACAATGCTCCTAGAAACATTTAATCACAATGCTCTATGCCCTTTTTCATCTCAATGATCCATGAACCCTGTCATCACAATGCACCATGTCCATCATCATAATGCTTCATGCTGTTGTCATCACAATGAAATCAAAATGCTGCATGACCTCTGTCATAACAATGCTCCAAACCCTTGTGATCACAATATTCCATAACACTTGTCATCACAATGCCCCATGACGCTCGTCATCACAATTATCAATGGTCTTCTCATCACAATGCTCCATGACTTTTGTCATCACAATGCTCAATACACTTGTCATCAAAATTCTCCCTGACACTTGTTGTCTGTATGCTCCTTGAAATCTGTCATAACAAGGCTCCATGCCTTTTTCATCACAATGATCCATGTCCTTTTCATCACAATGCCCCAAGACACATGTAATCTCAATGCTCCTAGCCCTTGTCATCACAATGTTACAAGATCCCTGTAATCACAATGCTCCTTGCCCTTGTCATCAAAAAACTCCATGACGTATGTCATCAGAATGCTCCATGGCCTTCTCATCACAATGCTCCATGCCCTAGTCATCACAAGGCTCCAAGACCCCAGTAATCACAATGTTCCATTTCCATTTTCATCAGAAAGCTCAATGAGAATTATTATCACAAGTCTCCATGGTCTTCTTATCACAGTGCTCCAGGACCTTCTCATTACCATGCTCCATTCCCTTGTCTTCACAATGCTCAATGACCCCTGTCATCACAATAATCCATGAACATTTTCAGCCCAGTGCTCCACGACCTACTCATCACAATGCTCCATGGCCAATATCATCACAATGCTCCATCACCACTGTCATCACAACACTCCATGACACCTGACAACCCAATGATCCGGGACTCTTGTCATCACAGTGCTCCATTCCCTAGTCATCCCAATGCTACATGACCCCTGTCATCACAACACTCCATGAACATTTTCAGCCCATTGCTCCATGACCCTTGTCATCACAATGATCCATGCCCTTGTCTTCCCAATGCTCCATGACCAATGTATTCACAATGATCCGTGACGGTTGTGATCACAGTGCTCCATGACACCTGTCTTCACAATGCTCCATGCCTTTGTCAGCAAAATGCTACATGACCTTGTCATTACAATGCTCTATGCGCTTGTCATCACAATACTCCATTTCCATTGTCATCACAATCCTCCATGAAACTTGGTATCACATTGCTTCATGCCCTTTTCATCACAATGCTCCATGCTCCTTGAAATCAAAATGATCCATGACCTCTGGCATCACAATGCTCCAAACCCTTGTGATCACAGTGTTCCATAACACTTGTCATCACAACACTCCATGATGCCTGTCATCACAATACTCCATGCACTTTTCATCACAATGCTCCATGACCTTGGTCATCACAATGCTCAATACACTTGTCATCAAAATGCTCCCTGACACTTGTTGTCTGTATGCTCCTTGAACCCTTTCATGACAAGGCTCCATTCCTTTTTCATCACAATGATCCATGTCCTTTTCATCACAATGCTCCAAGACCAAAGTAATCTCAATGCTCCATGCCATTGTCATCACAAAGCTCAATGACACATGTCATCAGAATGCTCCATGGACTTATCATCACAATGATCCATGCCCTAGTCATCACAATGCTCCAAGACCCCTGTAATCACAATGCTCCATGCCCCTTTTCATCAGAATGTTCCATGAGACTTGTCATCACAAGTCTTCATGGCCTTCTCATCACAATGCTCCAGGACCTTGTAATCCCCATGCTCCATTCCCTGGTCTTTAAAATGCTCCATGACCACTGTCATCACAACACTCCATGACACCTGACAACACAATGATCCGGGACTCTTGTCATCACAATGCTCCATTCCCTAGTCATCACAATGCTCCATGACCCGTGTCATCACAATAATCCATGAATATTTTCAGCCAAGTGCTCCATGACTCTTGTCATCCCAATGATCCATGCCCTTGTCATCCCAATGCTCCATGACCGGTGTATTCACAATGCTCCGTGATGCTTGTCATCACAGTGCTCCATGACACTTGTCATCACAATGGTCCATGCCTTTGTCAGCAAAATGCTCCACGACATTGTCATTATAATGCTCTATGCGCTTGTCATCTCAATACTCCATCTCCATTGTCATCACAATCCTCCATGAACCTTGTGATCACATTGCTTCATGCCCTTGTCATCAAAATGCTCCATGCTCCTTGAAATCAAAATGATCCATGACCTCTGTCATCACAGTGCTCCAAACACGTGTGATCACATTGTTCCATAACACTTGTCATCACAATGCTCCATGATGCCTGTCATCACAATACTTCATGCCCTTTTCATCACAATTCTCCATGACCTTTGTCATCACAATGCTCCCTGCCCTTGTCATCACAATGTGCCATTCCAACTGTCATCGCAATAATCCATGCAACTTATTAGACCAATGTTCCATGCCCTTGTTATCACAATGCTCCGTGACTCCAGTCATCACAATGCTCCGTGACTCCAGTCATCACAATGCTTCATGACCTTTGTCATCACAATGGTCCATGCCCTCGTCATCAACAGTCTCTGTGACCTTTTTAACCACAATGGTCCATGAACTTTTCTTCACAATGCTCTTTGACACTTGTCATCACAATGCTCCATGTGCTTGTCAGCACAATGCTCCATGACACATGTCATTACAATGCACCATACGCTTGTCATCACAGTGCTCCACAATCTTGTCATCACAATGATCCTTGAAATATGTCATCACAATGCTCCATGCACTTCTCATCAAAATTCTCTCTCACCACTGATATCACAATGCTACATCACTATTTGTCACAATACTCGCTCAACCCTTTCATCACAATGTTCTATGACTCCTGTCATCACAATGCTACATGCACCTATCATCAAAATGTTCGATGACCCCTGACATCACAATGTTCCATAACACCTGTCATCAAAATGTTCCATGACACTTTTCATCAAATTGCTCCATGACCCTGTCATCAGAATGCTCCCTGCACTTCTCATCACAATGCACAATGCCCTTGCCATCAAAATGCTCCATGACCATTGTCATCACAAATATCCATGACCCTTGGCATCACAATGCTCCATGTCATTGTCATCACAATGCTCCATGAACGCTCTCATCACATTGCTCCAGGCCCTTGTCTTCACAAAGCTCCATGACACATGTCATCAGAATGCTCCATGGCCTTCTCATCACAATGCTCCATGCCCTTGCCATCACAATGCTCCATTACCCATCTCATAACAATGCTCCATGACCCCTGCCATCACGATGTTCCGTGGTCTTGTCATCACAAAGCTACATGACCCTTCTCATCACAATGCTCCAAGAACCCTGTAATCACAATGCTCTATGCCCCTTTTCATCTCAATGATCCATGAAACCTGTTATCACAATGCACCATGCCCATCATCATAATGCTTCATGTTATTGTCATCACAATGAAATCAAAATGCTGCATGACCTCTGTCATAACAATGCTCCAAACCCTTGTGATCACAATATTCCGTAACACTTGTCATCAGAAATCTCAATGACGCATGCCATCAGAATGATCCTTGTTCTTCGCCTCACAATGCTCCATGCCCTTGTCATCACAATGCTCCAAGACCCCTGTAATCACAATGCTCCTTTCCCTTGTCATCAAAAAACTCCATGACGCATGTCATCAGAATGCTCCATGGCCTTCTCATCACAATGCTCCATGCCCTATTCATCACAATGCTACAAGACCCCTGTAATCACAATGTTCCATTTCCGTTTTCATCAGAATGCTCCCTGAGACTTGTCATCACAAGTCTCTATGGTCTTCTCATCACAATGCTCCAGGACCTTGTCATTACCGTGCTCCATTCCCTTGTCATCACAATGCTCCATGACCCCTGTCATCACAATAATCTATGAATATATTCAACCAAATGTTCCACGAACTACTCATCACAATGCTCCATGTCCAATATCATCACAATGCTCCATGACCACTGTCATCACAACACTCCATGACACCTGACAACACAATGATCCGGGACTCGTGTCATCACAATGCTCCATTCCCTAGTCATCACAATGCTCCATGACCCCTGTCATCACAACACTCCATGAACATTTTCAGCCCATTGCTCCATGACCATTGTCATCACAATGATCCATGCCCTTGTCATCCCAATGCTCCATGATCCCTGTATTCACAATGTTCCGTGACGGTTGTCATCACAGTGCTCCATGACAACTGTCATCACAATGCTCCATGCCTTTGTCAGCAAAATGCTACATGACCTTGTCATTATAATGCTCTATGTGCTTGTCATCTCTATACTCCATTACCATTGTCATCACAATCCTCCATGAACCTTGGGATCAGATTGCTTCATGCACTTTTCATCACAATGCTCCATGCTCCTTGAAATCTAAATGATCCATGACCTCTCTCATCACAATGCTCCAAACACTTGTGATCACAATGTTCCATAACACTTGTCATCACAATGCTCCATGATGCCTGTCATCACAATATTCCACGCTCTTTTCATCACAATGCTCCATGACCTTTGTCATCACAATGCTCAATACACTTGTCATCACAATGCACCCTGACACTGGTCATCAGAATGCTCCTTGAACCCTGTCATGACAAGGCTCCATGCCTTTTTCATCACAAGGCCCCATGCCGTTTTCATCACAATGCTCCATGTCATTGTCATCAAAATACTCCACAAGCTTGTCATCAGAATGCTCCATGACCCTTGTAATCACATTTCTCCATGCACTTGTCAGCACAATGCTCCCTGACCCTTGTCATCACAATGCTCCAAGCCATTGTCATCACAATGCTCCATTACCTTTGTCATCAGAATCCTCCATGACACTTGGCATCACAATGCTCCATGCCATTGTCATCACAAAGGGCCATTACATATGTCATCACAATGCTCCCTGACACCTGTCTTCACAATACTGCATGACATGGTCATCACAATGCTCCATGCCCTTGTCATCACAATGTGCCATTCCAACTGTCATCGCAATAATACATGCAACTTATTAGACCAATGTTCCATGCTCTTGTCATCACAATGCTCCATGCCCTTGTTATCACAATGCTCCATGACCCCTGTCATCACAATGCTCCGTGACTCCATTCATCACAATGCTTCATGACGTTTGTCATCACAATGGTCCTTGCCCTCGTCATCAACAGTCTCTGTGACCATTTTAATCACAATGGTCCATGAACTTTTCTTCACAATGCTCTTTGACACTTGTCATCCCAATGCTCCATGTGCTTGTCAGCACAATGCTCCATGACACATGTCATCATAATGCACCATACGCTTGTCATCACAATGCTCCATGCACTTCTCATCAAAATGCTCTCTCACCACTGATATCACAATGCTACATCACTATTTGTCACAATACTCCCTCACCCCTGTCATCACAATGTTCCATGACTCCTGTCATCACAATGCTACATGCTCTTATCATCACAATGTTCGATGACCCCTGACATCACAGTGTTTCATAACACCTGTCATCAAAATGTTCCATGACACTTCATCAAATTGCTCCATGACACTGTCATCACAATGCTCCCTGCCCTTCTCATCACAATGCACAACGCTCTTGCTATCAAAATGCTTCTTGACTTTTTTCATCACAAAGATCCATGACCTTTGGCATCACTATGCTCCATGTCATTGTCATCACAATGCTCCATGAACGCTCTCATCACATTGCTCCATGCCCTTGTCTTCACAAAGCTCCATGACACATGTCATCAGAATGCTCCATGGCCTTCTCATCACAATGCTCCACGCCCTTGCCATCAGAATGCTCCATTACCACTCTCATAACAATGCTCCATGACCCCTGCCATCACGATCTTCTATGGACTTGTCATCACAAAGCTCCATGAGCCTTCTCATCACAATGCTCCAAGACACCTGTAATCACAATGCTCTATGCCCCTTTTCATCTCAATGATCCATGAACCCTGTCATCACAATGCACCATGCCCATCATCATAATGCTTCATGCTATTGTCATCACAATGAAATCAATATGCTCCATGACCTCTGTCATAACAATGCTCCAAACCCTTGTGATCACAATATTCCATAACACTTGTCATCACAATGCCCCATGACGCTCGTCATCACAATTATCAATGGTCTTCTCATCACAATGCTCCAAGATCTTTGTCCTCACAATGCTCAATACAGTTGTCATCAAAATGCTCCCTGACACTTGTTGTCTGTATGCTCCTTGAATCCTGTCATTACAAGGCTCCATGCCTTTTTCATCACAATAATCCATGTCCTTTTCATCACAATGCTCCAAGACACATATAATCTCAATGCTCCATGCCCTTGTCATCACAAAGCTCAATGTCGCAGGCCATCAGAATGCTCCTTGTTCTTCTGCTCTCATTGCTCCATGCCCTTGTCATCACAATGTTCCAAGACCCCTGTAATCACAATGCTCCATGCCCTTGTCATCAGAAAACTCCATGATGCATGTCATCAGAATGCCCCATGGCCTTCTCATCACAATGCTCCATTCCCTAGTCATCACAATGCTCCAAGACCGCTGTATTCACAATGCTCCATGCCCCTTTTCATCAGAATGCTCCATGAGACTTGTCATCACAAGTCTCCATGGTCTTCTCATCACAATGCTCCAGGACCTTGTCATAACCATGCTCCATTCCCTTGTCATCACAATGTTCCATGACCCCTGTCATCACAATAATCCATGAACATTTTCAGCCCAATGCTTCACGACCTACTCATCACAATGCTCCATGGCCAATATCACAATGCTCCATGACCACTGTCATCAAAACACTCCATGACTCCTGACAACACAATGATCCGGGACACTTGTCATCACAATTCTCCATTCCCTAGTCATCACAATGCTCCATGACCCCTGTCATCACAATACTCCATGAACATTTTCAGCCCAATGCTCCATGACCCTTGTCATCATATTGAACCATGCCATTGTCATCCCAGTGCTCCATGACACCTGTATTCACAATGCTCCGTGACTCCAGTCACCACAATGCTTCATAAGGTTTGTCTACACAACGGTCCATGCCCGCATCATCACAAGGCTCTGTGACCTTTGAAACCACAATGCTCCATGAACATTTCATCACAATTCTCCGTGACCATTTTCATCACAATGCTCCATGCGTTTTTCAGAACAATGCTCCATGACCCTTGTCCTCACAATGTGCCATGCGCTTTTCATCACAATGATCCACAACCTTGTCATCGCTATGCTCCATAAACCTTGTAATCCCAATGCTCCATGCACTTCTCATCCAAATGCTCTCTCACATGAGATATCACAATGTTCCATCACTAGTCATCACAATCCTCCCTCACCCATGTTATCACAATGTTCCATGACGCCTGTCATCACAATGCTACATCCCATTATCAGCACAATGTTCCATGACCCATGACATCACAATGTTCCATAACCCCTGTCATCAAAATGCTCCATGATGCTTTTCATCCCAAAGCCCCAAGACCCCTGGCATCACAATGTTCTATAACCCCTGCCATCAAAATGTTCCATTACACTTTTCTTCAAATTGCTGCATGACCCGGTCATCAAAATGCTCCCTGCCCTTCTCATCACAATGCACCACACACTTGTCATCAAAATGCTCCATGACCTTTGTCATCACAAAGCTCCATGACCCTTGGCATCACAATGCTCCATGTCATTGTCATCACTATGCTCTATGAACCCTCTCATCACATGTCTCCATGCCCTTGTCATCACAAAGCTCCATGACACTTGTCACCACAATGCTCGATGCCCTTCTCATCACAATTCTCCATGCCCTTGTCATTACAATCCTCCATGACCCATGTATAACAGTGTTCCGTGCCCTTGTCATCACAATGCTCCATGACCACTCTCATCACAATAATCCATGAAACTTTTCAGACCAATGCTCAATGCCCTTCTCATCACAATGCTCCATTACCTCTCTCATAACAATGCTCCATGACGCCTGCCATCACAATGTTCCATGGCCTTGTCATCACAAGGCTCCATGACACTTGTCATCACAATGATCCAAGACCCCTGTAATCACAATGCTCCATGCTCTTGTCATCACAAAGTTCTATGACACATGCCATCAGAATATTCCATGGCCTTCTCATCACAATGTTCCATGCCCTTGTCATGACAATGCTGCAAGACCCCTGTAATCACAATGCTCCATGCCCCTTTTCATCTCAATGATCCATGAACACTGTAATCCAAATGCACCATGCCCATCATCATAATGCTTCAGGCTCTTGTCATCACAATGAAATCAAATTTCTCCATGACCACTGTCATCATAATGCTCCAAACCCTAGTGATCACAATGTTCCTTAACACTTATCATCACAACACCCTATGACACTCATCATCACAATTATCCATGGTCCTCTCATCACAATGCTCCATGATCTTTGTCATCACAATTCTCAATACACTTGTCATCACAATGCTCCCTGACTCTTGTCGTCAGTATGCTCCTTGAACCCTGTAATGACATGGCTCCATGCCTTTTCATCACAATGATCCATGCCCTTTTCATCACAATGCTCCAAGACCCCTGTAATCACAATGCTTCATGCCATTGTCATCAAGATACTCCACAAGCTTGTCATCAGAATGCTCCATGACTCTTGTAGTCACAATTATCCATGCACTTGTCAGCACAATGCTCCAAGTCCCGTGTAATCACAATGCTCCATGCCCCTTTTCATCAGAAATCTCCATGAGACTTGTCATCACAAGTCTCCATGGTCTTCCCATCACAATGCTACAGGACCTTGTCATCACCATGCTCCATTCCCTTGTCATCACAATGCTCCATGACCCCTCAAATCACAATACTCCATGAACAATTTTAGCCCAGTGCTCCATGAACTTCTCATCACAATGCTCAATGACAAATATCATCAAAATACTCCATGACCACTGTCATCACAACACTCCTTGACACCTGACAACACAATGACCTGGGACTCTTGTCATCACAATGCTCCATTCCCTACTCATCACAATGCTCCATGACCCCGGTCATCACAGTACTCCATGAACATTTTCAGCCCAATGCTCCATGACCCTTGTCATCACAATCATCCATGGCCTTGTCATCCCAATTCTCCATGACCCTTGTAATCACAATGCTCAAAGAACCCTTAATCAAAATGCTCCATGCCCCTGTCATCACAAAGCTCCATGACGCATGTCATCAAAATGTTCCATGGGATTCTCCTCACAATGTTCCATGCCCTTGTCATCACAATGCTCCATGACCCCTGTAATCACAATGCTCCATGCCCCTATTCATCTCAATGCTCCATGTACCCTGTCATCACAATGCATCATGCCCATCATCATAATGATTCCGGCTATTGTCAGCACAATGAAATCAATATTCTCCATGACCTCTGTCATCACAATCCTCCATGACCCCAGTCATCCCAATACTCCATGAACATTTGCAGCCCAATGCTGCATGACACTTGTCTGCACAATGATCCATGCCCTTGTCATCCCAATTCCCCATGACCCATGTATTCACAATGCTCCGTGACTCTTCTCATCACAGTGCTGCATGACACCTGTCATCACCATGCTCCAGGCCTTTGTCAGCAAAATGCTACGTGACATTTTCATTACAATGCTCTATGCCCTTGTCATCACAATTCTCCATTACCACTGTCATCACAATCCTCCATGAACCTTAGGATCACATTGCATCATGCCCTTGACATCACAATTCTCCATGCTCCTTGAAATCAAAATGATCCATGGCCTCTGTCATTGCAATGCTCCAAAACCTTGTGATCACAATGTTCCATAACACTTGTCATCACAACGCTCCATGATGCCTGTCATCACAATACTCCATGCCCTTTTCATCACAATGTTCCATGAACTTTGTCATCACAATTCTCAATACACTTGTCATCACAATGCTCCCTGACTCTTGTCGTCAGAATGCTCCTTGAAACCTGTCCCAAAATGGATCCATGCCTTTTGCATCACAAAGACCCATTCCATTTCCTTCACAATGCTCCATGCCATTGTCTTCAAAATACTCCTCAAGATTGTCATCAGAATGCGCCATGACCCTTGTCATCACAATTCTCCATGCACTTGTCAGCCCAATGCTCCCTGACCCTTGTCATCACAATGCTCCAAGCCATTGTCATCACAATGCTCCATTACCTTTGTCATCAGAATCCTCCATGACACTTGGCATCACAATGCTCCATGCCATTGTCATCACAATGGTCCATTACATATGTCATCACAATGCTCCCTGATAACTCTCTTCACAATACTGCATGACCTGGTCATCACAATGCTGCAAGCCATTGTCATCACAATGCTCCATTACCTTTGTCATCAGAATCCTCCATGACACTTGGCATCACAATGCTCCATGCCATTGTCATCACAATGGGCCCCTACAAATGTCATCGCATTGCTCCCTGATACCTCTCTTCACAATACTGCATGACCTGGTCATCACAATTCTCCATGCCCTTGTCATCACA
This sequence comes from Mesoplodon mirus, assembly GCF_964341445.2. Classification (NCBI taxonomy): domain Eukaryota; kingdom Metazoa; phylum Chordata; class Mammalia; order Artiodactyla; family Ziphiidae; genus Mesoplodon; species Mesoplodon mirus. The sequence goes on along the minus strand of NW_028295813.1, from coordinate 3,675,556 downwards.
ATGCGTCATCCCTACTGTCATCACAATAATCCATGAAACTTATTAGACCAATATTCCATGCCCTTGTCATCACAATGCTCCATGCCCTTGTTATCACAATGTTCCAACACCCCTGTAATCAGAATGCTCCGTGCCCCTTTTCATCAGTATGCTTCATGAGACTTGTCATCACAAGGCTCCATGGTTTCTCATCACAATGCTCAAGGACCATGTCATCACAATGCTTCATGACACTGTCATGAAAATTCTCAATGGCCCTTGTCATCATAATTCTCCAAGCCCAAGTCCTGACAATGCTCCATTATATCTGTCATCACATCCTCCATTACATTTGACATCACAATGCTCCATGCCATTGTCATCGCAATGGACCATGGCATATGTCATCAAAATGGTCCCTGACACCTGTCTTCACAATACTCCATTCCCTTGTCTTCACAATGCTCCATGTCCTTGTCATCACGATGCACGATGTCCACTGTCATCACAATAATCTATGAAACTTGTCAGACCAATGCTCCATGCCCCTGTCATCACAATGCTCCATGCCCTTGTCATCACAATGCTCCATGACCCTTGTCATCACAATGTTCCGTGACTCCAGTCATCACAATACTTCATAATGTTTGCCATCACAACGGTACATTCCCGCATCATCACAAGGCTCTGTGACCATTGTAACCAAAATGCTCCATGAACTTTTCATCACAATGCTCCGTGATCCTTGTCATCACAATGCTCCATGCCTGTGTCAGTACAATGCTCCAGGACCCTTGTCATCACAATGTGCCATGCGCTTTTCATCACAATGATCCACAACCTTGTCATTGCTATGCTCCATAAACCTTGTAATCACAATGCTCCATGCACTTCTCATCCATATGCTCTCTCTCATGAGATATCTCAATGTTCCATGACTAGTCATCACAATCCTCCCTCACCCCTGTTATCACAATGTTCCATGACCCCTATCATCACAATTCGATATCCCCTTATCAGCACAATGTTCCATGACCCCTGACATCACAATGTTCCATAACCCCTGTCATCAAAGTGCTCCATGGCCATTTTCATCCCAAAGCTCCATGAACCCTGGCATCACAATGTTCTATAACACCTGTCATCAAAATATTCCATTACACTTTTCATCATATTGCTGCATGACCCTGTCATCAAAATGCTCCCTGCAATTCCCATCACAATGCACCACACACTTGTCATCAAAATGCTCCATGACATATGTCATCACAAACTCCATGACCGTTGGCATCTCAATGCTCCATGTCATTGTCATCACGATGCTCCATGAACCCTCTCATCACATTGCTCCATGCACTTGTCATCACAAAGCTCTATGACAATTGTCATCACAATGCTCGATGCCCTTCTCATCACAATGCTCCATGCCCTTGACATTACAATCGTCCATGACCCAAGTATCACAGTGTTCTTTGCCCTTCTCATCACAATGCTCCATATCCAATCTCATCACAATAATCCATGAAACATTTCAGACCAATGCTCAATGCCCTTCTCATAACAATGCTCCATTACTTCTGTCATAACAATGCTCCATGACCCCTGCCATCACAATGTTCCACGGCCTTGTCTTCACAAGGCTCAATGACCCTTGTCATCACAACGCTCCAAGACCCCTGTAATCACAAAGCTCCATGCCCTTGTCATCACAAAGCTCCATGACACGTCTTCAGAATGTTCCATGGCCTTCTCGTCACAATGCTCCATGCCCTTGTCATCACAATGCTCCAAGACCCTTGCAGTCACAGTGATCCACCTTTTCATCAGAATGCTCCATGAGACTTGTCATCACAAGTCTCCATGGTCATCTCATCACAATGCACCAGGACATGGTCATCACCATGCTCCATGCACTTGTCATCACAATGCTACAAGACCCCTGTAATCACAATGCTCCCTGCCCCTTTTCATCAGAATGCTCCTTGAGACTTTTCATCACAACTCTCCATGGTCTTCTCAACACAATGCTCCAGGACCTTGTTATCACCATGCTCCATTCCCTTGTCATCACAATGCTCCATGACCCCTGTCATCACAATACTCTATGAATATTTTCAGCCAAATGCTCAATGACCTTCTCATCACAATGCTCCATGACCAATATCATCACAGTGCTCCATGACCACTGTCATCACAACACTCCATGACACCTGACAAGACAGTGATCCGGGACTCTTGTCATCACAATGCTCCAAGACCCCTGTAATCAGAGTGATCCATGACCCCTGTCATCACAATAATCCATGAACATTTTAAGCCCAGTGCTCCATGACCCTTGTCATCACAATGATCCATGACCTTGTCATCCCAATGCTCCATTACCCCTGTATTCACAATGCTCCGTGACGCTTTTCATCACAGTGCTCCATGACACCTGTCATCACAATGCTCCATGCCTTTGTCAGCAAAATGCTACATGACCTTGTCATTACAATGCTCTATGCCCTTGTCATCACAATACTCCATTACCATTGTCATCACAATCCTCCATGAAACTTGGAATCACATTGATTCATGCCCTTGTCATCACAATGCTCCATGCTCCTTGAAATCAAAATGATCCATGACCTCTGTTATAACAATAATCCAAACACTTGTGATCACAATGTTCCATAACACTTGTCATCACAATGATCCATGATGCCTGTCATCACAATACTCCATGCCCTTTTCATCACAATGCTCCATGACCTTTGTCATCACAATTCTCAATAGACATGTCATCACAATGCTCCCTGACACTTGTCATCAAAATGCTGCTTGAACCCTGTCAGGAAAAGGCTCCATGCTTGTTTCATCACAAAGTCCCATGCCATTTTCATCACAATGCTCCATGCCATTGTCATCAAAATACTCCACATGCTTGTCATCAGAATGCTCCATGACCCTTGTCATCACAATTCTCCATGCACTTGTCAGCACAATGCTCCCTGACCCTTGTCATCACAATGCTCCAAGCCATTGTCATCACAATGCTCCATTACCTTTGTCATCAGAATCCTCCATGACACTTGGCATCACAAAGCTCCATGCCATTGTCATCACAATGGGCCATTACATATGTCATCACAATGCTCCCTGATACCTCTCTTCACAATACTGCATGACCTGGTCATCACAATGCTCCATGCCCTTGTCATCACAATGCGTCATTCCTACTGTCATCACAATAATCCATGAAACTTATTAGACCAATGCTCCATGCCCTTGTCATCACAATGTTCCATGCCCTTGTTATCACAATGTTCCATGACCCATGTAATCAGAATGCTCCATGCCCCTTTTCATCAGTATGCTCCAAGAGACTTGTCATCACAAGGCTCCATGATTTTCTCATCACAATGCTCCATGCCCTTGTCATCTCAATGCTCCATGACGCCTGTCATCACAATGCTCCGTGACTCCAGTCATCACAATGCTTCATAACGTTTGTCATCACAATGTTCCATGCCCGCGTCATCACAAGGCTCTGTCACCTTTGTAACCACAATGCTCCATGAACTTTTCATCACAATGCTCCTGACACTTGTCATCACAATGCTCCTGCCTTTGTCAGAACAATGCTCCATGACCCTTGTCATCACAATGCACCATGCACTTTTCATCACAATGATCCACAACCTTGTCATCGCTATGCTCCATAAACCTTGTAAACACAATGCTCCATGCACTTCTCATCCAAATGCTCTCTCACATGAGATATCACAATGTTCCATCACTAGTCATCACAATCCTCCCTCACCCCTGTTATCACAATGTTCCATGACCCCTGTCATCACAATGCTACATCCCCTTATCAGCACAAGGTTCCTTGACACCTGACATCACAATGTTCCATAACCCCTGTCAGCAAAATGCTCCATGACCCTTTTCATCCCAAAGCTCCATGATCCCTGGCATCACAATGTTCTATAACCCCTGTCATCAAAATATTCCATTACACTTTTCATCAAATTGCTGCATGACCCTGTCATCAAAATGCACCCTGCCCTTCTCATCACAATGCACCACACACTTGTCATCACAAAGCTCCATGACCCTTGGCATCACAATGCTCCATGTCATTGTCATCACAATGCTCCATGAACCCTCTCATCACATTGCTCCATGTCTTTGTCATCACAAAGCTCCATGACACTTGTCATCACAATGCTCGATGTGCTTCTCATCACAATGCTCCATGCCGTTGTCATTACAGTCCTCCATGACCCATGTATCACAGTGTACCGTGCCCTATTCATCACAATGCTCCATGCCCACTCTCATCACAATAATCCATGAAACATTTCAGACCAATGCTCAATGTCCTTCTCATCACAATGCTCCATTACCACTGTCATAACAATGCTCTATGACTCCTGCCATCAAAATGTTCCACGACCTTGCCATCAAAAGGCTCCATGACCCTTGTCATCACAATGCTCCAAGACCCATGTAATCACAGAGCTCCATGCCCTTGTAATCTCAAAGCTCCATGACGCATGTATTCAGAATGTTCCATGGCCTTCTCCTCACAATGCTACATGACCTTGTCATCACAATGCTCCAAGACCCCTATAATCGCAATGCTCCATGCCGCTTTTCATCAGAATGCTCCATGAGACTTGTCATCACAAGTCTCCATTGTCATCTCATCACAATGCTCCAGGAACATGTCATCATCATGCTCCATTCCCTTGTCATCACAATGCTCCATGACCCCTGTCATCACAATACTCCATGATCATTTTCAGCCAAATGCTCCATGATATTCTCATCACAATGCTCCATGACCAATATCATCACAATGCTCCATTACTTTTGTCATCAGTATCCTCCATGAACTTGCCATCACAATGCTCCATGCAGTTGTCATCACAATGGGACATTACATATGTCATCACAATGCTCCCTAATACCTCTCTTCACAATACTGCATGACATGGTCATCAAAATGCTCCATGCCCTTGTCATTAAAATGCGCCATTCCAACTGTCATCACAATAAACCATTAAACTTATTAGACCAAATCTCCATGCCCTTGTCCTCACAATGCTCCATGCAATTGTTATCACAATGTTTCAAAACCCCTGTAATAAGAATGCTCCATGCCCCTTTTCATCAGTATGCTCCATGAGACTTGTCCTCACAAGGCTCCATGATTTTCTCATCACAATGCTCCAGGACCTTTTCATCAAAATGCTTCACAACATTGTCATGAAAATTCTCAATGGCCCTTGTCATCATAATGCTCCAAGCCCTATTCATCAGAATGCTCCATTATATTTGTCATCACAATCCTCCATTACATTTGGCATCACAATGCTCCATGCCATTGTCATCGCAATGGACCATGACATATGTCATCAAAATGCTCCCTGACACCTTTCTTCACAATACTCCATGCACTTGTCATCACAATGCTCCATGCACTTGTCATCACAATGCACCATGTCCACTGTCATCACAATAATCAATGAAACATATCAGACCAATGCTCCATGACCCTGTCATCAAAATGCTCCATGCCCTTGTCATCACAATGCTCCATTATCCCTGTAATCACAGTGGTCCGTGACTCCAGTCATCATAATGCTTCATAACGTTTGTCATTACAACGGTCCATGCCCGCATCATCACAAGGCTCTGTGACATTTGTAACCACAATCCTCCATGAACTTTTCATCACAATGCTCCGTGACCCTTGTCATCACAATGCTCCATTTCTTTGTCATCACCATGCTGCATTCCCTTGTCATCACAATGCTCCATGACACCAGTCATCACAATAATCCACGAACATTTTCAGCCCAATGCTCCACGACCTACTCATCACAATGCTCCATGGCCAATATCATCACAATGCTCCATGACCACTGTCATCACAGCACTCCATGACACCTGACAACACAATGATCCAGGACTCTTGTCGTCACAATGCTCCATTCCCTAGTCATCACAATGCTCCATGACCCCTGTATTCACAATGCTCCAAGCCCTTGTCATCAAAATGCTCCATTAAATTTGTCATCAGAATCCTCCATGACACTTGACATCACAATGTTCCATTTCATTGTCATCACAATGGGCCATTACATATATCATCACAATGCTCCCTGAAAACTGTCTTCACAATAGTGCATGACCTGGTCATCACAATGCTCCATGCCCCTGTCATCACAATGCACCATGCCCACTGTCAGCACAATAATCTATGAAACATTTCAGACCAATTCTCCATGCCCTGTCATCACAATGCTCCATGCTCTTGTCATCACAATGCTCCATGACCCCTGTCATCACAATTCTCCATGACTCCAGTCATCACAATGCTTCATAACGTTTGTCATCACAACGGTCCATGCCCGTGTCATCACAAGGCTCTGTGAACTTTGTAACCACAATGCTCCATGAACTTTTCATCACAATGCTCCGTGACCCTTGTCATCACAAAGCTCCATGCCTTTGTCAGAGCAATGCTCCATGACCCTTGTCATCACAATGTGCCATGTGCTTTTCATCACAATGATCCACAACCTTGTCATCGCTATGCTCCATAAACCTTGTAATCACAATGCTCCATGCACATCTCATCAAAATGCTCTCTCACCAGAGATATCACAATGTTCCATCACTAGTCATCACAATCCTCTCTCACCCCTGTTATCACAATGTTCCATGACGCCTGTCATCACAATGCTACATCCGCTTATCAGCACAATATTCCATGACCCCTGACATCACAATGTTCCATAACCCCTGTCATCAAAATGCTCCATGACCCTTTTCATTCCAAAGTTCCATGACCCCTGGCATCACAATGTTCTATAAAACCTGTCATCTAATTGTTCCATTACACTTTTCATCAAATTGCTGCATGACAAGGTCATCAAAATGCTCCCTGCCCTTCTCATCACAATGCACCACACCCTTGTCATCAAAATGCTCCATGACCTTTGTCATCACAAAGATCCATGACCCTTGGCATCACAGTGCTCCATGTCATTGTCATCACAAAGCTCCAGGACCCTTAGCATCACATTGCTCCATGTCATTGTCATCACAAAACTCCATGACCCTTGGCATCACATTGCTCCATGTCATTGTCATTACAATGCTCCATGAACCCTCTCATCACATTGCCCCATGCCCCTGTCATTACAATCCTCCATGACTCATGTATCACAGTGTACCGTGCCCTTATCATCACAATGCTCCATGTCCACACTCATCACAATAATCCATGAAACGTTTCAGACCAATGCTGAATCCCCTTCTCATCACAATGTTCCATAACTTCTGTCATAACAATGCTCAATGTCCCTTGCCATCACAATGTTCCACGGCCTTGTCATCACAAGGCTCCATGACACTTGTCATCACAATGCTCCAAACCCCTGTAATCACAATGCTCCATGACCCCTGTCATCACAATACTCCATGAACTATTTCAGCCTAATGATCCATGACCCTTGTCATCACAATGATCCATGCCCTTGACATCCCAATGCTCCATGACCCCTGCATTCACAATGCTCCGTGACGCTTGTCATCACAGTGCTCCATGACACCTGTCATCACAATGCTCCATGCCTTTGTCAGCAAAATGCTACATGACCTTGTCATTGCAATGCTCTATGCGCTTGTCATCACAATACAACATTACCATTGTCATCACTATCCTCCATGAACCTTGGGATCACATTGCTTCATGCCCTTATCATCAGAATGCTCCATGCTCCTTGAAATCAAAATGATCCATGCCCTCTGTCATCGCAATGCTCCAAACAATTGTGATCACAATGTTCCATAACTCTTGTCATCACAATGCTCCATGATGCCTGTCATCACAATACTCCATGCCCTTTTCATCACAATGCTCCATGACCTTTGTCATCACAATTCTCAATACACTGGTCATCACAATGCTCCCTGACACTTGTCGTCAGAATGCTCCTTGAACCCTGTCACGAAAGAGCTCCATGCCTTTTTCATAACAATGCCCCATGCCGTTTTCATCACAATGCTCCATGCCATTGTCATCAAGATACTCCACAAGCTTGTCATCAGAATGCTCCATGACCCTTGTACTCACAATTCTCCATGCACTTGTCAGCACAATGCTCCCTGACCATTGTCATCACTATGCTCCAAACCCTTGTCATCACAATGCTCCATTACCTTTGTCATCAGAATCCTCCATGACACTTGGAATCACAATGCTCCATGCCATTGTCATCACAATGGGCCAATACATATGTCATCAGAATGCTCTCTGACACCACTTTTCACAATACTGCATGACCTAGACATCACAATGCTCCTTGCCCTTATCATCACAATGCTCCATTACCTCTGTCATTACAATGCTCCATGACCCCTGCCATCACAATGTTCCACGGCCTTGTCATCACAAGGCTCAATGACCCTTGTCATCACAATGCTCCAAGACACCTGTAATCACAAAGCTCCATGCCCTTGTCATCACAAAGCTCCATGACGCATGTCATCAGAATGTTCCGTGGCCTTCTCCTCACAATGCTCCATGTCCTTGTCATCACAATGCTCCATGCCCTTGTTATCACAATGTTCCATGACCCCTGTCATCACAATGCTCCGTGACTCCAGTCATCACAATGCTCCATGACCTTTGTCATCCAATGGTCCATGCCCTCATCATCAACAGTCACTGTGACATTTCTAACCACAATGCTCCATGAACATTTCATCACAATGCTCTTTGACCCTTGTCATCACAATGCTCTATGCCTTTTTCAGCACAATGCTCCATGCACTTTTCATCCCAAAGCTCCATGACCCCTGGCATCACAACGTTCTATAACCCCTGCCATCAAAATATTCCATTACAGTTTTCATCAAATTGCTGCATGACCCGGTCATCAAAATGTTCCCTGCCCTTCTCATCACAATGCACCATGCCCTTGTCATCAAAATGCTACATGACTTGTCATCACAAAGCTCCATGACCCTTGGCATCACAATGCTCCATGTCATTGTCATCACAATGCTCCATGAACACTCTCATCACATTGCTCCATGCCCTTGTCATCACAAAGCTCCATGACACTTGTCATCACAATGCTCGATGACCTTCTCATCACAATGCTCCATGCCCTTGTCATTACAATCCTCCATGACCCATGTATCACAGTGTACCGTGCCCTTGTCATCACAATGCTCCATGCCCACTCTCATCACAATAATCCATGAAACATTTCAGACCAATGCTCAATGCCCTTCTCATCACAATGCTCAATTACCTCTGTCATAACAATGCTCCATGACCTCTGCCATCACAAAGTTCCACAGCCTTGTCATCACAAGGCTCCAAGACCCTTGTCATCACAATGCTCCAAGACCCATGTAATCACAATGCTCCATGCCGTTGTCATCACAAAGCTCCATGATTCATGTCATCAGGATATTCCATGGCATTCTCTTCACAGTGCTCCATGCCCTTGTCATCAAAATGCTCCAAGACACCCGTAATCAAAATGCTCCATGCCCCTTATCATCAGAATGCTCCATGAGACTTTTCATCACAAGTCTCCATGGACATCTCATCACAATGCTCCGGGACCTTGTCATCACCATGCTCCATTCCCTTGACATCACAATGCTCCATGACCCCTGTCATCACAATACTCCATGAATATTTTCAGCCTAATGCTCCATGACCTTCTCATCACAATGCTCCATGACGAATATCATCACAATGCTCCATGACCAATGTCATCATACACTCCATGACAGCTAACAACACAATGATCCGGGACACTTGTCATCACAATGGTCAAACACCCCTGTAATCACAATGCTCCATGACCCCTGTCATCACAATACTCCATGAACATTTTCAGCCCAATGCTCCATGACCCTTGTCATCACAATGATCCAGGACCTTGTCATCCCAATGCTCCATGACCCCGGTATTCACAATGATCCGTGACGCTTGTCATCACAGTGCTCCATGACACCTGTCATCACAATGCTCCATGCCTTTGTCAGCAAAATGCTACATGACCTTGCCATTACAATGCTCTATGCGCTTGTCATCACAATACTCCATTACCATTGTCATCACAATCCTCCATGAACCTTGGGATCACATTGCTTCAAGTCCTTGTCCTCACAATGCTCCATGTTCCTTGAAATCAGTATGATCCATGACCTCTGTCATCACAATGTTCCAAACCCTTGTGATCACAATGTTCCATAACACTTGTCATCACAACGCTCCATGATGCCTGTCATCACAATACTCCATATACTTTCCAACAAAATGATCCATGCCCTTTTCATCACAATGCTCCAAGACCCCTGTAATCACATTGTTCTATGACATTGTCATCACAAACTCCAAGACGAATGTCATCAGAATGCTCCATGGAATTCTCCTCATAATGCTCCATGCCCTTGCAATGATAATGCTCCAAGACCACAGTAATCACAATGCTCCATGCCCCTTTTCATCAGAATACTCCATGAGACTTGTCATCACAAGTCTCCATGGTCTTCTCATCACAATGCTCCAGGACCTTGTCATCACAATGCTCCATGCCCTTCTCATCACAATGCTCCATTACCCCTGTCATAACAATGCTCCATGACCCCTGCCATCACAATGTTCCAAGGCCTTGTCATCACAAGGCTCCATGACACTTGTCATCACAATGCTCCCAGACCCCAGTGATCACAATGCTCCATGCCCTTGTCATCACAAAGCTCCATGACACATGTCATCAGATTGTTCCATGTCCTCCTCATCAAAATGCTCCATGCCCTTGTCATCACAGTGCTCCAAGACCCCTGTAATCACAATGCTCCATGTCCCTTTTCATCTCAATGCTCCATGAACCCTGTCATCACAATGCATCATGCCCATCATCATAATGCTTCCGGCTATTGTCAGCACAATGAAATCAAAATTCTCCATGACCTCTGTCATCACAATGCTCCAAGACCCGTGTCATCACAATACTCCATGAACATTTTCAGCCCAATGCTCCATGACCCTTGTCATCAAAATGATCCATGCCCTTGTCATCGCAATGCCCCATGACCCCTGTATTCACAATGCTCCGTGACGCTTGTCATCACAGTGCTCCATGACACGTGTCAACACAATGTTCCATGCCTTTGTCAGCAAAATGCTACATGACCTTGTCATTACAATGCTCTACGCCCTTGTCATCACAATAATCCATTACCATTGTCATCACAATCCTCCATGAACCTTGGGATCACATTGCTTCATGCCATTGTCATCACAATGCTCCATGCTCCTTGAAATCAAAATGTTCCATGACCTCTTTCATCACAATGCTCCAATCCCTTGTGATCACAATGTTCCATAACACTTGTCATCACAACACTCCATGATGACTGTCATCACAATACTCCATGCCCTTTTCATCACAATGCTCCATGACCTTTGTCATCACAATTCTCAATACACTTGTCATCAAAATGCTCCCTGACACTTCTCATGAGAATGCTCCTAACACTGTCACGAAAAGGCTCCATGCATTTTTCATCACAATGCCCCATGCCGATTTCATCACAATGCTCCATGCCACTGTCATCAATATACTCCAAAAGCTTGTCATCAGAATGCTCCATGACCATTGTCATCACAATTCTCCATACACTTGTCAGCACAATGCTCCTTGACCCTTGTCTTCCGAATGTTCCAAGCCATTGCCATCACAATGCTCCATTACATTTGTCATCAGAATCCTCCATGACACTTGGCATCACAATGCTCCATGCCATTGTCATCACAATGGGCCATTACATATGTCATCACAATGCTCCCTGACACCTGTCTTCACAATACTGCATGACCTGGTCATCACAATGCTCCATGCCCTTGTCATAACAATGTGCCATTCAAACTGTCATCGCAATAATCCATGAAACTTATTAGGCCAATGTTCCATGCCCTTGTCATCACAGTGTTCCATGCCCTAGTTATCACAATGCTCCATGACCCCTGTCATCACAATGTTCCGTGACTCCAGTCATCACAATGCTACATGACCTTTGTCATCACAATGGTCCATGCCCTCATCATCAACAGTCTCTGTGACCTTTTTAACCACAATGTTCCATGAACTTTTCATCACAATGCTGTTTGACCGTTGTCATCACAATCCTCTGTGCCTTTCTCAGCACAATGATCCTTGACCCTTGTCATCACAATGCTGCATGCCCTTGTCATCACAATGCGCCATTCCAACTGTCATCACAATAATCCATGAAATTTATTAGTCCAATGATCCATGCCGTTGTCATCACAATGCTGCATGCCCTTGTTATCACAATGCTCCGTGAACCCTGTCATCACAATGCTCCGTGACTCCAGTCATCACAATGCTTCATGACCTTTGTCATCACAATGGTCCATGCCCCCGGCATCAACAGTCTCTGTGACCTTTTTAAGCACAATGCTCTATGAATTTTTCATCACAATGCTCTTTGACCCTTGTCATCACAATTCTCTATGCCTTTCTCACCACAATGCTCCATGACCCTTGTCATCACAATGCTCCATGCCCTTGTCAGCACAATGCTCCATGACAGATGTCATCACAATGCACCATGCGCTTGACATCACAGTGCTCCTCAATCTTGTCATCACAATACTCCATAAACCTTGTCATCACAATGCTCCATGCACTTCTCATCAAAATGCTCTCTCACCAATGATATCACAATGTTAAATCACTATTCGTCACCATACTCCCTCACCCCTGTCATCACAATGTTCCATAACTCCTGTCATCACAATGTTACATAACACCTGTCATCAAAATGCTCCATGATCCTTTTCATCAAAAAGCTCCATGACCCATGACATCACACTGTTCCATAATCCTTGTCATCAAAATGTTCCTTGACCCTTTTCATCAAATTGCTCCATGACACCTGTCACCACAATGCTACAGGCATTGTCATCACAACGTTCGATGAACCCTGACATCCCAATGTTCTATACCCCTATCATGAAAATGCTACATGACCATTTTCATCAAAGTGCTCCATGACCCGTGACATCACAATGTTCCATAACCCCTGTCATCAAAATGTTCCTTTACCCTTTTCATCAAATTGCTCCAAGACCCTGTCATCACAATGCTCCAAACCCTTGTGATCACAATATTCCATAACATTTGTCATCACAGTGTCCCATGACGCTCGTCATCACATTATCCATGGTCTTCTCATCACAATGCTCAATGACCTTTGTCATCACAATTCTCAATACACTTGTCATCAATATGCTCCCTGACAATTGTTGTCTGTATGCTCCTTGAACCCTATCATGACAAGGCTCCATGCATTTTTCATCACAATTATCCATGCCCTTTTCATCACAATGCTCCAAGACCCCTGTAATCAGAATGCTCCATGACCTTGTCACCAAAATGCTCCATGACCTTTGTCATCACAATGGTCCATTACCGAGTCATCAAAAGTCTCTGTGATATTTTTTACCAAAATGTTCCATGAAATTTTCATCACAGTGCTCCATGCCTTTGTCAGAACAATGCTCCATGACCCCTGTCATCACAATGTGCCACGTGCTTTTCATCACAACGGTCCACAACCTTGTCATCGATATGCTCCATAAACCTTATAATCCCAATGCTCCATGCACTTCTCATCAAAATGCTCTCTCACATGAGATATCATAATGTTCCATCACTAGTCATCACATTACTCCCTCACCCCTGTAATTAAAATGTTCCATGACCCCTGTCATCACAATGCTACATCCACTTATCACCACAATGTTCCATGACCCCTGGCATCACAATGTTCCACAACCCCTGTCATCAAAATGCTCCATGACCCTTTTCATCCCAAAGCTCCATGACCCCTGACATCACAATGTTCTATAACCCATGTCATCAAATTATTCCATTACAATTTTCATCAAATTGCTGCATAACCCTGTCCTCAACTGCTCCCTGCCATTCTCATCACAATGCACCACGCCCTTGTCATCAAAATGCTCCATGACTTCTGTCATCACAAAGATCCATGACCCTTGACATCACAATGCTCCATGTCATTGTCATCACAATGCTCCATGAACACTCTCATCACATTGCTCCATGCCCTTGTCATCACAAAGCTCCATGACATTTGTCATCACAGTGCTCGATGCCCTTCTCATCACAATGCTCCATGCCCTTTTCATTACAATCCTCCATGACCAATGTATCACAGCATTCCGTGCTCTTGTCATCACAAAGCTCCATGCCCACTCTCATCACAATAATCCATGAAATATTTCACAACAATGTTTCCTGCCCTTCTCATCACAATGCTCCATTACACCTGTCATAACAATGTTTCATGACCCCTGCCATCACAATGTTCCACGGCCTTGTCTTCACAAGGCTCCATGACACTTTTCATCACAATGTTCCAAGAACCCTGTAATCACAATGCTCCATGCCCTTGTCATCAGAAAGCCCCATGACGCATGTCATCAGAATGTTCCATGGACTTCTCATCACAGTGCTCCATGCCCTTGTCATCACAGTGCTCCAAGACCCCTGTAATCACAATGCTCCATGTCCCTTTTCATCTCAATGCTCCATGAACCCTGTCATCACAATGCATCATGCCCATCATCATAATGCTTCCGGCTATTGTCAGCACAATGAAATCAAAATTCTCCATGACCTCTGTCATCACAATGCTCCAAGACCCGTGTCATCACAATACTCCATGAACATTTTCAGCCCAATGCTCCATGACCCTTGTCATCAAAATGATCCATGCCCTTGTCATCGCAATGCCCCATGACCCCTGTATTCACAATGCTCCGTGACGCTTGTCATCACAGTGCTCCATGACACGTGTCAACACAATGTTCCATGCCTTTGTCAGCAAAATGCTACATGACCTTGTCATTACAATGCTCTACGCCCTTGTCATCACAATAATCCATTACCATTGTCATCACAATCCTCCATGAACCTTGGGATCACATTGCTTCATGCCATTGTCATCACAATGCTCCATGCTCCTTGAAATCAAAATGTTCCATGACCTCTTTCATCACAATGCTCCAATCCCTTGTGATCACAATGTTCCATAACACTTGTCATCACAACACTCCATGATGACTGTCATCACAATACTCCATGCCCTTTTCATCACAATGCTCCATGACCTTTGTCATCACAATTCTCAATACACTTGTCATCAAAATGCTCCCTGACACTTCTCATGAGAATGCTCCTAACACTGTCACGAAAAGGCTCCATGCATTTTTCATCACAATGCCCCATGCCGATTTCATCACAATGCTCCATGCCACTGTCATCAATATACTCCAAAAGCTTGTCATCAGAATGCTCCATGACCATTGTCATCACAATTCTCCATACACTTGTCAGCACAATGCTCCTTGACCCTTGTCTTCCGAATGTTCCAAGCCATTGCCATCACAATGCTCCATTACATTTGTCATCAGAATCCTCCATGACACTTGGCATCACAATGCTCCATGCCATTGTCATCACAATGGGCCATTACATATGTCATCACAATGCTCCCTGACACCTGTCTTCACAATACTGCATGACCTGGTCATCACAATGCTCCATGCCCTTGTCATAACAATGTGCCATTCAAACTGTCATCGCAATAATCCATGAAACTTATTAGGCCAATGTTCCATGCCCTTGTCATCACAGTGTTCCATGCCCTAGTTATCACAATGCTCCATGACCCC
Organism: Mesoplodon mirus; assembly: GCF_964341445.2. Classification (NCBI taxonomy): domain Eukaryota; kingdom Metazoa; phylum Chordata; class Mammalia; order Artiodactyla; family Ziphiidae; genus Mesoplodon; species Mesoplodon mirus. The sequence continues at coordinate 3,659,760 of NW_028295813.1, read as the reverse complement.
TGTCATCACAATGTTCCGTGACTCCAGTCATCACAATGCTACATGACCTTTGTCATCACAATGGTCCATGCCCTCATCATCAACAGTCTCTGTGACCTTTTTAACCACAATGTTCCATGAACTTTTCATCACAATGCTGTTTGACCGTTGTCATCACAATCCTCTGTGCCTTTCTCAGCACAATGATCCTTGACCCTTGTCATCACAATGCTGCATGCCCTTGTCATCACAATGCGCCATTCCAACTGTCATCACAATAATCCATGAAATTTATTAGTCCAATGATCCATGCCGTTGTCATCACAATGCTGCATGCCCTTGTTATCACAATGCTCCGTGAACCCTGTCATCACAATGCTCCGTGACTCCAGTCATCACAATGCTTCATGACCTTTGTCATCACAATGGTCCATGCCCCCGGCATCAACAGTCTCTGTGACCTTTTTAAGCACAATGCTCTATGAATTTTTCATCACAATGCTCTTTGACCCTTGTCATCACAATTCTCTATGCCTTTCTCACCACAATGCTCCATGACCCTTGTCATCACAATGCTCCATGCCCTTGTCAGCACAATGCTCCATGACAGATGTCATCACAATGCACCATGCGCTTGACATCACAGTGCTCCTCAATCTTGTCATCACAATACTCCATAAACCTTGTCATCACAATGCTCCATGCACTTCTCATCAAAATGCTCTCTCACCAATGATATCACAATGTTAAATCACTATTCGTCACCATACTCCCTCACCCCTGTCATCACAATGTTCCATAACTCCTGTCATCACAATGTTACATAACACCTGTCATCAAAATGCTCCATGATCCTTTTCATCAAAAAGCTCCATGACCCATGACATCACACTGTTCCATAATCCTTGTCATCAAAATGTTCCTTGACCCTTTTCATCAAATTGCTCCATGACACCTGTCACCACAATGCTACAGGCATTGTCATCACAACGTTTGATGAACCCTGACATCCCAATGTTCTATACCCCTATCATGAAAATGCTACATGACCATTTTCATCAAAGTGCTCCATGACCCGTGACATCACAATGTTCCATAACCCCTGTCATCAAAATGTTCCTTTACCCTTTTCATCAAATTGCTCCAAGACCCTGTCATCACAATGCTCCAAACCCTTGTGATCACAATATTCCATAACATTTGTCATCACAGTGCCCCATGACGCTCGTCATCACATTATCCATGGTCTTCTCATCACAATGCTCAATGACCTTTGTCATCACAATTCTCAATACACTTGTCATCAATATGCTCCCTGACAATTGTTGTCTGTATGCTCCTTGAACCCTATCATGACAAGGCTCCATGCATTTTTCATCACAATTATCCATGCCCTTTTCATCACAATGCTCCAAGACCCCTGTAATCAGAATGCTCCATGACCTTGTCACCAAAATGCTCCATGACCTTTGTCATCACAATGGTCCATTACCGAGTCATCAAAAGTCTCTGTGATATTTTTTACCAAAATGTTCCATGAAATTTTCATCACAGTGCTCCATGCCTTTGTCAGAACAATGCTCCATGACCCCTGTCATCACAATGTGCCACGTGCTTTTCATCACAACGGTCCACAACCTTGTCATCGATATGCTCCATAAACCTTATAATCCCAATGCTCCATGCACTTCTCATCAAAATGCTCTCTCACATGAGATATCATAATGTTCCATCACTAGTCATCACATTACTCCCTCACCCCTGTAATTAAAATGTTCCATGACCCCTGTCATCACAATGCTACATCCACTTATCACCACAATGTTCCATGACCCCTGGCATCACAATGTTCCACAACCCCTGTCATCAAAATGCTCCATGACCCTTTTCATCCCAAAGCTCCATGACCCCTGACATCACAATGTTCTATAACCCATGTCATCAAATTATTCCATTACAATTTTCATCAAATTGCTGCATAACCCTGTCCTCAACTGCTCCCTGCCATTCTCATCACAATGCACCACGCCCTTGTCATCAAAATGCTCCATGACTTCTGTCATCACAAAGATCCATGACCCTTGACATCACAATGCTCCATGTCATTGTCATCACAATGCTCCATGAACACTCTCATCACATTGCTCCATGCCCTTGTCATCACAAAGCTCCATGACATTTGTCATCACAGTGCTCGATGCCCTTCTCATCACAATGCTCCATGCCCTTTTCATTACAATCCTCCATGACCAATGTATCACAGCATTCCGTGCTCTTGTCATCACAAAGCTCCATGCCCACTCTCATCACAATAATCCATGAAATATTTCACAACAATGTTTCCTGCCCTTCTCATCACAATGCTCCATTACACCTGTCATAACAATGTTTCATGACCCCTGCCATCACAATGTTCCACGGCCTTGTCTTCACAAGGCTCCATGACACTTTTCATCACAATGTTCCAAGAACCCTGTAATCACAATGCTCCATGCCCTTGTCATCAGAAAGCCCCATGACGCATGTCATCAGAATGTTCCATGGACTTCTCATCACAGTGCTCCATGCCCTTGTCATCACAATGCTCCAAGACCCTTGTTATCAAAATGCTCGATGCCCCATTTCATCTCAAAGCTCCATGAATCGTATCATCACAATGCACCATGCCCATCATCATAATGCTTCAGGCTATTGTCATCACAATGAAATCAAAATGCTCCATGACCTCTGTCATCACAATGCTCCAAACCGTTGTGATCACAATATTCCATAACACTTATCATCACAACCCCCCATGATGCTCATAATCACAGTTATCCATGGTCTTCTCATCACTATGCTCCATAAACTTTGTCATCACAATGCTCAATACACTGGTCATCACAATGCTCCCTGACACTTGTCGTCAGTATGCTCCTTGAACACTGTCATGACAAGGCTCCATGCCTTCTTCATCACAATGATCCATGCCCTTTTCATCACAGTGCTCCAAGACACCTGTAATCACAATGTTCCATGCACTTGTCATCACAGTGCTCCATGACGCATTCATCAGAATGTTCCATGTCCTTCTCTTCACAATGCTCCATGCCCTTGTCATAACAATGCTCCAAGACCACTGTAATCACAATGCTCCATGCCCCTTTTCATCAGAATACTCCATGATAGTTTTCATCACATGTCTCCATGGTCTTCTCATCACAATGCTCCAGGACCTTGTCATCACCATGCTCGATTTCCTTGTCATCACAATGTTCCATGACCCCTGTCATCAGAGTACTCCATGAATATTTTCAGCCCAATTCTCCATGACACTTTCATCACAATACTCCATGACCAATATCATCACAATGCTCTATGACCACTGTCATCACAACACTCCATTACCCCTGACAACACAGTGAGCCGGGACTCTTGTCATCACAATGCTCCATGACCCCTGTCATCACAATACTCCATAAACATTTTCAGCCCAATCTTCCATGACACTTGTCATCACAATGATCCATGCTCTTTTCATCCCAATGCTCCATGATCCCTGTATTCACAATGCTCTGTGACGCATGTCATCACAGTGCTCCATGACACCTGTCATCACAATTCTCCATGCCTTTGTCAGCAAAATGCTACATGAACTTGTCATTACAATGTTCTATGAGCTTGTCATAACAATACTCCTTTACCATGGTCATCACAATCCTCCATGAACCTTTGTATCACATTGTTTCTTGCCCTTGCCATCACAATGCTCCATGCTTCTTGAAATCAACATGATCCATGACCTGTGTCATCACAATGCTCCAAACACTTGTGATCACCAAGTTCCATAACACTTGTCATCACAAAGCTCCATGATGCCTGTCATCACAATACTCCATGCCCTTTTCATCACAATGCTCCATGACCATTGTCATCACAATTCTCAATACACTTGTCATCACAATGCTCCCTGACACTTGTCTTCAGAATGCTCCATGAACACTGTCACGAAAAGGCTCCATGCATTTTTCCTCACAATGCCCCATGCAGTTTTCATCACAATGATCCATGCCAATGTCATCAAAATACTCCACAAGCTTGTCATTAAAATGCTCCATGACCCTTGTCATCACAATTCTCCATGCACTTGTCAGCACAATGCTCCCTGACCCTTGTCATCACAATGCTCCAAGCCATTGTCCTCACACTGTTCCATTACCTTTGTCATCAGAATACTCCATGACACTTGCATCACAATGCTCCATGCCATTGTCATCACAATGGGCCATTACATATGTCATCACAATGCTCCCTGACACCTCTCTTCACAATACTGTATGACCTGGTCTTCACAATGCTCCATGCCCTTGATATCACAAAGCTCCATGACCCCTGTCATCACAATGCTCCGTGACTCCAGTCATCACAATGCTTCATGAACTTTGTCATCACAATGGTCCATGCCCTCATCATCAACAGTCTCTGTGACCTTTTTAACCACAATGCTCCATGACCTTTTCATCACAATGCTCTTTGACCCTTGTCATCACAATACACTATGCCTTTCTCAGCACAATGCTCCATGACCGTTGTCATTACAATGCTCCATTCACTTGACAGCACAATGCTCCTTGACACATGTCATCACAATTTGCCATGCGCTTGTCATCACAGTGCTCCACAATCTTGTCATCACAATGCTCCATAAACCTTGTCATCACAATGCTACATGCACTTATCATCACAATGTTCGATGACCCCTGACATCACAGTGTTCCATAACCCCTGTCACCAAAATGCTCCATGACCCTTTTCATCAAAATGTTCCATGTCCCCTGACATCACAATGCTCCATGACCCCTGTCATCACAATGGTCCATGCTCCTTGAAATCACAATGGTCCATGACCTCTGTCTTCACAATGCTCCAAACCCATGTGATCACAAAGTTCCATAACCCTTGTCATCACAACGCTCCATGATGCCTGTCATCACAATACTCCATGCCCTTGTCGTCACAATGCTCCATGATATTTGTCATCACAATTCTCAATACACTTGTCATCACAATGCTCTCTGACACTTGTCGTCAGAATGCTCCTTGAACCCTGTCATGAAAAGGCTCCATGCATTTTTCATCACAATGCTCCATGCCCTTTTCATCACAATGCTCCATGCCATTGTCATCACAGTACTCCACAAGCTTGTTATCTGAATGCTCCATGACACTTGTCATCACAATGCTCCATGAGCACTGTCATCACAATGCTCCACACCACGTGTCATTACAGCGCTCCATGACGCTGGCCATTCACAATTATCCGTGGTCTTCTCATCACAATGCTCCACACGCTTGTCATCAAAATGCTCCATGACTCTTGTCGTCACAATGTTCCATGGCCACTGTCATCACAATTATCCACACCCCTTGTCATTATAGCGCTCCATGACGCTCATCCTCAAAATTATCCATGGTCTTCTCATCACAATGCTCCACGGTCTTGCCATCACAATGCTCCATGCCCTGGTCGTCACAATGCTCCATGTTCCCTGTCATCACAATTCTCCACGTTCTTGGCAACACTATGTTCCATGACACTTCCCATCACAGTGTTAAATGCTTTGTCATCACAATACTCCACAAGCTTGTCATCACAATACTCCATGACCCTTGTCATCACAATGATCCATGACCCCTGTCATCACAATTCTCCATGAGACGTATCATCACAATGCTCCATGCCCCTTGTCATTACAGTGCTCCATGATGCTCGTCACCAGAATTATCCATGGTCTTCTCATCACAGTGCTCCACGGTCTTGCCATCACAATGTTCCATGCCCTGGTCATCACAATTCTCCACGTTCTTGTCATCACAGTGCTCCATGACAGTTCTCATCACAATGTTACATGCCCTTGTCATCACAATTCTCCATGCACTTGTCATCGCAATGCCCCCTGACCCCTGTCATAGCAAGCCCCATGCCTTTGTCATCACAATTCTTCACGACATTTTCATCAAAATTCTCAATGGCCGTTGTCATCACAATGCTCCATGCCCTTGTCATCACAATGCTCCATGACCCTTGTCATCACAATGCTCCAAGCCTTTTTAATCACAATGCTCCATTAGCTTTGTCATCACAATCCTCCATAACACTTGGCATCACAATTCTCCATGCCATTGTCATCACAATGGTACATGAAATATGCCATCACAATGCTCCCTGACACCTGTCTTCACCATACTCCATGACCTTGTCATCACAATACTCCATGCCCATGATAGATGATGTCAATAAAAAATATTGATTCTTTTTCAGATTATTTCCCCTTATAGGTTATTGCAAAATATTCAGTGTAGTTCCCTGTGCTATACAGTAGTTCCTTTTTGATGATCTATTTTATACATAGCAGTGTGTATGTGTTAATCCCAAACTGTTAATTTATCCCTTCTCCTACCTTTCCCCTTTGGTAATAATAAATTATAAGATTTTGTACTTCTCAGAAATGGGGGAGCTGAAAGAGAGGTATCCTTTTCAATGGAAAAGCATTCAAAACAAGATTGAAGCTTCAGCCAAGAGTATTCGATGTACATCCATGGAAATAAATCACTTCATTTCTCTAATGTTGACCTGACAAATAAGACAGACGTCTTCACTGAACTTGCTTATAGTAAAGTGATGGAAATATCAAAGGTAAGTCTTAGAAACATCTTATTTTACCCGAGCATTATACACTGCTCTATGTTAACTACAGTTTGGCTCACACATCTGTTCATTGAAGTTACAATGTTCTCAATTTCTGTTACTGATCCTCCAGAGTGGACCCCAACAAAAGTCCCCGTGCCCAGTGTCATTGGAGCCAACAGATCAAGACTGAGTTTGGTTCAGAAGCAAAGGAAACATTATTTTGAAAACAGAATGGAGAGGTGAGAGCATGCACTCCCCCACGGGCTGTGGGCTGGGATGCTGTGTAGGGATCCCAGGAGCGTCACTGGGAGGGAGGGCATGGAGGTCTCGAGGGCTGGGTTGGCTGAAGCTCAGGCTCTATGCCGTGGAGTCTGCATGGGACCCCGCTAGCTGAGGTGTGGACCCAGCCATTCTGCACTAGGAAATCAGGTCTGAAGTGCCGGGTGTGGGACCTCTGCATGCGGAACCTTGGAGCACGTGAAATTAGACAAAGCACAAAGGAAAAACAGGTTAGACTTTATTTTATTGCCCAGATTCTCTTTTTATCTCCCAGGAATTTTTAATGAACGTTGCCAGAGACGAACCCCTCCTCTGCTTTTTGTTCTGTTCCTCATTCTTCGGGTGTTGAGGTTGCAGACCCCTCTTTTGTAACTGCTTCATGCTGTGGTGGGAGCCCTGATACTACGGGGGAGGGGCAAAACGTCTCCCCACCAGCCTCCAGGTGAGGTTGATTGTCCCAAGGCCTCCTGCCTCACTTCTCGTACGCCTGAGCACCAGCATTGGAAGTGTTATAGATTCTAATGACCTTTAAGTGTCCAGGAGAGAGATGTGCAGAGATGCTGAGGTGGCAGGTTTCACCCCACCCCACATTTGTTCGGTGACCTTAGGCTGACGGTTTTTGCCAGCCTATATGCTCTGACCAGTAGTCTGTGCTTTCTTTAATTAGGTCCCTGAATTAATGTACAAACAGCACCATGTGTCAGAACCGTGCCCGCGCAACTCCCAGACAGTCCAGGGTCAGTGGTGATCCAGGACCATGACGTCCACTGAGTCAACGGCCTTTAGAAGTAGCCAGCAGTCCAGCCGATCATATTGGCCACCATCACAGCGGTGTCTGTAGGGTTTTCTATGGTGAAAGCGTGATATACGTTTCCCCCGCCAAGCTTATTAGCTCCCCTCTGGGTGCAGTAAGTCCTGCAAGCAGTAGTCTGCTCTTTCGCGGCACAGTCTTCTTGTTTTCTGAGAGAAACTCCAGGTCAAGTGATGGTCACACGAGTCATCTTGGGGGCCCGTTGCCCCCATTTGTCTCTCTTTAGGTTGGAGTTGGAGGGCCTCCTCACTCGAGGTCAGTGTGTCCAAAGAGCGACCCCTGCAACTTCAGGGCATGATGGGTGGTTAGAATCACGACATGGGGTCCTTTTCCCTTAGGAGGGAGCTGGCCTTGTGGGCTGCTGATTTCTAGCTTTTAGATACCCCAGTATCCTGGCCTGATGAGTCAGTGGGCAAAGCCCTTGGTGACCATAGTTTATCATACCTGAAGGGCATTCTTGTGTTGCTCCATTTCAAGTGGTCCCAGTTTTTGCACTAAGGCTCCAAGGGCAATTAACCTTTGACCGGGTATGTAAAGGTCAAAGGGTTTAACTAAATTAGCGAGTTCCTGGGCAAGGGTCTGAATTGACTGCTCTTTCCATTCTTGAAAGGCTGCTTCTGGATTCTATACAAAAGGATCATCATCTTTTCGTGTCAGTGTTTCATGTAGAGGCCCATCTATTAGACTGTAGTTAGGGATCCAGATGCAGAAAACCTTGGCCTCCCCAGGAACCCCTAAGCTGACTTCTAGTTTTAGAAGAGGTAAGGCTGCAAATGGCTTCTTCCGTATCCTGGGATGCGTTTCTCTGAATATCTGTGAGAATGAAGCCCAGGCATGTCACCTGAGCCTGGGATATTTGAGCCTTTTCCTTGGACACCTTCTATCCTTTCTTGGCTAGGTAGTTCAGAGGCGTCTTTAGTAGGCCTGGCGATCAGAATGTCATCTGCATATTGAAGGAGAGTTCCCTTTTACAGAGGTAGAACTTTTAGGTCTTTAGAGGACATTTCCCCAATGATGGTGTGGGGATTTTTGAACCATTGGGGCAGGACGGCCCAGCATTATTGCTTGTGTTGCATGTTGTGTCCTGCCACTCACAAGCCAAAAATTCTTGTGATTCTGAGATGAATGGAATACAGAAGAAGGCATTATTGAAGTCTAATACAGAATGCCATGGCCTGGTGGATGGTAGAATCAGCAGCAGGGTGTAGGAAATAGGAGCTACTGGATGTATATCCTCGGTGGCTTCACTGACTGTCCTGATATCCTTTACCAGGTCTCCAGCAGCCCATGGGGCTCTCGTGGTCAGGCCAATCCCAGGATATGGAGCTCACCTGGGCTGCATCCCGCACCCCACAGCCCACGGGGCTCTCGTGTTCAAGTCCCTCCCAGGGTATGGAGCTCACCTGTGCAGCTACCCAGCAGCCCATGGGGCTCTCATAGTGAGGCCCTTCCCAGGATATGGAACTCCCATGGGCAGGTACCCCAGCAGGGCTGGACACACAGGAACTGTGCACATAGCCCACCTTGCAGAGAACCCCCAGCTCACCTGTCGCTCACAGCTGACACAGAACACCTCAGAGCAGGACTTGAACTAACAAACAGCAGCTCTGACAGGTCTGTGACCCTGGCTATCACTCTGTGCAGCCTCTCTCTGCCTGGTCTCCCAGACACTTCCACTGCAGCCAGGGCACCAGGCCTCTGTCTCCACCCACCATCACTCCTCTACCTGACTCCTGGGTTCCTCTCATTAGGATACGGTCTTCTTGAAGTTGTTTTCCACTCATGGACCAGATAAAATGATAAGAAAACAAGCCGCAGATGCAGCCCCTTGTCTAGCCTGACTCTCAAGAGCCCACACCTGTTCCTTGGGCCTGGCCCGTTTAACAAGTTTCATTTTCTGCAACTGTGAGCCCCTGAGGGGTGAGGATTGGCTGATTTGGGCAGCCTGACACTGCCTGCCAGCCTTCCCCAGGTGTGCCTGTGTTGAGGTCAATATAAACACCTCTCCAGTCAGCAAGAGCCCCTGTAGCTGTGCCTGACGCCATATTCTCTGCCCCGTCAGCAGTGTCGGGGCTGGGGTGGTGGTACGGAGGGAGAGGCCGTGGCTTTGTGTGTGGCCCAATGTGAGTGGGGCTCTGCTGGACTTTCTGCAGGAGTTGCCAGGCTGCCACCTGCTAAAGAAGAGGATGTGTCATCCATACCTGCCACTGGAATTTCTCCCCAGGCAGAGGTGAGGAAGTAAAAAAGCAGTGGGGGCCATGGCAGGAGGGGTATCTCAGGCAGGGAAATTGAAAGATTCCAGAAGAGCATCTGGTGCCAGGACCATCCTGACTCGCCTGCAGGCACCAAGTCGGCCTGTGTGCTGTCGCTGGTGTGGCTCCACAGCCCTTCCTCTAGGCTAGCAAGTGCTTGTACATATTCAGGTGTTTTACCTGGAAAGGGTGGGAAGAGTTCAGCTGCAGCAGGACTGGGGCTCAGCTCACATTTACTCACAGACGCCTCGACACAGTGCCCCAGCTTTGCAATGAGGATGCTCCTTGTGGGGGGAGTGCTGCTGAGTGCATGGGAGACGATTTCCCACCTCTGACCAACTTAAGAATTTTTTACCACTGGAGCAAGTACCCTGATATGATTTTCGTCTGTATAACTGGTGGGTTCTGTTTTTGTTTTTTTTTTTTTTTCTTTTTTTCTTTTTGGTTCAAGGTAGATTTTATTTATTCCTCTTTTTTTTAATTTGGAGATATAAACATGGAAATAATGCATTAATATAAAGACATCTCTGTGAAGGGAAAAACTTTTTTTCTGTTTTATTTGATTAAATGTTATTTATTTATTTTTAATTTTTTTAAAATTTATTTATTTCTTTTATATAGCAGGTTCTTATTGGATATCTATTTTATACATATAAGTGTGCACATGTGAATCCTAGTTTCCCAATTCATCCCACCACCACCCTCAAATGCTGTTCCCCCCCTTGGTGTCCATATGTTTGTTCTCTACATCTGTGTCTCTATCTCTGCCCTGCAAACTGGTTCATCTGTACCATTTTTCTAGGTTCCACATATATGCATTAATATACAATATTTGTTTTTCTCTTTCTGACTTACTTCACTCTGTATGACAGTCTCTAGATCCATCAAGGTCTCTACAAATGACCCAATTTCATTCCTATGTATGGCTGAGTAATATTCCATTGTATATATGTGCCAGATCTTCTTTATCCATTCATCTGTTGATGGACACTTAGGTTGTTTCCATGTCCTGGCTATTGCAAATAGAGCTGCAATGAACATTTTTGTACATAACTCTTTTTGAATTATGGTTTTCACAAGGCAAATGTCCAGTAGTTGGATTGTTGTGTCGTATGGTACTTCTATTGTTAGTTATTTAAAGGAACCTCCGTACTGTTCTCCCTAGTGCCCATATCAATTTACATTCCCACCCACAGTGCAAGTGTGTTCCCTTTTCTCCAATAAAGGCCTCTCCAGCATTTATTGTTTTGTAGATTTTTTTGATGATTGCCACTCTGACTGCTGTGAGGTGATACCTCAGGGCAGTTTTGATTTGCATTTCTCTAATGATTAGTGATGTTCAGCATCCTTTCATGTGTTTCTTGGTAATCTGTATATCTTCTTTGGAGAAATGTCTATTTAGGTCTTCTGCCCGTTTTTGGATTGGGTTGTTTGTTTTTGTGATATTGAGCTACATGCGGTGCTTGTAAAGTTAGGAGATTAATCCTTTGTCAATTGCTTCACTTGAAAATATTTTCTCCCATTCTGAGGGTTATTTTTGCATCTTGTTTATGTTTTCCTGTACTGTGTGAAAGCTTTTAAGTTTCATTAGGTCCCATTTGTTGATTTCTGTTTTTATTTCCATTTCTCTAAGTGGTGGGTCAAAAAGGATCTTGCTGTGATTTATGTCATAGAGTGTTCTGCCTATGGTTTCCTCTAAGTGTTTTATAGTGTTTGGTCTTATATTTAGATCTCTAATCAATTTAGAGTTTATTTTTGTGTATGGTGTTATGGAGTGTTCTAATTTCATTCTTTTATGTGTAGGGGTCCAGTTTTCCCAGCACCAATTACTGAAGAGACTGTCTTTTCTCCATTGTATATCCTTAGCTCCTTTGTCATAGATGAGATAGCCATAGGTATGTAGGTTTATCTCTGGGCTTTCTGTCCTGTTCCATTGATCTGTGTTTATGCCAATCTACATACACTTGATTCCATTATGGAGACATATAAATACATAGGTTTCAAGGTTATTACCAGTCAGATATATTCCTCTTCATTGAATAGGTTGTTTTGTGTCCAGTTCATTGAGAAAGGAGTAGGTCTTGTCTATTACATATTTGGTATATGGAATGCGATCTGTGCTAATTTCAAACTCTGCTTTTACACATCACCCCACGTCACCTTTCCCCTTAAGGAGGCATAAGTGTGTTTTCTAAATGTGTAACTCTGTTCTCTTTTGAAATTCAGTTCATGTGTAGCCATGTTTACATTCCCTCTATAAGTGATATATTACAATAAGTTTCTTTTACTTTGTGGCTCATTTCACTTAGCATCATCATACGTAAAGCCACTCATTAAGCTGCTATTGGCCTTATGACATTGATTTTCTGTCTGAGTGACATTCCATTGTATGTAAGTACCACAACATCTATATCTATTTTTTTTCCTTTCCTGGGATATTTAAAGTGTACTGAAGTCGAGGTTCTTGTAAACAGAGCAGCCCTAAAGTTTGGGCTGGCTGTGTGTTGTGGATTTTTAGTTTTCCCAAAATACACGCCCATGAGTGGAAGTGTGCTATGCTCTGTAGCTCTGTTTTAGAAAACAACATACAGTTCTCCAGAGAGGCTGTTGGCAATTTACATCCTGTCCATCGTCGTAACCAGGCTCCCTTTTCTCCATGGCCTGTCCTGCATTTGTGGTTTTTACACTATTTGTGGATGGCCCTTTTGACTGGAGGTAAGGGACACTTCTCTGTAGTGTGGATTTGCAATGCCTGATGGCTTGCTTGGCCAAAAAGGGCATATGCATTTTTTCCCGAATATATTCAAGAAAATACACATAGTCCCTTTTCAGCCAAGGGCAACATTGTCGAAATTCTGTCGCTTTTCATGTGCTTTAAAGACGACTCCAATCTACCTCTTGAAATCTGTTTCCTTCAATTCTGCCTTGCATTCAAATCCTCTTCACTGCCTTTCCTCAATATATTTCTGGATGATAGTTGTCCTTTATAACACTGCAAGTTTGTGAATTGCTGTGCCCCTGATTTCCATTTTTCAACTCGCCTCTTTGTGAGCTGGCTGCAATACCGCAGGATGGCTTTAGGCACTAGTCTGGTTCCAGGGCTTCAGGGTGAGCCTTTGGTTAATTCTTCTTCCTGGTGGGAAACTAGAGTGACATGTGCCCATCCAAACACCTACAGCTAATCTCTCATTTATTCCCCCTCTTCCTGTTCATCCTCTGCACAATTTGCAAACTGTGCATATCAGGAGGGTAAAGGCACTGACACTCCAAGTGGGGAGATTTTTAGTAATGCAGATGGAATGGCGAAGCCGAGCACGACAAAAGGAAAAATGAGGTACCTTTTAGAAAACTTTCCCAATTACACAGTGTACCATCCACTGGGTTTCCCATGCATGTTTTAACTGTAGGAAGATTCCCTTAAACCTGGAGAGTTGGGACCACTAGAATGGGTAGCACACAGTATTGCTCTAAGTGGTGTTCTTTTGCTCACACAACCTCAGCAATCTTGTCAGCCCCAAATGTCCAGTCTTATGTCTCATCCAGCTGTGGGTGTAAAGATGGTCAATCCAGGTTGCATCACAGGCCCTGAACGAAATTTTTAAGACTTTCTCACTGTTTCGCTGTTTTTGCATTTTGCTTTTGAAATTTATTTTTATAAGTGGGTTTAACTGAATTTCAGTGCTCTGTTCATGCCGTTATACACACACATGATTCCTTTATGGAGACATGAGAATACATATGTTTTAAAATACTGAGAGTCAGACATATTCCTTGCAATGAATAGGAGATGTTGAGTCCATTTCATTGTGGCGGTATTAGGTGTTGTCTATTACATACTTGGTTTATGTAACGGTATCTGTGCTAATTTAAAACTGTGATTTTATGCATCACCCCACCCAGCCTTTCCCATTAAGCAGGCAGAAGCTTGTTTTCTAAATTTGTGGCTCCGTTGTGTTTGTAAATCAATTCATGTGTAGCCTTGTGTTCATTCCCGCTATGAGTGATATCTTATGATAAGATTCGTTACTCTGGTATCTTTCCTAAATCAGTTCATGTGAGGCCATGTTTACAGGAACTTCATAAGTGATATCTTATGATAAGTTTCTTTTTCTGTGTGACTTATTTCACTTAGAATCATCGTACATAAATCCACTCATTTTGCTGCTACTGGCCTTATGACATTGATTTCATGGCTGAGGGATATACCATCGTACGTAAGTACCACAATTTCTGGAACCATTTTTGTCTTTCCTGGGATATTTAATGTATACCCAAGTTGAGGTTCTTGTAAGCAGTGCAGCCCTAAATTTGGGGGTGGCTCTGTCTTATTGATTTTCAGTTTTCCCAAGGTATATTTCCTAGACTGGAAGTCCCGTTGACTCTGTAGCTCTGTTGTTTACTTGTTTTAGGGAACACAATGCACTCCTCCAGACAGGCAGTTGGCAATTTACATCCCGCCCATCAGCATAAAAATGCTCCCTGGTCTCCAGGACCTGTCTTGCCTTTCTGGTTTTTACACATTTTGTGGATGTCCCTTTCGACCAGTGGGAAGTGATACTTCTTTGTTGTGCAGATTTGCATTGCCCGCTTGCTTGCTTGGCCAAAAAGGGTGTATGCGTGTTCTCCTGCATATATTCAGGATAATACCTATACGCCCTTTTTGGGCAAGTGCATCAGTGTCGAAGATGTGCCCCTCTTCCTGTGCTTTAAATCTGATTCCAACGTACCTCTTGAAATCTGTTTCCTGCTCTTCTGCCTCGATTTCAAGTCCGCCTCGTTGCCTTCCCTCAACAGATTTTTGGACGATAGTAGTCCTTTATTACTCTGCCAGTTTGTGAATTGCTGTGCCCCTAATCTCCATTTTTCTACTCGTTTTTTGTGAGGTGAACCCAAGTCCAAAATTGTGATTCAGGACCTATACTGTTTCCCGGTGGGTGGCTGAGACTTTGGTTAATTCTTCTTCCTCACGGGAAATAAGAGTGACATGTGCCTGTCCAAATGCCTAACAGCTATTCTTTCATTGATTCTCCCTCTTCACTTTCATCCACTGTCAAATTGGCAACCTCTGCGAACCAGGAGGTTAAAGGAGCTGTCTCTCCAAGCTGGGAGATTGACAGTAAATCTGTTGGAAAGTCAAACCTGAGCACCAGTAGAGGGACTAATTGTTGAGTTTTAGAGACCTTTCATATTCACATTGTGTCCATTCTCTAGGATTCCCGTATATGTTATAGCTCTAGTAATATTCCCTTCAACCTGGAGACATGGGACCCATGGAATGGGTGCCATGCATTATTGCTTTAAAGGGTCTGCATTTGGTCACCCAATCTCACCAATCCTCTCAGTCCCATATGTACAGCCTTATGCCACATCCAGCTGTCATTGTAGATAGGGTAATTCCAGGTTTCATTCAGAAACCCTGAAGGAATTGTAAAGAATTTCCCTTTTTTGTTGTTTTTCAAATTCCTTTTTATAGTGGGTTTGAGCTGATTCTCGCTGCCATGTTTATGCCAGTCTAGACACAATTGATTCCCTTAAGGTGACATATCAATACATAGGTTTTAAGATTCTTATTAGTCAGATATATTCCTCGGAGGGAAATATGTGGTTTTGAGTCCCTTTCACTGAGGAAGGTGTAGGTATTGTCTATTCCATAGTTGGGTTTTGGAACGGTACCTGTGCTTATATCAAACTCTGGTTTTCTGCATCACCCCACCTCTCCTTCCCCCTTAAGCAGGCATAAGAGTGTTTTCTAAATGTGAGACTCTGTTCTCTTTCCTAAATCTGTTCATGTATAGCCATGTTTACAGGATCTTCATAAGTGATATCTTATGATAAGTTTCTTTTTCTGTGTGACTTATTTCACTTAGAATCATCGTACCTGTATCCACTCATTTTGCTGCAACCGGTCTTATGACATTGATTTCATGGCTGAGGGATATTCCATCATACATATGTACCACAATTTTTTGAACCAATTTTATCTTTCCTGGGATAATTAAGGTGTACCCAAGTTGAAGTTCTTGTAATCAGTGCCGCCCTAAATTTTGGGGTGGCTCTGTCTAATTGATTTTCAGTTTTCCCAAGGTATATTCCATGGACTAGAAGTGCCCTTGGCTCTGTAGCTCTGTTGTTTACTTGTTTTTGGGAACACAATGCACTCCTCCAGAGAGGCAGTTGTCAATTTACATCCCGCCCATCAGCATAACAAGGCTCCCTGTTCCCCAGGGCCTGTCTTGCCTTTCTGAATTTTACCCATGTTGCGGATGTCCCTTTTGACCGGTGGGAATTGATACTTCTTTTTAGTGCACATTTGCATTGCCTGCTTGCTTGCGTGGCCAAAAAGGGTGTATGCGTTTTCTCCTGAATATATTCAGGAGGAAACGCATACGCCCTTTGTGGCCGAGTGCATAATTGTCGAAGTTGTGAGCCTCTTCCTGTGCTTTACAGGTGATTCCAACGTACGTTTTGAAATCTGTTTCCTGCTATTCTGCCTCGCTTTCAAGTCCGCCTCGTTGCCTTCCCTCAACCGATTTTGGGATGATAGTTGTCCTTTATTACTCTGCCTGTTTGTGTATTGCTGTGCTCCTGAGCTCCACTATTTAACTTGTTTTTTGTTAGCTGAACGCATGTCCAATATTTTGGTTCAGGAACTATACTGGTTCCCGTGGGTGGCTGAGACTTTGGTTAATTCTTCTTCCTCCCGGGAAATAAGAGTGACATGTGCCCGTCCAAATGCCTAACAGCTACTCTTTCATTTGTTCTCCCTCTTCCCTTTCATACACTGTCAAATTGGCAACCTGTGCGAACCAGGAGGTTAAAGCTGCTGTCTCTCCAAGCTGGAAGATTGATAGTAAAGCAGTTGGAAAGTCAAACCGGAGCACCAGGAGAGGGACTATTCATTGAGTTTTAGAGACCTTTCGTATTCACTGTGTGTCCATTCTCTAGGTTTCCCGTACATGTTATAGCTGTAGTAATATTCCCTTTAACCGGGAGACATGGGACCCATGGAATGGGTGCCATGCATTATTGCTTTAAAGGGTCTGCATTTGCTCACCCAATCTCACCAATCCTCTCAGTCCCATGTGTCCAGCCTTTTGCGACATCCAGCTGTCATTGTGGATATGGTCATTCCAGGTTTCATCAGAGACCCTGAAGGAATTGTAAAGAATTTTCCTGTTTTTTTGTTTTTCAAATTCCTTTTCATAGTGGGTTTGAGCTGATTCTCCCTACCATGATTATGCCAGTCTAGACACACTTGATTACCTTACAGAGACATATCAATACATAGGTTTTAAGATTCGTACTAGTCAGATATAATCCTCTGCGGGAAATTTGGGGTTTTGAATCCCTTTCACTGAGGAATGTGTAGGTCTTCTCTATTCCATGTTTGGTTTTAGGAACAGTACATGTGCTTATATAAATCTCTGGTTTTATGCATCACCCCACCTCTCCTTCCCTCTTAAGCAGGCATAAGAGTGTTTTCTAAATGTGAGACTCTGTTCTCTTTCCTAACTCAGTTCATGTGTAGCCATGTTTACAGGATCTTCAAAAGTGATATCTTATGATAAGTTTCTTTTTCTGTGTGACTTATTTCACTTAGAATCATCGTACATAAATCCACTCATTTTGCTGCTACTGGTATTATGACATTGATTTCATGGCTGAGGGATATTCCGTCTTACGTAAGTACCACAAATTTTTGAACAATTTTTATCTTTCCTGGGATATTTAAGGTGTACTCAAGTTGAGGTTCTTGTAAGCAGTACAGCCCTAAATTTGGGGTGGCTCTGTCTTATTGATTTTCAGTTTTCCCAAGGTATATTCCCTAGACTGGAAGTGCCCTTGGCTCTGTAGCTCTGTTGTTTACTTGTTTTAGGGAACACAGTGCACTCTTCCAGAGAGGCAGTTGGCAATTTACATCCTGCCCAACAGCATAACAAGGCTCCCTGTTCTCCAGGGCCAGTCTTGCCTTTCTGTTTTTTACATATTTTGTGGATGTCCCTTTTGACCTGTGGGAAGTGATACTTCTTTGTAGTGCAGATCTGCATTGCCCGCTTGCTTGCTTGGCCAAAAAGTGCGTATGCGTTTTCTCCTGCATATATTCAGGGGAAAATGCATACGCCCTTCTTGGCCAAGTGCATCATTGTCGAAGTTGTGCCCCTCTTCCTGTGCTTAAAGGTGATTCCAATGTACCTCTTGCAATCTGTTTCCTGCTATTCTGCCTCGCATTCAAATCCGCTTCGTTGCCTTCCCTCAACAGATTTTAGGATGATAGTTGTCCTTTTTTACTTTGCCAGTTTGTGAATTGCTGTGCCCTTGAACTCCATTTTCAACTCGTCTTTTTGTGAGCTGAACGCATGTGCAAAATTTTGGTTCAGGACCTATACTGGTTCCCGGTGGGTGGTTGCAACTTTTGTTAATTCTTCTTCCTGCCAGGAAATTCGAGTGACATATGCCCGTCCAAATGCCTAACAGCTACTCTCTCATTGGTTCTCCCTCTTCCCTTTCATCCTCTGCCAAATTGGAAACCTGTGAGAACCAGGGGGTTAAAGGGGCTGTCTCTCCAAGTTGGGAGATTGATAGTGAAGCAGTTGGAAAGTCAAACAAGAGCACCAGGAGAGGGACTATTCGTTGAGTTTTAGAAACCATTCGTATTAACATTGTGTCCATTCTCTAGGTTTCCCATACATGTTATAGCTGTAGTAATATTCCCTTCAACCTGGAGAGTTGGGACCCATGGAATGGGTGCCATGCATTATTGCTTTAAAGGTTCTGCATTTGGTCACCCAATCTCACCAATCCTCTCAGTCCCAAGTGTCCAGCCTTATGCCACATCTAGCTGTCATTGTAGACAGGGTCATTCCAGGTTTCATCAGAGTCCCTGAAGGAATTTTAAACAACGTCCCTGTTTGACTGTTTTGTTTTTGAAATTCCTATTTATAGTGTGTTTCTGCTGATTCTCACTGCCAAGTTTATGCCAGTCTAGACTCACTTGATTCCCTTATGGAGACATATCAATACATAGGTTTTAAGATTCTTACTAGTCAGATATATTCCTCTGCGGGAAATATGGGGTTTTGAGTCCCTTTCACTGAGGAAG
Source organism: Mesoplodon mirus (assembly GCF_964341445.2). NCBI lineage: Eukaryota > Metazoa > Chordata > Mammalia > Artiodactyla > Ziphiidae > Mesoplodon > Mesoplodon mirus. Next base: position 3,640,669 of record NW_028295813.1, on the reverse strand, counting down.
AGATAGGTAGGTCTTGTCTATTCCATAGTTGGTTATTGGAATGGTTCCTGTGCTTATATCAAACTCTGGTTTTATGCATCACCCCACCTCTCCTTCCCCCTTAAGCAGGCATAAGAGTGTTTTCTAAATGTGAGACTCTGTTCTCTTTCCTACCTCAGTTCATGTGTAGCCATGTTTATAGGTTCTTCCTAAGTGATATCTTATGATAAGCTTCTTTTTCTGTGTGACTTATTACACTTAGAATCATCATACGTGAATCCACTCATTTTGCTGCTACTGGTCTTATGACATTGATTTCATGGCTGAGGGATATTCCATCGTACATAAGTACCACAATTTTTTGAACCATTTTTATATTTCCTGGGATATTTAAGGTGTACCCAATTTGAGGTTCTTGTAATCAGTGCAGCCCTAAATTTTGGGGTGGCTCTGTCTTATTGATTTTCAGTTTTCCCAAGGTATATTCCCTAAAGTGGAAGTGCCCTTGGCTCTGTAGCTCTGTTGTTTACTTGTTTTAGGGAACACAATGCACTCCTCCAGTGAGGCAGTTGGCAATTTACATCCCGCCCATCAGCATAACAAGGCTCCCTCTTCTCCAGGGCCTGTCTTGCCTTTCTGGTGTTTACATATTTTGTGGATGTCCCTTTTGACGGGTGGGAAGTGATACTTCTGTGTAGTACAGATTTGCATTGCCCGCTTGCTTGCTTGGCCAAAAAGTGCATATGCGTTTTATACTGCATATATACAGGAGAAAATGCATACGCCCTTTTTGGCCAAGTGCATCATTGTCGAAGTTGTGCCCCTCTTCCTGTGCTTTACAGGTGATTCCAACGTACCTCTTGCAATCTGTTTCCTGCTATTCTGCCTCGCTTTCAAGTCCGCCTCGTTGCCTTCCCTCAACAAATTTTTGGATGATAGTTGTCCTTTATTACTTTGCCAGTTTGTGAATTGCTGTGCCCTTGAGCTCATTTTTCAACTCGTTTTTTTGTGAGCTGAACGCCAGTCCTATATTTTGGTTCAGGACCTATACTTGTTCCCGGTGGGTGGCTGAGACTTTGGTCAATTCTTCTTCCTCCCTGGAAATAAGAGTGACATATGCCCGTCCTAATGCCTAATAGCTACTCTCTCATTGGTTCTCCCTCTTCCCATTCATTCTCTGCGAAATTGGCCACCTGTGCGAAACAGGAAGTTAAAGGTGCTCTCTCTCCAGGTTGGGAGATTGATAGTAAAGAGGTTGGAAAGTCAAACCGGAGCACCAGGAGAGGGACTATTCGTTGAGTTTTAGAAACCTTTCGTATTCACAGTGTGTGCATTCTCTAGGTTTCCCATACATGTTATAGCTATAGTAATATTCCCTTCAACCTGGAGAGTTGGGACCCATGGAATGGGTGCCATGCATTATTGCTTTAAAGGGTCTGCATTTGCTCACCCAATCTCACCAATCCTCTCAGTCCCATGTGTCCAGCCTTATGCCACATCCAGCTGTCGTTGTAGATATAGTCATTCCAGGTTTCATCAGAGACCCTGAAGGAATTGTAAAGAATGTCCGTGTTTTTTTGTTTTGTTTTTGAAATTCCTTTTTATAGTGGGTTTCTGCTGATTCTCACTGCCATGTTTATGCCTGTCTAGACACACTTGATTCCCTTATGGAGACATATCAATACATAGGTTTTAAGGTTCTTACTAATCAGATATATTCCTCTGCGGGAAATTTGGGGTTTTGAATCCCTTTCACTGAGGAATGTGTAGGTCTTCTCTATTCCATGTTTGTTTTTTGGAACAGTACATGTGCTTATATAAATCTCTGGTTTTATGCATCACCCCACCTCTCCTTCCCTCTTAAGCAGGCATAAGAGTGTTTTCTAAATGTGAGACTCTGTTCTCTTTCCTAAGTCAGTTCATGTGTAGCCATGTTTACAGGATCTTCATAAGTGATATCTTATGATAAGCTTCTTTTTCTGTGTGACTTATTTCACTTAGAATCATCGTACCTGAATCCACTCATTTTGCTGCTACTGGTCTTATGACATTGATTTCATGGCTGTGGGATACTCCATCGTATGTAAGTACCACAATTTTTTGAAACATTTTTATCTTTCCTGTGATATTTAAGGGGTACCGAAGTTGACGTTCTTGTTAGCAGTGCAGACCTAAATTTGGGGTGTGGCTCTGTTTTATTGATTTTCAGTGTTCCCAAGGTATATTCACTAGACTGGAAGTGCCCTTGGCTCTGTAGCTCTGTTGTTTACTTGTTTTAGGGAACACAATGCACTCCTCCAGTGAGGCAGTTGGCAATTTACATCCCGCCCATCAGCATTACAAGGCTCCATGTTCTCCAGGGCCTGTCTTGCCTTTCTGGTATTTACACATTTTGTGGATGTCCCTATTGACCGTTGGGAAGTGATACTTCTTTGTAGTGCAGATTTGCATTGCCCGCTTGCTTGCTTGGCCAAAAAGGGCGTATGCGTTTTCTCCTGCATATATTCAGGAGAAAATGCATACGCATTTTTGGCCAAGTGCATCATTGTGGAAGTTATGCCCCTCTTCCTGTGCTTTAAAGGCGATTCCAACGTACCTCTTGAAATCTGTTTCCTGCTATTCGGCCTCAATTTCAAGTCTGCTTCGTTGAATTCCCTCAAGAGATTTCTGGACGATAGTTCGCATTTATTACTCTGCCAGTTTGTGAATTGCTCTGTCGCTGAGCTCCATTTTTCAACTCGTTTTTTGTGAGCAGAATGCAAGTCCAAAATTTTGTTTCAGGACCTATACTGGTTACCGGTAGGTGGTTGAGACTTTGGTTAATTCTTCTTTCTGCCGGGAAATTAGAGTGACATGTGCCCGTCCAACTGCCTAACAGCTACTCTCTCATTGGTTCTCCCACTTCCCTTTCATCCTCTGCCAAATTGGCAACCTGTGCAAAACACGAGGTTAAAGGTGCTGTCTCTCCAGCTTGGGAGATTGATAGTAAAGCAGTTGGAAAGTCAAACCGGAGTACCAGGAGAGAGACTATTCGTTGAGTTTTAGAGACCTTTCGTATTCACAGTGTGTCCATTCTCTAGGTTTCCTGTACATGTAATAGCTGTAGTAATATTCCCTTCAACCTGGAGAGTTGGAGCCCATGGAATGGGTGCCTTGCATTATTGCTTCAAAGGGTCTGCATTTGCTCACCCTATCTCACCAATCCTCTCAGTCCCATGTGTCCAGCCTTATGCCACATCCAGCTGTCGTTGTAGATAGGGTCATTCCAGGTTTCATCAGAGACCCTGAAGGAATTGAAAAGAATTTCCCTGTTTTTTTGTTTTGTTTTTGAAATTCCTTTTTATAATGGGTTTGAGCTGATTCTGGCTGCCATGATTATGCCAGTCTAGAAATTTTTGATTCACTTACAGAGACATATCAATACATAGGTTTTAAGATTCTTACTAGTCAGATATATTTTTCTGCGGGAAATATGGGGTTTTGAGTCCCTTTCACTGAGGAAGGTGTAGGTCTTCTCTATTCCGTACTTGGTTTTTGGAACGGTACCTGTGCTTATATCAAACTCTGGTTTTATGCATCTCCCGACCTCTCCTTTCCCCTTAAGCTGGCATAGCCGTTTTTTCTAAATGTGAGTCTTTGTTCTCTTTTCTAACTCAGTTCATGTGTAGCCATGTTTACAGGATCTTCATAAGTGATATCTTATGATAAGTTTCTTTTTCTGTGTGACTTTTTTCACTTAGAGTCATCATACCTGAATCCACTCATTTTGCTGCTACTGGTCTTATGACATTGATTTCATGGCTGTGGGATATTCCATCATACGTAAGTACCACAATTTTTTGAACCATTTTTATCTTTCTTGGGATACTTAAGGTGTACCCAAGTTGACGTTCTTGTAAGCAGTGCAGCCCTAAATTTTGTGGTGGCTCTGTCTTATTGATTTTCAGTTTTCCCAAGGTATATTCCCTATACTGGAAGTGCCCTTGGCTCTGTAGCTCTGTTGATTACTTGTTTTAGGGAACACAATGCACTCCTCCAGAGAGGTAGTTGGCAATTTACATCCTGCCCATCAGCATAACAAGGCTCGCTGTTCTCCAGGGCCTGTCTTGTCTTTCTGGTTTTTACCCATTTTGTGGATGTCCCTTTTGACCGTTGGGAAGTGATACTTCTTTGTAGTGAAGATTTGCATTGCCCGCTTGCTTGCTTGGCGAAAAAGGGTGTATGTGATTTCTCCTGATTATATTCAGGAGAAAATGCATACGCCCTATTTGGCCAAGTGCATCATTGACAAAGTTGTGCCCTCTACCTGTTCTTTCAAGGCAATTCCAACGTACCTCTTGAAATCTGTTTCCTGCTATTCTGCCTCGCTTTCAAGTCCGCCTCGTTGCCTTCACTCAGCAGATTTTTGGATGATAGTTGTCCTTTATTACTCTGCCTGTTTGTGAATTGCTCTGCCCCTGAGCTCCTTTTTTGAACTCGTTTTTGTGAGCTGAACGCAAGTCCAAAAGACTGCTTCACGACCTATACTGGTTTACTGTGCTTGGCTGAGTCGTTGGTTAATTCTCCTTCCTGACATGAAATTAGAGTGACATGTGAACGTCCAAACGCCTAACAGCTAATCTCTCTGTGATTCTCCCTCTTCCCTTTCATCCTCTGCCAAATTGGCAAACTGTGAGAACCAGGAGGTTAAAGGGGCTGTTTCTCCAAGTTGGGAGATTGATAGTAAAGCAGTTGGAAAGTCAAACCAGGGCACCAGCAGAGGGACTATTAGTTGAGTTTTAGAAACCTTTCGTATTCACAGAGTGTACTTTCTCTAGGTTTCCCATACATGTTATATCTGTAGTAATATTCCCTTCAACCTGGGGAGTTGGGACCCATGGAATGGGTGCCACACATTATTGCTTTTAGGGGTCTGCATTTGCTCACCCAATCTCACCAATCCTCTTAGTCCGAAGTGTCCAGCCTTATGCCACATCCAGCTGTCGATGTAGATAGGGTCATTCCAGGTTTCGTCAAAGACCCTGAAGAAATTGTAAAGAATTTCCTCTTTTTTTTGTGTGTTTGAAATTCCTTTATATAGTGGGTGTGAGCTGATTCTCACTGCCATGTTTATGCCAGTCTAGAAACACTTGATTGCCTCATGGAGACATAGCAATAAATAGGTTATAAGATTATTACTAGTCAGATATATTCCTCTGCAGGTAATATGGCGTTTTGAGTGCCTTTCACTGAGGTAGGGGTAGGTCTTGTCTATTCCATATCTGATTTTTCGAAAGGTACATGTACTAATAACAAACTCTGGGTTTATTCATCACCCCACCTCTCCTTCCCCCTTAAACAGGCATAAGAGTGTTTCCTAAATATGAGACTCTGTTCTCTTTCCTAACTCAGTTCATGTGTAGCCATGTTTACAGGACCTTCATACGTGATATCTTATGATAAGTTTCTTTTTCTCTGTGACTTTTTCACTTAGAATCATCGTACCTAAATCCACTCATTTTGCTGCTACTGGTCTTATGACATTGATTTCATGGCTGAGGGGTATTCCATCATACATATGTACCCCAATTTCTTGAACCATTTTTATCTTTCCTGGGATATTTAAGATGTACACAAGTTGAAGTTCTTGTAAGCAGTGCAGACCTAAATTTGAGGGTGGCTCTGTCTTATTGATTTTCAGTTTTCCCAAGGTATATTCACTAGGCTGGAAGTGCCCTTGGCTCTGTAGCTCTGTTGTTTACTTGTTTTGGGGAACACAATGCACTCCTCCAGAGAGGCAGTTGTCAATTTACTTCCCGCCCATCAGCATAACAAGGTTCCCAGTTCTCCAGGGCCTGTCTTGCCTTTCTGCTTTTTACACATTTTGCAGATATCCCTTTTGACTGGTTGGAGGTGATAATTCTTTGTAGTGCAGATTTGCATTGCCCGCTTGCTGGGTTGCCAAAAAGGGCGTATTCCTTTTCTCCTGAATATATACAGGAGAAAAGGAATACGCCCTTTTTGGCCAAGTGCATCATTGTCGAAGCTGTGCCCATCTTCCTGTGATTTAAAGGCAATTCCAGCATACCTCTTGAAATCTGTTTCCTGCTATTCTGCCTCGCTTTCAAGTCCGCCTCGTTGCCTTCCATTAAACAGATATTTGGACGATAGTTGTCCTATATTTCTCTGCCAGTTTGTGAATTGCTGTTCCCCTGAGCTCCATTTTTCAACTGGTTTTTTGTGAGTTGAATGCAAGTCCAAACTTTGGTTCAGGACCTATACTGGTGTCCGGTGGGTGGCTGAGACTTTCGTTAATTCTTCTTCCAGCCGGGAAATTAGAGGGACATGTTCCCTTCCAAATGCCTAACAGCTACTCTCTCATTGGTTCTCCCTCTTCCCTTTCATCCTCTGCCAAATTGGCCACCTGTGAGAACCAGGAGGTTAAAGGGGCTGTCTCTCAAAGTTGGGAAATTGATAGTAAAGCAGTTGGAATGTCAAACCGGAGCACCAGGAGAGGGACTATTAGTTGAATTTTAGAGACCTTTCGTATTCACAGTGTGTCCATTCTCTAGGTTTCCCGTACATGTTATAGCTGTCGTAATATTCCCTTCAACCTGGAGAGTTGGGACCCATGGAATGGGTGCCACTCATTATTGCTTTAAAGGGTCTGCATTTGCTCACCCAATCTCACCAATCCTCTCAGTCCCAAGTATCCAGCCTTATGCCACATCCAGCTGTCATTGTACATAGGGTCATTTCAGGTTTCATCAGAGACCCTGAAGGAATTGTAAGAAATTTCGCTGTTTTTTTTTTGTTTTGTATTTGAAATTCCTTTTTATAGTGGGTTTGAGCTGATTCTCACTGTCATGTTTATGCCAGTCTAGACACACTTGATTCCCTTACGGAGACATATCAATACATACGTTTTAAGATTCATACTAGTAAGATATATTACTCTGTGGTGAATATGGGGTGTTGAGTCCCTTTCACTGAGGAAGGTGTAGGTCTTGTCTATTCCGTATTTGGTTTTTGGAAAGGTAACTGTACTAATATCAAACTCTGATTTTATGCATCACCCCACCTCTCCTTCCCCCTTAAGCAGGCATAAGCGTGTTGTTTAAATGTGAGTCTCTCTTCTCTTTCCTAACTCAGATCATGTGTAGCCATGTTTACAGGATCTTCATAAGTGATATCTTATGATAAGTTTCTTTTTCTGTGTGACTTATTTCACTTATAATTATCGTACCTAAATCCACTCATCTTGCTGCTATTGGCCTTGTGACATTGATTTCATGGCTGAGGGATATTCCATTGTATGTAAGTACCACAATTTCTTGAACCATTTTTGTCTTTCCTGGGATATTTAAGGTGTATGCAAGTTGAGGTTTTTGTAAGCAGTGCAGCCCTGAATTATGGTGTCGATCTGTCTTATTTATTTTCAGTTTTCCCAAGGTATATTCCCTAGACTGGAAGTGCCCTTGGCTCTGTAGCTCTGTTGTTTACTTGTTTTAGGGAACACAATGCACTCCTCCAGAGAGGGAGTTGGCAATTTACATCCCGCCCATCAGCATAACAAGGCTCCCTGTTCTCCAGGGCCTGGCTTGCCTTTCTGGTTTTTACACTTTTTGCGGATGTCCCTTTTGACCGGTGGGAAGTGATACTTCTTTGTAGTGCCGATATGCATTGCCTGCTTGCTTGCTTGTCCAAAAAGGGCATATGTGTTTTCTCCTGAATATACTCACGTGAAAACCCATATGCCCTTTATGGCCATTTCCATAATTTTCGAAGTTGTAATGCTTTTCCTGTGTTTAAAGGCGATTCCAATGTACCTCTTGAAATCTGTATCATGCCATTCTTCCTCATTTTCCCTTCCGCCTCGTGGCTTTCCCTCAACAGATTTTTGGCAGCGAGTAGTCCTTTATAACTCTTCAGGTTAGTGAATTGCTGTGGCCCTGATCTCCATTTTTCAACTCGCGTTTTTGTGAGCTGACCGCAAATCAACAGTTTTGCTTCTGGACTTATACTGGTTCTGGGGGGCAGGCTGAGAGTTTGGTTAATTCCTCTTTGTGACGGGAAATTAGAGAGACATGTGGCCGTCCAAATGCCTACAGCTACTCTCTCATTGGTTCTCTCTCTTCCCTTATATCCTGTGCACAATTTGCCAACTGTGCGAACCAGGAGGTTATAGTGGCTGACTTTCCAAGTTGGGAGATTGATAGTAAAGCAGTTGGAATGTCAAACTGGAGTACAAGTAGAGTTTTAGAAACCTTTCACTATCAGATGGTTTCCATTCTCTAGGTTCCCATACACGTTATAACTGTAGTGATATTCCCTTCTACCTGGAGAGTTGGGAACCATGGAATGGGTGGCAGGCATTATTGCTTTAAAGGGTCTGCATTTTTTCACCCAATCTCACCAATGCTCTCAGTCCCAAGTGACCAGCCTTATGCCACATCCAGCTGTCATTGTAGATAGGGTCATTCCAGGTTTCATCAGAACCCCTGAAGGTATTGTGTAAGAATTTTACTGTTTATATGTTTTGTTTTGAAATTCATTTTTATAGTGGGTTTGAGCTGATTCTCACTGCCATGTTTATGTCGTTCTAGACACACTTGGTTCCCTTACGGAGACATATCAATACATACGTTTTAAGATTCTTACTACTCAGTTATATTTCTCTGCGGGGAATAGGGATGTTGAGTTCCATTCACTGAGGAAAGAGTAGGGCTTGTCTCTTCTGTTTTTGGATTATGGAACGGTACATGTGCTAATATCAATCTTAAGTTTTGTGCATCTCCCCACCTCTCTTTCCCTTAAGCAAGAGTTATATTGTTTTCTAAATCTGAGACTCTGTTCTCTTCCCTAAATCAGTTCATATGTAGACATGTTTACATTCCTTTCATAAGTGATATCTTATGTCAGAATGCACCATGGCCGTTCTCATAATAATGCTCCATGTGCCCTGTCATCACAATGCACCATGCCCTGGTTATCACAATGCTCCATGTCCCTTGTCATCACAATTCTCCACGTACTTGTCATCACAATGCTACATGACACTTCTCATCAAAATGTTACATGCTCTTGTCATCACAATTATCCATCCACTTGACATTGCAATGCTCCATGCACTTGTCATCACAATGCTCCATGCACATGTCATCACAAAGCTCCATGCCTTTGTCATCACAATGCGCCATGACCCCTGTCATCACAATGCTCCCTGACACCTGTCATCACAATGATTCCGGACTCTTGTCATCACAATATTCCTTTCCCTTGTCATCACAATGCTCCATGACACTTGTCATCACAATACTCCATGAACATTTTCAGCCCAATGTTCCATGACCCTTGTCATCACAATACTCCAAGCCATTTTAATCACAATGCTCCATTACCTTTGTCATCAGAATCCTCCATGACACTTGGCATCACAATGCAACATGCCCTTGTCATCACAATGTTCCAAGACAAATGTAATCACAATGCTCCATGCCCCTTTTCATCAGTATGCTCCATGAGATTTTTCATCACAAGGCTCCATGGTTTTGTCATCACAATGCTCCAGGACCTTGTCATCACCATGCTCCATTCCCTTGTCATCACAATGCTCCTTGACTCCTTTCATCACAGTGCTACATGCACATATCATCACAATGTTCGATGACCCCTGACATCACAATGTTCCATAACAACTGTCATCAAAATGTTCCATGACACTTTTCATCAAATTGCTCAATGACCCTGTCATCAGAATGCTCCTTGCCCTTCTCATCACAATGCACAACGCCCTTGCCATCAAAATGCTCCATGACCTTTGTCATCACAAATATCCATGACCCTTGGCATCACAATGCTTCATGTCATTGTTATCACAATGCTCCATGAACGCTCTCATCACAATGCTCCATGCCCTTGCCATCACAATGCACCATTTTGCCTGTGAGAACAATGCTCCATGACCCCTGCCATAACATTGTTCCGTGGCCTTGTCATCACAAAGCTCCATGACCCTTCTCAACACAATGCTCCAAGAACCCTGTAATCACAATGCTCTATGCCCCTTTTCATCTCAATGATCCATGAACCCTGTCATCACAATGTACCATGCCCATCATCATAATGCTTCATGTTGTTGTCATCACAATGAAATCAAAATGCTCCATGACCTCCGTCATAACAATGATCCAAACCCCTGTGATAACAATATTCCATAACACTCGTCATCACAATGCCCCATGACGCTCGTCATCACAATTATCCATGGTCTTCTCATCACAATGCTACATGCCCTTGTCATTACAGTCCTGCATGACCCATGTATCATAGTGTTCCATAGCCTTGTCATCACAATGCTCCATGCCCACTCTCATCACAATAATCCATGAAACATTTCAGACCAATGTTCCATGCCCTTCTCATCACAATGCTCCATTACCTCTGTCATAACAATGCAGCATGACCCCTGACATCACAATGTTCCAAGGCCTAGTCATCAAAAGGTTCCATGACACTTGTCATCACAATGCTGAAGGCCCCTGTAATCACAATGCTCCTTGCCCTTGTCATCACAAAGCTCCATGACGCATGTCACCAGAAAGTTCCATGGCCTTCTCATCACAATGCTCCATGCCCTTGTCATCACAATGCTCCAAGACCTTTGTAAACACAATGCTCCATGCCCCTTTTCATCTCAATTCTCCATGAACCCTGCCATCACAATGCCCCATGCCTATCATCATAATGCTTCAGGCTATTGTCATCACAATGAAATCAATATTCTCCATGAACTCTGTCATCATAATGCTCCAAACACTTGTGATCACAATATTCCATAACACTTATCATCACAACACCCCATGACGCTCATCATCACAATTATCCATGGCCTTCTCATCACAATGCTCTATGACCTATGTCATCACAATTCTCAATACACTTGTCATCACAATGCTCCCTGACACTTGTCATCAGTATGCTCCTTGAACCCTGTCATGACCAGGCTCCATGACTTTTTCATCACAATAATCCATGCACATTTCATCACAATGTTCCAAGATCCCTGTAATCACAATGCTCCATGCCCTTGTCATCAAAAACTCCATGACGCAGGTCATGAGAATGCTTCATGGCCTTCTCATCACAATACTCCATGCCCTTGTCATCACAATGCTCCAAGACCCCTGTAATCACAATGCTGCATGCCCCTTTTCATCAGAATGCTTCATGAGACTTGTCATCACAAGTCTCCATTGTTTTCTCATCACAATGCCCCAAGACCTGTCATCACCATGCTCCATTCCCTTGTCATCACAATGCTCCATGACCCCTGTCATCACAATAATCCATGAATATTTTCAGCACAATGCTCCAGGACATACTCATCACAATGCTCGATGGCCAATATCATCGCAATGCTCCATGACCACTGTCATCACAACACTCCATGACAACTGACAACACAATGATCCGGGACTCTTTTCATTACATTGCTGCATTCCCTAGTCATCACAATGCTCTATGTCCCCTGTCATCACAACACTCCATGAACATTTTCAGCCCAGTGCTCCATGACCCTTGTCATCACAGTGATCCATGCGCTTGTCATCACAGTGCTCCATGACACGTCATCACAGTGCTCCATGCCTTTGTCAGAAAAATGCTACATGACCTTGTCATTACAATGCTCTATGCGCTTGTCATCACAATACTCCATTTCCATTGTCATCACAATCCTCCATGAACCTTGGGATCATATTGCTTCATTCCCTTGTCATCACAATGCTCCATGCTCCTTGAAATCAAAATGATCCATGACCTCTGTCATCACAATGCTCCAAACTCTTGTGATCACAATGTACCATAGCACTTGTCATCACAACACTCCATGATGCCTGTCATCACAACACCCCATGCACTTTTCATCACAATGCTCCCTGACATTTGTCATCACAATTTTCAATACAATTGTCATCACAATGCTCCCTGACACTTGTCATCAGAATGCTCCTTGAAACCTGTCACGAAAATGCTCCATGACTTTTTCATCACAATGCCGCATGTGGTTTTCATCACAATGCTCCATGCCATTGTCATCAAAATACTCCACAAGATTGTCATCAGAATGCTCCATGACCCTTGTCATCACAATTCTCCATGCACTTGTCAGCACAATGCTCCCTGACCATTGTCAGCACAATGCTCCAAGCCATTGTCACCACAATGCTCCATTATCTTTGTCATCAGAATCCTCCATGACACTTGGCATCACAATGCTCCATGCCTTTGTCATCACAATGGGCCTTTACATATGTCATCACAATGCTCCCTGACACCTCTCTTCACAATATTGCATGACCTGGTCATCACAATGCTCCATGCCCTTGTCATCACAATGCGCCATTCCAACTGTCATCGCAATAATCCATGAAACTTATTAGACCAATGTTCCATGCCCTTGTCATCACAATGCTCCATGCCATTGTTATCACAATGCTCCATGACACCTAAAATCACAATGCTCCGTGACTCCAGTCATCACAATGCTTCATGACCTTTGTCATCACAATGGTCCATGCCCTCGTCATCAACAGTCTCTGTGACCATTTTAACCACAATGCTCCATGAACTTTTCCTCACAATGCTCTTTGACCCTTGTCATCACAATGCTCCATGTGCTTGTCAGCACAATGCTCCATGACACATGTCATCACAATGCACCATGAGCTTGTCATCACAGTGCTCCACAATCTTGTCATCACAATGCTCCTTAACATTTGTCATCACAAAGATCCATGCACTTCTCATCAAAATGATCTCTCACCACAGATAACACAATGCTACATCATTATTTGTCACAATACTCCCTCACCCCTGTCATCACAATGTTCCATGACTCCTGTCATCACAGTGCTACATGCACTTATCATCACAATGTTCGATGACCCATGACATCACAATGTTCCATAACACCTGTCATCAAATTGTTCCATGACACATTTCATCAAATTGCTCCATGACACTGTCATCAGAATGCTCCCTGCCTTTCTCATCTCAATTCACAACGCACTTGCCATCAAAATGCTCCATGACCTTTGTCATCACAAAGATCCATGACCCTTGGCATCACAATGCTCCATGTCATTGTCATCACAGTGCTCCATAAACGCTCTCATCACATTGCTCCATGCCCTTGTCTTCACAGAGCTCCATGACACATGTCATCAGAATGATCCGTGGCCTTCTCATCACAATGCTCCATGCCCTTGCCATCACAATGCTCCAATACACTTGTCATAACTATGCTCCATGACCCCTGCCATCACGATGTTCCATGGCCTTGTCATCACAAAACTCCGTGACCCTTCTCATCACAATGCTCCAAGAACCCTGTAATCACAATGCTTTATGCCCCTTTTCATCTCAATGATCCATGAATCCAGTCATCACAATGCATCATGCCCATCATCATAATGCTTCATGCTATTGTCATCACAATGAAATCAAAATGCTCCAAGACCTCTGTCATAACAATGCTCCAAACCCTTGTGATCACAATATTCCATAACACTTGTCATCACAATGCCCCATGACGCTCGTCATCACAATTATCCATGGTCTTCTCATCACAACGCTCCATGACCTTTGTCATCACAATGCTCAATACACTTGTCATCAAAATGCTCCCTGACACTTGTTGTCTGTATGCTCCTTGAACCCTGTCATGACAAGGCTCCATGCCTTTTTCATCACAATGATCCATGCCCTTTTCATCACAATGCTCCAAGATCCCTGTAATCACAAAGCTCCATGCCCTTTTCATCAAATGCTCCATGACACATGTCATCAGAATTCTTCATGGCCTTCTCCTCACAATGCTCCATGCCCCTTTTCATCAGAATCCTCCATGAGTCTTTTCATCACAAGTCTCCATGGTCTTCTCATCACAATTCTCCAAGACCTTGTCATCACCATGTTCCATTTCCTTGTCTTCACAATGCTCCATGACACATATCATCGCAATACTCCATGAATATTTTCAACCCAATGCTCCATTACCTTCTCATCACAATGCTCCATGACCACTGTCTTCACAAGGCGCCATTCCAACTGTCATCGCAATAATCCATGAATCTTATTATACCAATGCTCCATGCCCTTGTCATCACAATGCTCCATGCCCTTGCTATCACAATGTTCCAAGACCCCAGTAATCAGAATGCTCCATGCCTCTTTTCATCAGTATGCTCCATGAGACCTGTCATCACAAGGCTCCATGGTTTTCTCATCACAATGCTCAAGGATATTGTCATCATAATGCTTCACGACATTGTCATGAAAATTCTCAATGGCCCTTGTCATCATAATGCTCCAAGCCCTAGTCATCACAATGCTCCATCATATTTGTCATCACAATCCTCCATTACATTTGGCATCACAATGCACCATGCCATTGTCATCGAAATGAACCATGACATATGTCATCAAAATGCTCCCTGACACCTGTCTTCACAATACTCCATGACTTTGTCATCACAATGCTCCATGCCCTTGTCATCACAATGCTCCATGAACCCTGTCAACACAATGCTCCGTGACTCCAGTCATCACAATGCTTCATAACGTTTGTCATCACAACGGTCCATGCCTGCGTCATCACAAGTCTCTGTGACCATTGTAACCACAATGCTCCATGAACATTTCAACACAGTGCTCCGTGACACTTGTCATCACAATGCTCCATGCCTTTGTCAGAAAAATGCTCCATGACCCTTGTCATCAAAACGTGCCACGGGCTTTCCATCACAATGAACCACAACCTTGTAATCGCTATGCTCCATAAAACTTGTAATCACAAAGCTCCATGCTCTTCTCATCCAAATGCTCTCTCACCTGAGATATAAACATGTTCCCTCACTAGTCATCACAATCCTCCCTCAACAATGTAATCAAAATGTTCCATGACCACTGTCTTAACCATGTTCCATTTCCTTGTCATCACAATGCTCCATGACCACTGTCATCACAACACTCCATGACACACGACAACACAATGATCAGGGAATCTTGTCATTACAATGCTCCATTCCCTAGTCATCACAATGCTCCATGACCCCTGTCATCACAATACTCCATGAACATTTTCAGCCCAATGCTCCATGACCCTTGTCATCACAATGATCCATGCCCTTGTCATCCCAATTCTCCATGACCCCTGTATTCACAATGCTCCGTGACGCTTGTCATCACAGTGCTCCATAACACCTGGCATCACAATGCTTCATGCCTTTGTCAGCAGAATGCTACATGACCTTGTCATTACAATGCTCTATGCGCTTGTCATCACAATACTCCATTACCATTATCATCACAATCCTCCATGAACCTTGGGATCACATTGCTTCATGCCCTTGTCATCACAATGTTCCATGCTCATTGAAATCAAAATGATCCATGACCTCTGTCATCACAATGCTCCAAACCCTTTTGATCACAATGTTCCATAGCACTTGTCATCACAACGCTCCATGATACCTGTCATCACAATACTCCATGCCCTTTTCATCACAATGCTCCATGACCTTTGTCATCACAATTCTCAATACAGTGTCATCACAATGCTCCCTGACATTTGTCGTCAGAATGCTCCTTGAACTCTGTCACGAAAAGTCTCCATGCCATTTTCATCACAATGCCCAATGCGGTTTTCATCACAATGCTCCATGCCATTGTCATCAAAATACTCCACAAGCTTGTCAGCAGAATGCTCCCTGACCCTTGTCATCACAATGTTCCAAGCCATTGTCATCACAATGCTCCATTACATTTGTCTTCTTATTCCTCCATGACACTTGGCATCACAATGCTCAATGCCATTGTCATCACAATGGGCCATTATATATGTCAGCACAATGCTCCCTGACAACTGTGTTCACAATACTGCATCACATGGTCATCACAATGCTCCATGCCCTTGTCATCACAATGCTCCATGCCCTTGTTATCACAATGCTCCATGACCCCTGTCATCACAATGCACCGTGACTCCAGTCATCACAATGCTTCATGACCTTTGTCATCACAATGGTCCATGCCCTCATCATCAACAGTCTCTGTGACCTTTTTAACCACAATGCTCCATGAACTTTCCTTCACAATGCTCTTTATCCCCTGTCATCACAATGCTCTATGCCTTTCTCAGCACATTGCTCCATGACGTATGTCATCAGAATGCTCCATGGCCTTCTCCTCACAGTGCTCCATGCCCTTGTCATCACATTGCTCCAAGAACTCTGTAATCACAAAGCTCCATGCACCTTTTCATCAGAATGCTCCATGAGACTTGTCATCACAAGTCTCCATGGTCATCTCATCACAATGCTCCAGGACCTTGTCATCACAATGCTCCATGACACCTGTCATCACAATGCTCTGTGACTCCAGTCATCACAGTTCTTCATAATATTTGTCATCACAATGGTCCATGCCCACGTCATCACAAGGCTCTGTTACCTTTGTATCCACAATGCTCCATGGACATTTCATCACAATGCTCCGTGACCCTTGTCATCACAATGCTCCATGCCTTTGTCATTAAAATGCTCCATGACCATTGTCATCACAATGTGCCACGCACTTTTCATCACAACGGTCCAAAAATTTGCCATCACAATGCTCCATAAAAATTGTAATCACAATGCTGCATGCCGTTCTCATCACAATGCTCCATTACCCCTGTCATAACAATGCTCCATGACCCCTGCCCTCACAATGTTCCACGGCCTTGTCATCACAAGGCTCCATGACACTTGTCATCACAATGCTCCAAGACCCCTTTAATCACAATGCTCCATGCCGTTGTCATCACAAAGCTCCATGACACAGGTCATCAGAATGTTCCATGGCCATCTCATCAAAATGCTCCTTGCCCTTGTCATCACAATGCTCCAAAACCCCTGTAAACACAGTGCTCCATGCCACTATTCATCTCAATGCTCCATGAACCCTGTCATCACAACACTCCATGACACGTGACAACACAATGATCCGGGACTCTTGTCATCACAGTGCTCCAAGACGCCTGTAATCAAAATGCTCCATGACCCCTGTCATCACAATACTCCATGAATATTTTCAGCCCAATGCTCCATGACCCTTGTCATCACAATGATCCATGCACTTGTCATCCCAATGATCCATGACACCTTTATTCAAAATGCTCCATGACAATTGTGTCACAGTTCTCCATGACACCTGTCATCACAATGCTCCATGCCTTTGTCAGGAAAATTCTACATGACCTTGTCATTACAATACTCTATGCGTTTGTCACCACAATGCTCCAAGACCCCTGAAATCACAGTGCTACATGCCCCTTTTCATCTCAATGCCCCATGAACTCTGTCATCACAATGCACCATGTCCATTATCATAATGCTTCAGTCTATTGTCATCACAATGAAATCAAAATTCTACATGACCTCTGTCATCGTAATGCTCCAAAGCCTTGTGATCACAATGTTCCATAACACTTATAATCACAACACCCCATGACGATCATCATCACAATTATCCATGGCCTTCTCATCACCATGCTCCATGACTTTTGTCATCACAATTCTCAATACACTTGTCATCACAATGCTCCCTGACACTTGTCATCATAATGCTCCTTGAAACCTGTCACGAAAAGGCTGCATGCCTTTTTCATCACATTGCCCCATGCCGTTTTCATAACAATGCTCCATGCCATTGTCATCAAAATACTCCACAAGATTGTCATCAGAATGCTCCATGACCCTTGTCATCACAATTCTCCATGCACTTGTCAGCACAATGCTCCCTGACCCTTGTCATCACAATGCACCAAGCCATTGTCATAACAATGCTCCATTACCTTTGTCATCAGAATCTTTCATGAAACTTGGCATCACAATGCTCCATGCCATTTTCATCACAATGGGCCATTACATATGTCATCACAATGCTCCCTGACACTTCTCTTCACAATACTGCATGAGCTGGTCATCACAATGCTCCATGCCCTTGTCATCACAATGCACCATTCCAAATGTCATCGCAATAATCCATGAAACATATTAGACCAATGCTCCATGCCCTTGTCATCACAATGCTCCATGCCCTTGTTATCACAATGCTCCATGACCCCTGTCATCACCATGCTCCGTGACTCCAGTCATCACAATGCTTCATGACCTTTGTCATCACAATGGTCCATTACCTCATCATCAACAGTCTCTGTGACATTTTTAACCACAATACTCCATGAACTTTTCATCACAATGCTCTTTGACCCTTGTCATCACAATGATCTACGCCTTTCTCAGCACAATGCTCCATGCCCTTGTCATCACAATGCTCCATGACCCTGTCATCACAATGCTCCGTGACTCCAGTCATCACAATGCTTCATAACATTTGTCATCACAATGGTCCATGTCCGTGTCATCACAAGGCTTTGTGACATTTTTAACCTCAATGCTTCATGAACTTTTCATCACGATGCTCCGTGACACTTGTCAATACAGTGCTCCATGCCTTTGTCAGAAAATGCTCCATGACCCTTGTCATCACAATGTGCCACGCGATTTTTATCCCAATGGTCCACAGATTTGTCATCACAATGCTCCATAAATCTTGTAATCACAATGCTCCATGCCCTTCAAATCACAATGCTCCATTACCCCTGTCATAACAATGCTCCTTGACCCCTGCCATCACAATGTTCCACAGGTTGTCATCAAAAAGCTCCATGACCCTTGTCATGACAATGCTCCAAGACCCCTGTAATCACAATGCTCCATGCACTTGTCATCACAAAGCACCATGACACATGTCATCAGAATGTTCCATGTCCTTCTCATCCAAATGCTCCATGCCCTTGTCATCACAATGCTCCAAGACCGTTGTAATCACAATGCTCCATGCCCCTTTTCATCTCAATGCTCCATGAACCCTGTCATCATAATGCATCATGCCCATCATCATATTGCTTCCGGCTATTGTCAGCACAGTGAAATCAAAATTCTCCTTGACCTCTGTCATCACAATGCTCCATGACCCCTGTCATCACAATACTCCATGAACATTTTCAGCCCACTGCTCCATGACACTTGACATCAACATGATCCATGCCCTTGTCATCCCAATGCTCCATGACCCCTGTATTCACAATGCTCCTTGACACTTGTCATCACAGTGCTCCATGACACCTGTCATCACAATGCTCCATGATTTTGTCAGCAAAATGCTACATGACCTTGTCATTACAATGCTCTATGTGCTTGTCATCAAAATACTCCATTTCCATTGTCATCACAATCCTCCATGAACCTTGGGATCACATTGCTTCATGCCCTTGTCATCACAATGCTCCATGCTCCTTGAAATCAAAATGATCCATGACCTCTGTCATCACAATGCTCCAAACCATTGTGATCCCAAAGTTCCATAACACTTGTCATCACAACGCTCCATGATGCCTGTCATCACAATACTCCATGCCCTTTTCATCACAATGCTCCATGACATTAGTCATCACAATGCTCAGTACACTTGTCATCAAAATGCTCCCTGACACTTGTCATCAGAATGCTCCTTGAACCCTGTCACGAAAAGGCTCCATGCCATTTTAATCATAATGCCCCATGCCGTTTTCATCACAATGCTCCGTGACCATTGTCATCAAAATGCTGCATGCCTTTGTTTGAAAAATGTTCCATGACCCTTCTCATCACAATGTGCCATTCGCTTTTCATCACAACGGAACAGAAACTTGTCATTGCAATGCTCCATAAACCTTGTAATCACAATGCTCCATACACTTCTCATCAAAATGCTCTCTCACCAGAGATATCACAGTGTTTCATCACTAGTCGTCACAATACTCCCTCACCCCAGTAATCACAATGTCCCATGACCCCTGTCATCACAATGCTACATCCCCTTATCATCACAATGTTCCATGACCCCTGACATCACAATGTTCTATAACCCCTGTCATCAAAATGTTCCAATACACTTTTCATCAAATTGCTGCATGACCCTGGCATCAAAATACTCCCTGCCATTCTCATCACAATGCACCATGCACATGTCATCAAAATGCTCCAGGACCTTTGTCATCACAAAGCTCCATGACCCCTGGCATCACAGTGCTCGATGTCATTGTCATCACAATGCTCCATGAACCCTCTCATCACATTTCTCCATGCCCTTGTCATCACAAAGCTCCATGACACTTGTAATCACAATGCTCGATGCCCTTCTCATCACAATGCCCCATGCCCTTGTCATTACAATCCTCCATGACCCATGTATCACAGTGTTCCATGCCCTTGTCATCACAATGCTAAATGCCCACTCTCATCACAATAATCCATGAAACATTTCAGACCAATGCTCCATGCCCTTCTCATCACAATGCTCCTTTACCTCTGTCATAACTATGCTCCATGACACCTGCCATCACAATGTTCCACGGCCTTGTCATCACAAGGCTCCATGACACTTGTCATCACAATGCTCCACGACCCATCTAATCAAAATGCTCCATGCCCTTGTCATCAAAAAGCTACATGACGCATGTCATCAGAATGTTCCATGGCCCTGTCATCAAAATTCTCCATGCCCTTGTCATCACAATGCTCCAAGACCCTTGTAATTAAAATGCTTCATGCGTATTTTCATCTGAATGCTCCATGAACCCTGTCATCACAATGGACGATGCCCATCATCATAATGCTTCAGGCTATTGTCATCACAACGAAATCAAAATGCTCCATGACCTCTGTCATCACAATGCTCCAAACCCTGGTGATCACAATGTTCCATAACACTTATCATCACAACACACCTTGACGCTCATCATCACAATTATCCATGGTCTTCTCATCACAATGCTCCATGACCTTTGTCATCACAATGCTTAATACACTTGTTATCACAATGCTCCCTGACACTTGTCATCAGTATGCTCCATTAACCCTGTCATGACACGTCTCCATGCCTTTTTATCACAATGATCCATGCCATTTTAATCACAATGCTCCAAGACACCTGTAATCACAATGCTCAATGCCCTTGTCATCATAATGCTCAATGATGCATGTCATCAGAATGCTCCATGGCCTTCTCATCACAATGCTCCGTGCCCTTGTCATCACAATGCTCCAAGACCCCTGTAATCACAATGCTCCATGTCCCTTTTCATCAAAATGCTCCATGAGACTTGTCATCACAAGTCTCCATTGTCTTCTCATCAAAGTGCTCCAGGAACTTCTCATCAAAATGCTCCATGATCCCTGTCATCACAATACTCCATGAACATTTTCAGCCCAATGCTCCATGACACTTGTCATCACAATCATCCATGCCCTTGTCATCCCATGCTCCATGACCCCTGTATTCACAATGCTCCGTGACGCTTGTCATCACAGGGCTCCATGACACCTTTCATCACAATGCTCCATGCCTTTGTCAGCAAAATACTATCTGACCTTGTCATTGCAATGCTCTATGCGCTTGTCATCACAATACTCCATTCCCATTGTCATCACAGTCCTCCATGAACCTTGGGATCACATTGCTTCATGCCCTTGTCATCACAATGCTCCATGCACCTTGAAATCTAAATGATCCATGACCTCTGTCATCACAATGCTCCAAACCCTTGTGATCACAATGTTCCATAGCACTTGTCATCACAACGCTGTAAGATGCTTGTCATCACATTACTCCATGCCTTTTTCATCACAATGCTCCATGAACTTTGTCATCATAATTCTCAATACACTTGTCACCACAATGCTCCCTGACACTTGTCATCAGAATGCTCCTTGAACCCTTTCACGAAAATGCTCCATGCCTTTTTATCACAATGCCCATGCAGTTTTCATCACAATGATCCATGCCATTGTCATCAAAATAGTCCACAAGCTTGTCATCCGAATGCTCCATGACGCTTGTCATCACAATTCTCCATGCACTTGTCAGCACAATGCTCCCTGACCCTTGTCATCACAATGCTCCAAGCCATTGTCATCACAATGCTCCATTTCCATTGTCATCAGAATCCTCCATGACACTTGGCATCACAATGCTCCATGCCATTGTCATCACAATGGGCCATTACATATGTCATCACAATGCTCCCTGACAACTGTCTTCACAATAATGCATGACCTGGTCATCACAATGCTCCATGTCCTTGTCATCACAATGCGCCTTTCCAACTGTCATCGCAATAATCCATGAAACATATTAGACCAATGTTCCCTGTCCTTGTCATCACAATGCTCCATGCCCTTGTTATCACAATGCTCCATGACCCCTGGCATCACAATGCTCCATGAATCGATTCATCACAATGCTTCATGACCTTTGTCATCACAATGGTCCATGCCCTCGTCATCCACAGTCTCTGTGAAATATTTAACCACATTGCTCCATGAAATTTTCATCACAATGCTCTTTGACCCTTGTCATCACAATGCTCTATGCCTTCCTCAGCACAATGCTCCATGACACTTGTCATCACAATGCGCCATGTGCTTGTCATAACAATGCTCCACAACCTTGTCATCACAATGCTCCATAAAACTTGTCATCACAATGCTCCATGCACTTCTCATCAAAATGCTCTCTCACCACAGATATCACAATGTTACATCACTATTCATCACAATACTCCCTCACCTCTGTCATCACAATATTCCATGGCTCCTGTCTTTGCAATGCTACATGCACTTATCATCACAAAGTTCGATGACCCCTGACATCACAGTGTTCCATAACCCCTGTCATCAAAATATTCCATGACACTTTTCATCAAATTGCTCTATGACCCTGTCATCACAATGCTCCCTGCCCTTCTCATCACATTGCAACACCCCTTGTCATCAAATTGCTCCATGACCTTTGTCATCACAAAGCTCCATGACCCTTGGCATCTCAATGTTACATGCCATTGTCATCACAATGCTCCATGAACCCTCTTATCACAATGCTCCATGCCCCTTTGCATCTCAATGCTCCATGAACCCTGTCATCAAAATGCACCATGCCCATCATCATAATGCTTCAGGCTCTTGTCATCACAATGAAATCAAAATATTCGATGATCTGTCACATCACGATGCTCTAAATCCTTGTGATCACAATGTTCTATAACACTTATCATCACAACGCCCCATGACGCTCATCATCACAATTATCCATGCTCTTCTCATCACAGTGCTCCATGACCTTTGTCATCACAATGCTCTATAAACTTGTCATCACAATGCTCCCTGACACTTGTCATCAGTATGCTCCTGGAACCCTGTCATGACAAAACTCCATACCATTTTCATAACAATGATCCATGCCAATTTCATCACAATGCTCCAAGACACCAGTAATCACAGTGCTCCATGCCCTTGTCATCACAATGCTCCAAGACCACTGTAATCACTATACTCCATGCCCCTTTTCATCAGAATGCTCCATGAGACTTTTTATTACAAGGCTCCATGGTCTTCTCATCACAGTGCTCCAGGAACTTTTCATCACAGTGCTCCATTCCCTTGTCATCACAATGCTCCATGACCTCAGTCCTCACAATACTTCCTGAATATTTTCAGTCCAATTTTCCAGGAACTTCTCATCACAATGCTTCATGATCCCTATCATCACAATGCTCCATGACCACTGTCATCACAACGCTCCATGACCCCTGACAACACAGTGATCCGGGACACTTGTCATCACAATGCTCCATTCCCTAGTCATCAAAATGCTCCATGAACATTTTCAGCCCAATGCTCCATGACACTTGTCATCACAATGATCCATGGCCTTGCCATCCCTATGCTCCATGACCCCTGTAATCACAATGATCCGTGATGCTTCTCATCACAGTGCTCCATGACCCTTATCATCACAATGCTCCATGCCTGTGTCAGCAAAATGCTACATAACCTTGTCATCACAATGCTCCATTTGCTTGTCATCACAATACTCCATTACCATTGTCATCACAATCCTCCATGAACCTTGGGATCACTTTGCTTCATGCCCTTGTCATCCCAATGCTGCATGCTCCTTGAAAACAAAATTATCCATGACTTCTATCATCACAATGCTCCAAACCTTTGTGATCACAATGTTCCATAACACTTGTCATCACAACGCTCCATGATGCCTGTCATCACAATACTCCATGCCCTTTTCGTCAAAATGCTCCATGATCTTTTTCATCACCATTCTCAATACACTTGTCATCACAATGTTCCCTGACACTTGTCGTCAGAATGCTCCTTGAAACCTCTCATGAAATGGCTTCATGCCTTTTTTATCACAATGCTCCATGCCCTTTTCATCACAATGCTCCATGCCATTTTCGTCACAATACTCCACAAGCTTGCCATCAGAATGCTCCATGACACTTGTCATCACAATGCTCCATGGCCACTGTCATCACAATGCTCCATACCCCTTGTCATTACTGTGCTCCATGACGCTCGTCATCACAATTATCCATCGTCTTCTCATCACAATTCTCCACGCCCTTGTCATCAAAATGCTCCATGACCCTTGTCATCACAATGCTCCATGGCCACTCTCATCACAATGCTCCATTCCCCTTGCCATTACAGTGCTCCATGTCGCTCGTCATCACAATTATCTATGGTCTTCTCATCACAAAGCTCCACGGTCTTGCCATCACAATGCTCCATGCCCTGGTCACCACAATGCTCCATGTCCCCTGTCATCACAATTCTCCTCGTTCTTGGCATCACTATGCTCCATGACACTTCTCATCACCGTGTTACATGATTTGTCATCACAATTCTGTATGCACTTTTCATCACAATGCTCCATGACCGCTGTCATAGGAAGCTCCATGTGCTTCTCATCACAATGCTTCATGAACTTGTCATCAAAATTCTCAATGGCCCTTGTCATCACAACGCTCCATGCCCTTGTCATCACAATGCTGCATGTCCATTGTCATCACAATGCTCCAAGCCCTTGTCATCAAAATGCTCCATTACATTTGTCATCACAATCCTCCATGACACTTGGCATCACAATATTCCATTCCATTGTCATCGCAATGGACCATGACATATGTCATCACAATGCTCCCTGAGACCTGTTTTCAAAATACTCCATGACCTTCTCATCACAATGCTCCATGCCTTTGTCATCACATTGCACCATGCCCACTGTCATCACAATAATCCACGAAATATGTCAGGCCAATGCTCCATGCCCCTGTCATCACAATGCTCATTGCCTTTTCATCACAAAGCTCTATGACCCCTGTCATCACAATGCTCCGTGACTCCAGTCATCACAATGCTTCATGACCTTTGTCATCACAATGATCCATTCCCTCGTCATCACAAGGCTCTGTGACCTTTGTCACCAAAATGCTCCATGAAATTTTCATCACAATGCTCGGTGACCCTTGTCATCACATTGCTCCATGACCCATGTCATCACAATGCGCCATGTGCTTGTCATCACAGTGCTCCACAAGCTTGTCATCACAATGCTCCATAAAACTTGTCCTCACAATGCTCCATACACTTCTTATCAAAATGCTCTCTCACGAATGATATCAAAATGTTCCCTCACTAGTCATCACAATACACCCACTCCCCTGTCATCACAATGGTCAACAACACTGTCATGAAAATGTTCCATGACTCCTGACATCACAATGTTCCATAACCCCTGTCATCAAAATGTTCCATGACACTTTTCATCAAATTGCTCCATGACCCTGTCATCACAATGCTCCCTGCCCATCACAAGAGAATGCACCACACCCTTGTCATCAAAATGCTCCATGACCTTTGTCATCACAAAACTCCATGACCCTTGGCATCACAATGCTCCATGCCATTGTCATCACAAGGCTCCAAAAACCTCTCATCACATTGTTCAAAGCCCTTGTCATCACACGATCCATGATGCATTTCATCGCAATGCTCGATGCCATTCTTCTCACAATGCTCCATGCGCTTCTCATTACAATCCTCCATGAACCATGTATCACAGTGTTCCGTTCCCTTGTTATTAAAATGCTCCTTGCCCCCTCTCATCACAATAATCCATGAAACATTTCAGACCAATGTCCCATGCCCTTTTCATCACAATGATCCAAGACTCCTGTAATCATAATGCTCCATGCCCCTTTTCATCTCAATGCTCCATGAACGCTGTCATCACAATGCACCAAATGCGCATCATCATAATGCTTCATGCTATTGTCATCACAATGAAATCAAAATGCTCTATGTCCTCTGTCATCACAATGCTCCAAATCCTTGTGATCACAATATTCCATAACACCTATTATCAGAGCTCCACATAACGCTCGTCATCACAAGTATCCATGGTCTTCTAATCACAATGCTCCATGACATTTGTCATCACAGTGCTCAATACCCTTGTCATCACAATGGTCCCTGACACTTGTCATCAGTATGCTCCTTGAACCCTGTCATGACAAGGCTCCATGCCTTTTTCATCTCAATGTTACATGCCCTTTCCCTCACAGTGCTCCAAGGCCCCTGTAATCACAATGTTCCATGCCCTTGTCCTCACAAAGCTCCATGATACACGTCATCAGAACGCTCCATGACATTCTCATCCCATTCTTCACTGCCCTTGTCATCACTATGCTCCAAGAGCCCTGTAATCACAATGTTCCATGCCCTTGTCATCACAAAGCTCCATGATGCATGTCATCAGAACGCTCCATGACATTCTCATCCCAATGTTCCATGCCCTTGTCATCACAATGCTCCAAGACCCCTGTAATCACAATGATCCATGACCCTTTTCATCAGAATGCTCCATGAGACTTGTCATCACATGGCTCCATGGACTTCTCATCACAGTGCTCCAGTACCTTGTCATCACAATGCTCCTTGACCCCTGTCATCACAATACTCCATGAACATTTTCAGCCCAATGCTCCATGACGTTCTCATCACAATGTTCCATGACCTCTGTCATCACAATGCTCCATGACCACTGTCATCACAACGCTCCATGAACCCTGACAACACAATGATCCCGGAATCTTGTCATCAAAATGCTCCATGCCCTTGTCATCCCAATGCTCCATGAACCCTGTAATCACAATGCTCCATGACGCTTGTCATCACAGTGCTCCATGAACCTTGTCATCACAATGCCTTTGACAGCAAAATGATACATAATCTTGTCATCACAACGCTCCATGCGCTTGTCATCACAATCCTCCATGACCCTTGGGATCATATTGCTTTATGCCCTTGTCACCTCTATCTTGCCTTTCTGGTTTTTACAGATTTTCGGATGTCCTTTTTGAACGGTGGGAAGTGACAATTCTTTGTAGTGTGGATTTGCATTGCGCACTTGCTTGATTGGCCAAAAAGGGCCTATGCCTTTTCTCCTGAATATATTCAGGAGAAAAGTCATACGCTGTTTTTGGCCAAGTGCATCATTCTCGAAGTTGTGATGCCTTTCCTGTGCTTTAAAGGTGATTCCAATTTACCTCTTGAAATATGTTTTGTGCAATTCTGCCTCATTTTCAAGTCCGCTTTTTTGCCTTCCCTCAACAGATTTTTGGAAGAGAGTAGTCCTTTATAACTCTGCAGGTTTTTGATTTGCCTTGCCCCTGAGCTCCAATTTTCAAATACCATTTTTGGGAGCTGACCGCAAATCCACAATTTTGCTTCAGGAACTATACTGGTTCCAGGGTGGGCTATACTGGTTCCCTGTGGGTGGCTGAGGCTTTGGTTAATTCTTCTTCCTGACGGGAATTTAGAGTGACATGTGTCCGTCCAAAGGCCTACATCTACTCTCTGATTTGTTCTCCCTCTTCCCTTTCATCCTCTGCACAATTAGCAAACTGTGCGAACCAGGAGGTTATAGGGGATGACTCTCCTAAGTTGGGAGATTGATAGTAAAGTTGTTGGAATGCCAAACTGTAGCACAAGGAGAGGAAAAAGTAGGAGACTTTCAGAAACCTTTCACCATCACAGGGTGTCCATTCTCTAGGTTTCCCATACATGTTATAACTGTAGTGATATTCCCTTCTACCTGGAAATTTGGGACCCATGGAATGGTGGCATGCATTACTACTTTAAAGGGTCTGCATTTTCTCTCCCAATCTCACCAGTCCTCTCAGTCCCAAGTGTCCAGCCTTATGTCTCATCCAGCTGTCTTTGCAGATAGGGTCATTCTAGGTTTCATCAGAAGCCCTGAAGGAATTGTGTAAGAATTTTGCTGTTTTTTGTTTTGTTTTTGAAATTCATTTTTATAATGGGGTTGAGCTGATTTTCACTGACGTGTTTATGCCGGTCTAGACACACTTGATTCCCTTACAGAGGCATATCAGTACATAGGTTTTAAGATTCTTACTAATCAGATATATTCCTCTGTGGGGAATAGGGGTTTTGAGTCCCGTTCACTGAGGAAGGTGTAGGTCTTGTCTATTCTGTATTTGGTTTATGGAATGGTACCTGTGCTAATATCAAACTCTGGTTTTATGCATCACCCCACCTCTCCTTTCCCCTTAAGGAGGCATAAGCGTGTTTTCTAAATGTGAGACGCTGCTCTCTTTCCTAATTCAGTTCATGTGTTGTGATGTTGACATTCCCTCTGTAAGTGATATCTTATGATAAGATTCTTTTTTCTGTGTGACTAATTTCCCTTAGAATCATCATACCTAAACCCTCTCATTATGCTGCTACTGGCCTTATGACATTGATTTCACGTCTGAGTGATATTCCATTGTACAAAATTACCACAAGTTCTTTATGCATTTCTCTTTTTCCGGGGATACTTTAGGTGTACCGAAGTTGAGGTTCTTGTATGCAGAGCAGCCCTAAACTTTGGGGTGCCTGTGTCTTGTTGATATTTAGTCTTCCCAAGTTATATGTCCATGAGTTGAAGTCCCCTTTGCTCGGGGGCTTTGTATTTTAGATGTTTTAGGAAACAGCATACACTTCTTCAGAGTAGCTCTTGGATATTTATACCCCACCCATCAGCGTGACTAGTCTCCCTGTTTTCCATGGCCTCTCCTGCATTTTTGATTTGTACACATTTTTTTGATGGACTTTCTGAGCAGTGGAAATTGAGACTTCTTTATTGTGCGGATTTGCATTTCCCTCTTGCTTGTTTGGCCAAAAACTCTGTATGTGTTTTTTTCCTGAAGATATTCACAAAACAAACGCATACACCCTTTTGCCCAACTGCATCATTTTAGAAATTCTGCTGCTTTTCATATGCTTTAAATGTGAGTACAATCTACCTTTTGAAAAATGTTTCCTGCAATTCTGCCTTTCATTCAGAACCTCTTCGTTGCCTTACCTGAATATATTTTTGGACGTTGGTTATCATTTATATCTTTGCAGGTCTTTGAATTGTCTGCTCCTGAGCTCCATTTTGCAACTCGCTTTTTTTGTGAGCTGGCCGCCAAACCATTGGATTGATTCCGGCCCTATTCTTGTTCTGGGGAGGCAGGCTGAGCCTTTGGTTAATTCTTCTTCCTAAAGGGATATTAGAGTGACATGTGCCTGTCAAAACTCCTACAGCTAATCTCTCACTGGTTCCTCCTCTTTCCATTTATCCTCTTCAAAAATTGCAAACTGTGTGAAACAGGAGGTTAAAGGTGCTGATTCTCCAAGTGGGGAGATTGTTAGTAATGTGGGTGGAATGGCGAACCCCAGCACCAGGAGATCAAAAATGAGGTGCATTTTAGACACCTCTCCTGAGCACACGGTGTACATTCATCTCGGTTTCCCAGCATGATTTCCCTGTCAGAAGATTCCCTTGAAACTTCAGATTTGGGACCCATGGAATGGGTACCAGGCAGTATTACTTTAAAAGGTCTGTATTTCCTCACCCAGCCTCTCTAACATCTCTCAGCGTGCATAGATTCCAGCCTTATATATCATCCTGCTGTGGGTCTACATGTGTTCAATCCATGTTACATCGTAGCCCTTCAACAAAAGTTGTAAGAATTTTTGTCTCTCACTGTTTTTATAAATATTTTTAAATTTAATTTTATATTGGTTACAGCTGATTTTCAAACCTCTGTTTTTTGCTGCTGTACATCCACTTGATTCATGTACTGTGTGACAGCAATAAATTCTTTCTCAGATGCCTACGAGTCATATGTCTTATTTTCCAGTGACTTGAGTGGACTGAGTGCA
This sequence comes from Mesoplodon mirus, assembly GCF_964341445.2. NCBI lineage: Eukaryota > Metazoa > Chordata > Mammalia > Artiodactyla > Ziphiidae > Mesoplodon > Mesoplodon mirus. The sequence continues at coordinate 3,610,487 of NW_028295813.1, read as the reverse complement.
GTTCTTTGAGGTACCGTGTAGGCCTTGCCAGTTATTCAGTTTGGTACTTGGAATCGTATCTTTGCTAATTTCAAACTCCTGGATAATACCTCACCATTCCCCACCTTTCCCATTTAGCAGCCTTATGTCTATTTTCTACATATTTGACTATGTTTCTGTTTTGTAGTTTATTTCATGTGTAGCCATTTTTGATTCCACATTTAAGTGACATCTTATGATATGTGTCTTTTTCTTTCTGACATGTGTCACTTAGAATGATCGTATGTAACTCCTCCAGAGTTGTTCCAATTGGCCTTATTTCATTGATTTCTGGATGAGTAATATTCCACTCTACATAAGTACCCCATCTCTTTTATCCATTTTATCCTTCCAGGGACATTTAGTTTATATCCAAGTGGAGGCCCTTTTTAACAGTGAGGTGGAAAACGTTGGAGTGCCTGTTTTCTGTCATTTTTTGTTTTTCCCAAGGTACACGCCCATGAGTGCAAGTGCCCTATGCTCTGTAGCTCAGTTTTCAGATGTTTTAGCAAACACAATACACTTCTCCAGAGTGGCCGTTGGCAAATTACATTTCCACTATCAGCCTCACAGGGCTCCCTTTTCTCCTCACCCTGTCCTGCATTTCTGGTGTTTACACTTTATGTGGATGGCCCTTCTGACTGATGTGAAGTGATGCATTTTGTAGTATTGATTTCCAGTGCCCAACTGTTTGGTTGGATAAAAAGTGTGTATGGCCTTTACTTGAATATATTCAGAAAAAAATGCATACGCCCTTTTGGGCCAACTGCATCATTGGCAATGTTCAGCCCCTTTTCTTGTGCTTTAATGGGGAGTCCTTTCTACCTCTTCAAATCTGTTTCCTGCCACACCCCCTTGCTTGCAAGTCATTTTCTGTGACTTACCTCAAGACATTTTTCGACAATAGATATTTTCAACTCTGCAGTTTCATGAATTTTATTGCCCCCGAGTTCCATTTTTCAACTTGTGTTTTTGGAAACTGGACACAAAACAGCGGGATTTCCTCTAGCCCTATTCTCTTTCCGTGGGCAATTCTAGCCTTTGATGAATTTGTCTTCCAGATAGGAAATTAGAGTGGCATTTGCCTGTCTGAACAACTAAGACTTGTCTCTAAATTTTTCTCATCCTTCCGCTTCATCCTCTGGACAAATTCCAAACTGTGTGCAACAGGATGTTGATGGTGCTGATATCCCCAAGTAAGGAGATTGTCAGCAAAGATGCTGGAGGGGTGAACCCGTGCACCAGGCGATGAGGAGATGAGGTGCCTTTTCCAAACTCTTTCCGATCAAATGTTGTACCATCCTCTAGGTGTGACAGGCATGTTTTAGCTGTAGGAAGGGTCCCGTGCATGGAAGGAGAACACCAGGGATTTTTCCAAATCAGTGCCTCCCCGAACCCCAAACTGTGGAATTTTTAAGCTATGGCTACACGTATGTCCATTAAGGGCCTTGGGAAATAGGCAGAGCCCAAACTTTAGATGATTGAAATCTTCAGGTTCAGAAGCGCTCACCATCGGCCTTGCTTAGGTTACCTTTTATCTGTCATTGATAGATGATGTCAATAAAAATATCGATTCTTTTTCAGATTATTTCCCCTTATATGTTATTGCAAAATATTCAGTGTAGTTCCCTCTGCTATACAGTAGTTCCTTGTTGATGATCTATTTTATACATAGCAGTGTGTATGTGTTAATCCCAAACTGTTAATTTATCCCTTTTCCGACCTTTCCCGTTTGGTAATAATAAATTATAAGATTTTATACTTCTCAGGAATGGGGGAGCTGAAAGAGAGGTATCCTTTTCAATGGAAAAGCATTCAAAACAAATTGAAGTTTCAGCCAAGAGTATTCGATGTACAACCATGGAAATAAATCACTTCATTTCTCTAATGTTGACCTGACAAATAAGACAGACGTCTTCACTGAACTTGCTTATAGTAAAGTGATGGAATTATCAAATGTAAGTCTTAGAAAAATGTTATTTTACCCGAGCATTATACACTGCTCTATGTTAACTACAGTTTGGCTCACACACCTGTTCATTGAAGTTACAATGTTCTCAATTTCTGTTACTGATCTTCCAGAGTGTACCCCAACAGGAGTCCCCGAGCCCAGTGTCATTGGAGCCAACAGATCAAGACTGACTTTGGTTCAGAAGCAAAGGAAACATTATTTTGAAAACCGAATGGAGAGGTGAGAGCGTGCACTCCCCCACGGGCTGTGGGCTGGGCTACTGTGTAGGGATCCCAGCAGCGTCAGTGGGAGGTAGGGGATGGAGCTCTCGAGGGCTGGGTTGGCTGCAGCTCAGGCTCTATGCCGTGGAGTCTGCATGGGACTCCGCTAGCTGAGGTGTCGACCCAGCCATTCTGCACTAGGAAATCGGGTCTGAAGTGCTGGGTGTGGGACCTCTGCATGCGGAACCCTAGGAGCACGTGAAATTATACAAAGCACAAAGGAAAAACAGGTTAGACTTTATTTTATTGCCCAGATTCTCTTTTTATCTCCCAGGAATTTTTAATGAACGTTGCCAGAGACAAACACCTCCTCTGCTTTTTGTTCCGTTCCTCATTCCTGGGGTGTTGAGGGTGCAGAGCCCTCTTTTGTAACTGCTTCATGCTGTGGTGGCAGCCCTGATACCTTGGGGGAGGGGCAAAACGTCTCCCCACCAGCCTCCAGGTGAGGTTGATTGTTCCAAAGCCTCCTGCCTCACTTCTCGTCCGCCTGAGCACCAGCATTGGAAGTGTTATAGATTCTAATGACCTTTAAGGGTCCAGGAAAGAAATGCACAAAGATGCTGTGGTGGCAGGTTTCACCCACCCCACATTTGTTCGCTGACGTTAGGCTGAAGGTTTTTGCCAGTCTAGATGCTCTGACCAGTAGTCTGTGCTTTCTTTAATTAGGTCCCTGAATTAACGTACAAACAGCACCATGTGTCAGAGCCCTGCCCGCGCAACTCCCAGACAGTCCAGGGTCAGTGGTGATCCAGGACCATGACGTCCACTGAGTCAACGGCCTTCAGAAGTAGCCAGCAGTCCAGCTGGTCATATTGGCCACCATCACTGCGGTGTCTGTAGGGTTTTCTATGGTGAAAGGGTGATATACTTTTCCCCCGCCAAGCTTATTAGCTCCCCTCTGGGTGCAGTAAGTCCTGCAAGCAGTAGTCTGCTCTTCCGGGGCACAGTCTTGTTGTTTTCTGAGAGAAACTCCAGGTCAAGTGATGGTCACACAAGTCATCTTGGGGGCCCGATGCCCCCATTTGTCTCTCTGGAGGTTGGAGTTGGAAGGCCTGCTCACTCGAGGTCAGTGTGTCCACAGAGCGACCCCTGCAACTTCAGGGCATGATGGGTGGTTAGGATCACGACGTGGGGTCCTTTTCCCTTAGGAGGGAGCTGGCCTTGCGGGCTGCTGATTTCTAGCTTTTTAGATACCCAAGTATCCTGGCCTGATGAGTTGGTGGGCAAAGCCCTTGGGGACCATAGTTTATCATACCTGAAGGGCATTCTTGTGTTGCTCCATTTCAAGTGGTCCCAGTTTTTGCACTAAGTCTCCAAGGGCGATTAACCTTTGACCGGGTATGTAAAGGTCAAAGGGTTTAGCTAAATTAGTGAGTTCCTGGGCAAGAATCTGAATTGACTGCTCTTTCCATTCTTGAAAGGCTGCTTCTGGATTCTATTCAAAAGGATCATCATATTTTCATGTCAGTGTTTCATGTAGAGGCCCAGCTATTAGACTGTAGTTAGGGATCCAGATGCAGAAAACCTTGGCCTCCCCAGGAACCCCTAAGCTGTCTTCTAGTTTTAGAAGAGGTAAGGCTGCAAATGGCTTCTTCCCTATCCTGGGATGCGTTTCTCCGAATATCTGCGAGAATGATGCCCAGGCATGTCACCTGAGCCTGGGATATTTGAGCCTTTTTCTTGGACACCTTCTATCCTTTCTTGGCTAGGTAGTTCAGAGGCGTCTTTAGTAGGCCTGGCGATCAGAATGTCATCTGCATATTGAAGGAGGGTTCCCTTTTACAGAGGTAGAACTTTTAGGTCTTTAGAGGACATTTCCCCAATGATGGTGTGGGGATTTTTGAACCATTGGTGCAGGACGGCCCAGCATTATTGCTTGTGTTGCATGTTGTGTCCTGCCACTCACAAGCCAAAAATTCTTCTGACTCTGAGATGAATGGAATACAGAAGAAGGCATCATTGAAGTCTAATACAGAATGCCATGGCCTGGTGGATGGTAGAATGAGCAGCAGGGTGTAGGAAATAGGAGCTACTGGATGTATATCCTCGGTGGCTTCACTGACTGTCCTGATATCCTTTACCAGGTCTCCAGCAGCCCATGGGGCTCTCGTGGTCAGGCCAATCCCAGGATATGGAGCTCACCTGGGCTGCATCCCGCACCCCACAACCCACGGGGCTCTCGTGGTCAAGTCCTTCCCTGGGTACGGAGCTCACCTGTGCAGCTACCCAGCAGCCCATGGGGCTCTCATAGTCAGGCCCTTCCCAGGATACGGAACTCCCCTGGGCAGGTACCCCAGCAGGGCTGGACACATAGGAACTGTGCACATAGCCCACCTTGCAGAGAACCCCCAGCTCACCTGTCACTCACAGCTGACACAGAACACCTCCGAGCAGGACTTGAACTAACAAACAGCAGCTCTGACAGGTCTGTGACCCTGGCTATCACTCTGTGCAGCCTCTCTCTGCCTGGTCTTCCAGACACTTCCACTGCAGCCAGGGCACCAGGCCTCTGTCTCCACCCACCATCACTCCTCTCCCTGACTCCTGGGTTCCTCTCATTAGGATAGGGTCTTCTTGAAGTTGTTTTCCACTCATGGACCAGATAAAATGATAAGAAAACAAGCCGCAGCTGCAGCCCCTTGTCTAGCCTGACTCTCAAGAGCCCACACCTGTTCCTTGGGACTGACCCGTTTAACAAGGTTCATTTTCTGCAACTGTGAGCCCCTGAGGGGTGAGGATTGGCTGATTTGGGCAGCCTGACACTGCCTGCCGGCCCCCCCCCCACAGGTGTGCCTGGGTTGAGGTCAACATAAACACCTCTCTAGTAAGCAAGAGGCCCTCTAGCTGTGCCTGACGCCATATTCTCTGCCCCATCAGCAGTTTCGGGGCTGGGGTGGTGGGAGGGAGTGAGGGAACGTGGCTTTGTGGGTGGCCCAGTGTGATTTTGGCTCTGCTGGACATTCTGCAGGAGTTGCCAGGCTGCCACCTGCTAAAGAAGAGGATGTGTCACCCATACATGCCACTGGAATTTCTCCCCAGTCAGAGGTGAGGAAGTAAAAAAGCAGTGGGGGCCGTGGCGGGAGGGGTATCTCAGGCAGGAAAATGGAAAGATCCCAGAAGAGCATCTGGGGCCAGGACCATCGTGGCTGGCCTGCAGGCACCAAGTCGCCCTGCGTGCTCTTGCTTGTGTGGCTCCACAGCCCTTCCTCTGGGCTTGCAAGTGCTTGTACATATTCAGTTGTTTTACCTGGAAAGAGTGGGAAGAGTTCAGCTGCAGCAGGACTTGGGCTCAGCTCACATTTACTCACAGACGCCTCGTCACATTCCCCCAGCTTTGCAATGAGGATGCTCCTTGTGGGGGGGAGCACTGCTGACTGCATGGGAGACAATTTCCCACCTCTGACCAACTTAAGAATTTTTTACCACTGGAGCAAATGCGCTGATACGATTATCCTCTCTATAACTGGTGAGTTCTGTTTGTTTGTATTATTTTTCTTTTTTTCTTTTTGGTTCAAGTTAGATTTTATTTATTCCTCTTTTTTTAATTTGGAGATATATACATGGAAATAATGCATTAATATGAAGACGTCTATGTGAAGGGAAAAACTTTTTTTCTGTTTTATTTTATTAAATGTTATTTATTTAGTTTTTTTTAAAATTTATTTCTTTTATACAGCAAGTTCTTATTAGATATCTGTTTCATACATATAAGTGTGCACATGTGAATCCCAGTCTCCCAATTCATCCCACCACCACCCTCACATGGCGTTCCCTCCTTGGTGTCCATATGTTTGTTCTTTACATCTGTGTCTCTATCTCTGCCCTGCACACTGGTTCATCTGTACCATTTTTCTAGGTTCCACATATATGCATTAATATACAATATTTGTTTTTCTCTTTCTGACTTACTTCACTCTGTATGACAGTCTCTAGATCCATCAAGGTCTCTACAAATGACCCAATTTCATTCCTATGAATGGCTGAGTAATATTCCGTTGTATATATGTACCACGTCTTTATCCATTCGTCTGTCTGTGTGCACTTATGTTGCTTTCATTACCTGTCTATTGTAAATAGTGCTGCAGTGAACATTGTGGTGAATGTGTCTTTTTGATTTATGGTTTTCTCTGGGTATATGCCCAGTAGTGGGATTGCTGGATTATATGGTTATTCTATTTTTAGTTTTCTAAGGAACCTCCATACTGTTCTCCATAGAGACTGTATCGATTTACATTCCCAACAATAGTGGAAGAAGGATCCTTTTCTCCACACCCTCTCCAGCATTTGTTGTTTGTAGAATTTCTGATGATGCCCATTCTAACAGGTGTGATGTGATACCTCATTGTAGTTTCGATTTCCATTTCTCTAATAATTAGTGATGTTCAGCAGATTTTCATGTGCGTACTGGCCATCTCTATGTCTTCTTGGAAGAAATGTCTATTTAGATCTTCCATTTTTGTATTGGATTGTTTGTTTTATTAATATTGAGCTGCATGAGCTGTTTATATATATTGGAGATTAATCATTTGTCCATTGATTCGTTTGCAAATATTTTCTGCCATTCTGAGGGTTGTCTTTTCGTCTTGTTTGTAGTTTCCTTTGCTTTGCAAAAGCTTTTACGTTTCATTAGGTCCCATCTGTTTAGTTTTCTTTTTTATTTCATTACTATAGGAGGTGGATCAAAAAAGATCTTGCTGTGATTTACGTCAGAGTATCCTTCGTAAGTTTTCCTCTCAGAGTTTTATACTGTCTGGTCTTACATTAAGGTCTCTAATCCATTTTGAATATATTTTTATGTATGGTGTTGGGGAGTGTTCTAATTTCATTCTTTTACATGTAGCTCTCCATATTTCCCAGCACCAATGATTGAAGAGACTGTCTTATCTCCTTTGTATAGTCTTGCCTCCTTTCTCATAGATTAGTTGACCATAGGTGTGTAGGTTTATCCTTGGGCTTTCTTTCCTTTTTTTTTTCCTTTTACACATTTATTGGAGTATAATTGCTTTACAATGGAGTGTTCGTTTCTGCTGTATAACAAAGTGAATCAGCTATACATATACAAATATCACCAGATCCCCTCCCTCTTGCATCTCCCTCCCACACTCCATATCCCACCCCTTTATGTGGTCACAAAGCACCGAGCTGATCTCCCTGTTCTATGTGGCTGCTTCCCAGTAACTATCGGTGTTACATTTGGTAATGTATTTATGTCCATGCCACTCTCTCACTTCGTCCCAGCTTACCCATCCCCCTTCCGGTGTCCTCAAGTCCTTTCTCTATGTCTGTGTCCTTAATCCTGTCCTGCCACTAGGTTCTTCAAAATCTTTTTTTTTCTTCATTAGATTCCATATATCTCTGTTAACATACAGTATTTGTTTTTCCATTTCTGACTTACTTCACTGTGTAGGACAGATTCTAAGTCCATCCACCTCAGTACAAATAACTCAGTTTTGCTTCTTTTTATGGTTGAGTAATATTTGATGGTATATATGTGCCAGATCTTCTTTATCCATTCATCTGTCGATGGACACTTAGGTTGCTTCCATGTCCTGGCTAATGCAAATAGAGCTGCAATGAACATTTTTGTACATAACTCTTTTTGAATTATGGTTTTCGCAAGGCAAATGCCCAGTTGTTGGATTGTTGTGTCCTATGGTACTTCTATTGTTAGTTATTTAAAGGAACCTCCGTACTGTTCTCCCTAGTGCCCGTATCAATTTACATTCCCACCCACAGTGCAAGTGTGTTCCATTTTCTCCAATAAAGGCCTCTCCAGCATTTATTGTTTTGTAGATTTTTTTGATGATTGCCACTCTGACTGCTGTGAGGTGATACCTCAGGGCAGTTTTGATTTGCATTTCTCTAATGATTAGTGATGTTCAGCATTCTTTCATGTGTTTCTTGGTAATCTGTATATCTTCTTTGAAGAAATGTCTATTTAGGTCTTCTGCCCGTTTTTGGATTGGGTTGTTTGTTTTTGTGATATTGAGCTACATGCGGTGCTTGTAAAGTTTGGAGATTAATCCTTTGTCAATTGCTTCATTTGAAAATATTTTCTCCCATTCTGAGGGTTGTTTTTGCATCTTGTTTATGTTTTCCTGTACTGTGTAAAAGCTTTTAAGTTTCATTAGGTCCCATTTGTTGATTTCTGTTTTTATTTCCATTTCTCTAGGAGGTGGGTCCAAAAGGATCTTGCTGTGATTTATGTCATAGAGTGTTCTGCCTATGGTTTCCTCTAAGTGTTTTATAGTGTCTGGTCTTATATTTAGGTCTCTAATCAATTTAGAGTTTATTTTTGTGTATGGTGTTATGGAGTGTTCTAATTTCATTCTTTTATGTGTAGGGGTCCAGTTTTCCCAGTACCAATTACTGAAGAGACTGTCTTTTCTCCATTGTATATACTTAGCTCCTTTGTCATAGATGAGATAGCCATAGGTATGTAGGTTTATCTCTGGGCTTTCTGTCCTGTTCCATTGATCTGTGTTTATGCCAATCTACATACACTTGATTCCATTATGGAGACATATAAATACATAGGTTTCAAGGTTATTACCAGTCAGATATATTCCTCTTCAGTGAATAGGGTGTTTTGTGTCCAGTTCATTGAGAAAGGAGTAGGTCTTGTCTATTACATATTTGGTATATGGAATGGGATCTGTGCTCATTTCAAACTCTGCTTTTACACATCACCCCACGTCACCTTTCCCCTTAAGGAGGCATAAGTGTGTTTTCTAAATGTGTAACTCTGTTCTCTTTTGAAATTCAGTTCATGTGTAGCCATGTTTACATTTCCTCTATAAGTGATATATTACAATAAGTTTCTTTTCCTTTGTGGCTCATTTCACTTAGCATCATCGTACCTAAAGCCACTCATTAAGCTGCTATTGGCCTTATGACATTGATTTTATGTCTGAGTGACATTCCATTGTATATAAGTACCACAACATCTATATCTATTTTTTTTCCTTTCCTGGGATATTTAAAGTGTACTGAAGTCGAGGTTCTTGTAAACAGAGCAGCCCTAAAGTTTGGGCTCTCTGTGTGTTGTGGATTTTTAGTTTTCCCAAAATACACGCCCATGAGTGGAAGTGTGCTATGCTCTGTAGCTCTGTTTTAGAAAACAACATACAGTTCTCCGGAGAGGCTGTTGGAAATTTACATCCTGTCCATCGGCGTAACCAGACTCCCTTTTCTCCATGGCCTGTCGTGCATTTATAGCTTTTACACTATTTGTGGATGGCCCTTCTGACTGGAGGTAAGGGACACTTCTCTGTAGTGTGGATTTGCAATGACTGATGGCTTGCTTGGCCAAAAAGGGCATATGCATTTTTTCCCGAATATATTCAGGAAAATACACATAGTCCCTTTTCAGCCAAGGGCAACATTGTCGAAATTCTGTCGCTTTTCATGTGCTTTAAAGATGACTCCAATCTACCTCTTGAAATCTGTTTCCTTCAATTCTGCCTTGCATTCAAATCCTCTTCACTGCCTTTCCTCAATATATTTCTGGATGATAGTTGTCCTTTATAACTCTGCAAGTTTGTGAATTGCTGTGCCCCTGATTTCCATTTTTCAACTCGCCTCTTTGTGAGCTGGCTGCAATACCGCAGGATGGCTTTAGGCCCTACTCTGGTTCCAGGGCTTCAGGCTGAGCCTTTGGTTAATTATTCTTCCTGATGGGAAACTAGAGTGACATGTGCCCATCCAAACACCTACAGCTAATCTCTCATTTATTTCCCCTCTTCCTGTTCATCCTCTGCACAATTTGCAAACTGTGCATAACTGGAGGGTAAAGGCAATGACACTCCATGTGGGGAGATTTTTAGTAATGCAGATGGAATGGCAAAGCCGAACACGACAAAAGGAAAAATGAGGTACCTTTTAGAAAACTTTCCCAATTACACAGTGTACCATCCACTGGGTTTCCCATGCATGTTTTAACTGTAGGAAGATTCCCTTAAACCTGGAGAGTTGGGACCACTAGAATGGGTAGCACACAGTATTGCTCTAAGTGGTGTTCTTTTTTTTTTTTTTTTTTTTCTTTGGCGGTATGCAGGCCTCTCACTGCTGTGGCCTCTCCCGTTGCGGAGCACAGGCTCCGGACACGCAGGCTCAAGCTCAGCGGCCATGGCTCACGGGCCCAGCCACTCTGCGGCATGTGGGATCTTCCCGGACCGGGGCACAAACCCTTGTCCCCTGCATCGGCAGGGGGACACTCAACCACTGCGCCACAAGGGAAGCCCTAAGTGGTGTTCTTTTGTTCACACAACCTCAGAAATCTTGTCAGCCCCAAGTGTCCAGTCTTATGTCTCATCCAGCTGTGGGTGTAAACGTGGTCAATCTAGCTTGCATCACATGCCCTGAACGTAATTTTTAAGACTTTCTCTCTGTTTTTGCATTTTGCTTTTGAAATTTATTTTTATAAGTGGGTTTAACTGAATTTCAGTGCTGTGTTCATGCTGTTATACACACACATGATACGTTTATGGAGACATGAGAATACATATGTTTTAAAATACATAGAGTCAGACATATTCTTCTGCAATGAATAGGGGGTGTTGAGTCCAGTTCATTGTGCCGGGAGTAGGTGTTGTCTATTACATACATGGTTTATATAACGGTATCTGTGCTAATTTAAAACTGTGGTTTTATGCATCACCCCGCCTCGGCTTTCCTCTTAAGCAGGCAAAAGATGTTTCCTAAATGTGTGACTCTGTTGTGTTTGTCATTCAGTTCATGTGTAGTCATGTGTACATTCCCGCTATGAGTGATATCTTATGATAAGTTTATTTACTCTGTAATCTTTCCTAACTCCATTCATGTGTAGCCATGTTTACAGGACCTTCATAAGTGATATCTTATGATAAGTTTCTTTTTCTGTGTGACTTATTTCACTTAGAATCATCGTACCTGAATCCACTCATTTTGTTGCTACTGGTCTTATGACATTGATTTCATGGCTGAGGGATATTCCATCGTACGTAAGTACCACAATTTTTTGAACCATTTTTATCTTTCCTGGGATACTTAATGTGAACCCAAGTTGAGGTTCTTGTAAGCAGTGCATCCCTAAATTTTGGTGTGGTTCTGTCTTATTGATTTTCAGTTTTCCCAAGGTATATTCCCTAGACTGGAAGTGCCCTTGGCTATGTAGCTCTGTTGTTTACATGTTTTAGGGAAAACAATGCACTCCTCCAGAGAGGCAGTTGCCAACTTACATCCCGCCCAACAGCATAACAAGCCTCCCTGTTCTCCAGGTCCTCTCTTGCCTTTCTGGTTTTTACACATTTTGCCGATGTTCCTTTTGACCGGTTGGAAGGGATATTTCCTTTTACTGCCGATTTGCCTTGCCCGCTTGCTAGCTTGGCCAAAAAGGGCGTATGCATTTTCTCCTGAATATATTCAGGAGAAAACGAATACACCATTTTTGGACAAGTGCATCATTGTCGAAGTTGTGCCCCTCTTCCTGTGCTTGAAAGGTGATTCCGACGTACCTCTTGAAATCTGTTTACTGCAATTCTGCCTCGCTTTCAAGTCCACCTCGTTGCCTTCCTTCAAACAATTTTTGGCCGATAGCTGTCCTTTATTACTCTGCCAATTTGTGAACCACTGTGCCCCTGAGCTCCACTTATCAAATCGTTTTTTGTGAGCTGACCGCAAGTCCAAAATTTCGGTTCAGGACCTATACTGGTTTCCGGCAGCGGGATGAGTTTTTGTTTAATTCTTCTTCCTGCCGGGCAATTAGAGTCACATGTGCCCGTCCAAATGCCTAACAGCTACTCTCTCATTGGTTCTCCCTGGTCCCTTTCATCCTCTGCCAAATTGGCAACCTGTGTTATCCAGGAGGTTAAAGGGGCTGTCTCTCCAAGTTGGGAGAATGATAGTCAAGCAGTTGGAAAGTCAAATTGGAGCACCAGTAGAGGGACTATTCCTTGAGTTTTAGAAACTTTTTGTATTCACAGTGTGTCCATTCTCTAGGTTTCCCGTACATGTTATAGCTGTAGTAATATTCCCTTCAACCTGGAGAGTTTGGAACCATGGAATGGAGGCCACACATTATTGCTTTAAATGGTCTGTGTTTGCTCATGAAGTCTCACCAAGCCTCTCAGTCCCAAGTGTCCAGCCTTATGACACATCAAGCTGTCGTTGTAGATAGATTCATTCCAGGTATCATCAGAGACCCTGAAGGAATTGTAAAGAATTTCCCTGTTTTTTTTGTTTTGTTTTTGAAATTCATTTTTATAGTGGGTTTGAGCTGATTCTCGCTGCCATGTTTATGCCAGTCTAGACATACTTGATTCCCTTATGGAGACATATCAATACATAGGTTTAAGATTCTTACTAGTCAGGTGTATTCCTCTGCGGAAAATATGGTGTTTTGAGTCCCTTTCCCCGAGGAAGGTGTAGGTTTTTCTATTCCATAGTTGGTTTTTGGAACAGTACCTGTGCTTATATCAAACTCTGGTTTTATGCATCACCCCACCTCTCCTTCCCCCTTAAGCAGGCATAAGAGTGTATTCTAAATGTGAGACACTGTTCTCTTTCCTAACTCAGTTCATGAGTAGCCATGTTTACAGGATCTTCATAAGTCATATCCTATGATAAGCTTCTTTTTCTGTGTGACTTATTTCACTTAGAATCATCGTACCTGAATCCACTCATTTTGCTGCTACTGGTCTTATGACATTGATTTCATGGCTGAGGGATATTCCATCGTACGTAAGTACCACAATTTTTTGATCCATTTTTATATTTCCTGGGATACTTAAGGTGAACCCAAGTTGAGGTTCTTGTAAGCAGTGCATCCCTAAATTTTGTGGTGTCTCTGTCTTATTGATTTTCAGTTTTCCCAAGGTATATTCCCTAGACTTGAAGTGTGCTTGGCTATGTAGCTCAGTTGTTTACTTGTTTTAGGGAACACAATGCACTCCTCCAGAGTGGCAGTTGGCAACTTACATTCCGCCCATCAGCATAAAAAGGCTCCCCGTTCTCCAGGTCCTCTTTTGCCTTTCTGGTTTTTACACATTTTGCCGATGTCCCTTTTGACTGGTGTGAAGTGATACTTCTTTGTACTGCAGATTTGCATTGCCCTCTTGCTGGCTTGGCCAAAAAGGTCGTATGCGTTTTCCCCTGAATATATTCAGGAGAAAACACATACACCCTTTTGGGCCAAGTGCATCATTGTCGAAGTTGTGCCCCTCTTCCTGTGCTTTACAGGTGATTCCAACCTACTGCTTGAAATCTGTTTCCTGCTATTCTGCCTCGCTTTCAAGTCCGCCTCGTTGCCTTCCTTCAACAGATTTTTGGACGATAGTTGCCATTTAGTTGTCTGCCAGTTTGTGAATTTCTGTGCCCCTGAGCTCCATTTTTTAACTCGTTTTTTTGTGAGCTGAACGCAAGTCCAAAATTTTGGTTCAGGACCTATACTCCTTCCCTGTGTGTGGCCGAGACATTGGTTAATTCTCCTTGCTCCCGGGATATAAGAGTGACATATGCCCGTCCAAATGCCTAACAGCTAATCTCTCATTGTTTCTCCCTCTTCCCTTTCATCTTCTGCCAAATTGGCAACCTGTGCCAACCAGGAGTTTATAGGTGCTGTCTCTCCAAGTTGGGAGATTGATAGTAAAGCAGTTGGAATGTCAAACCGGAGCACCAGGATAGGGACTATTCGTTGAGTTTTAGAGACCTTTTGTATTCACAGTGTGTCCATTCTCTAGGTTTCCCGTACATGTTATAGCTGTAGTAATATTCCCTTCAACCTGGAGACATGGGACCCATGGAATGGGGGCCATGCATTATTTCTTTAAAGGGTCTGCATTTGCTCACCCAATCTCACCAATCCTCTCAGTCCTATGTGTCCTGCCTTATGCCACATGCAGCTGTCATTGTAGATAGGGTCATTCCAGCTTTCATCAGAAACCCTGAAGGAATTGTAAAGAATTTCCCTTTTTTTTTTGTTTTCCAAATTCCTTTTTATAGTGGGTTTGATCTGATTCTCGCTGCCATGTTTATGCCAGTCTAGACACACTTGATTCCCTTACGGAGACATATCAATACATAGGTTTTAAGATTCTTATTAGTCAGATATATTCCTCTGCACGTAATAAGTGTTGTTGCATCCCGTTCACTGAGGAAGTTGTAGGTCTTGCTATTCCGTATTAGGTTTTTGGAATGGTACTTGTTCTAATATTAAACTCTGGTTTTATGCATCACCCCACCTCTCCTTCCCCCTTATGCCGGCATCAGAGTGTTTTCTAAATGTGAGACTCTCTTTTCTTTCCTAACTCAGTTCATGTGTAGCCATGTTTACAGGATCTTCATATGTGACATCTTATGATAAGTTTCTTTTTCTGTGTGACTTATTTCACTTAGAATCATCGTACCTGAATCCACTCATTTTGCTGCTACTGGTCTTATGACGTTGATTTCATGGCTGAGGGATATTTCATCGGAGGTAAGTACCTCAAATTTTTGTACCATTTTTATCTTTCAGGGATATTTAAGGTGCACCCAAATGAGCTTTTTGTAAGCAGTGCAGCCCTAAATATTGTGGTGGCTCTGTCTTATTGATTTTCAGTTTTCCCAAGGTATATTCCCTAGACTGGAAGTGCCCTTGGCTCTGTACCTCTGTTGTTTACTTGTTTTAGGGAACACAATGCACTCCTCCAGATAGGCAGTTGGCAATTTACATCCCACCCATCAGCATAACCAGGCTCCCTGTTCTCCAGGGCCTGTCTTGCCTTTCTGTGTTTTACACATTTTGCGGATGTCCCTTTTGACCGGTAGGAAGTGATACTTCTTTGTAGTGCTGATTTGCATTGCCCACTTGCTTGCTTGTCCAAAAAGGGCATATGCGTTTTCTCCTGTATATATTCACGTGAAAACCCATATGCCCTTTAAGGCCATTTCCATAATTTTCGAAGTTGTAATGCTTTTCCTGTGTTTAAAGGTGATTCCATTGTACCTCTTGAAATCTGTTTCATGCCATTCTGCCTCATTTTCCCTTCCGCCTCGTGGCTTTCTCTCAACAGATTTTTGGAAGAGAGTAGTCCTTTATAACTCTGCAGGTTAGTGAATTGCTGTGGCCCTGAGCTCCATTTTTCAACTCGCGTTTTTGTGAGCTGACCGCAAATCAACAGTTTTGCTTCTGGATTTATAATGATTCTGGGGGGGCAGGCTGAGTTGTTGGTTAATTCCTCTTCATGACGGGAAATTATAGTGACATGTGGCTGTCCAAATGCCTGCAGCTACTCTCTCATTGGTTCTCTCTATTCCCTTATATCCCCTGCACAATTTGCCAACTGTGCGAACCAGGAGGTTATAGGGGCTGACTTTCAAAGTTGGGAGATTGATAGTAAAGCAGTTGGAATGTCAAACTGGAGCACAAGGAGAGAAAAAAGTAGTAGCGTTTTAGAAGCCTTTCACCATCAGATGGTTTCCATTCTCTAGGTTCCCAAACACGTTATAACTGTAGTGATATTCCCTTCTACCTGGAGAGTTGGGAACCATGGAATGCATGGCAGGCATTATTGCTTTAAAGGGTCTGCATTTTTTCACCCAATCTCACCAATCCTCTCAGTCCCAAGTGACCAGCCTTATGCCACATCCAGCTGTCATTGTAGATAGGGTCATTCCAAATTTCACCAGAACCCCTGAAGGTATTGTGTAAGAATTTTACTCTTTTTATGTTTTGTTTTGAAATTCAGTTTTATATTGGGTGTGAGCTGATTCTCACTGCCATGTTTATGTCGTTCTAGACACACTTGTTTCCCTTACGGAGACATATCAATACATAGGTTTTAAAATTCTTACTCGTCAGATATGTTTCTCTGCGTGGAATAGGGATGTTGAGTTCCATTCACTGAGGAAGGAGTAGGGCTTGTCTCTTCTGTTTTTGGACTATGGAACGGTACCTGTGCTAATATCAATCTTATGTTTTGTGCATCTCCCCACCTCTCTTTCCCCTTAAGCAAGCGTTAGAGTGTTTTCTAAATCTGAGACTCTGTTCTCTTCCCTAATTCAGTTCATATGTAGCCATGATTACAT
This sequence comes from Mesoplodon mirus, assembly GCF_964341445.2. Lineage (NCBI taxonomy): Eukaryota > Metazoa > Chordata > Mammalia > Artiodactyla > Ziphiidae > Mesoplodon > Mesoplodon mirus. The sequence continues at coordinate 3,594,191 of NW_028295813.1, read as the reverse complement.
TCCCTTCATAAGTGATATCATATGTCAGAATGCACCATGGCTGTTCTCATAATAATGCTCCATGACCCCTGTCATCACAACACTCCATGACACCTGACAACACAATGATTCGGCACTCTTGTCATCAAAATGTTCCATTCCCTAGTCTTCACAATGCTCCATAGCACCTGTCTTCACAATACTCCATGAACATTTTCAGCCCAATGTTCCATGACCCTTGTCATCACAATGATCCATGCCCTTGTCATCCCTATGTTCCATGACTTCTGTATTCACAATGCTCCGTGACGCTTGTCATCACAGTGCTCCATGACACATGTCATCAAAATGCTCCATGCCTTTGTCAGCAAAATGCTACATGACCTTGTCATTACAATGCTCTATGCGCTTGTCATCACAATACTCCATTTCCATTGTCATCACAATCCTCCATGAACCTTGGGATCACATTGCTTCATGCCCTTGTCATCACAATGCTCCATGCTCCTTGAAATCAAAATGATCCATGACCTCTGTCATCACAATGCTCCAAACCCTTGTGATCACAGTGTTCCATAACACTTGTCATCACAACGCTCCATGATGCCTGTCATCAAAATACTCCATGCCCTTTTCATCACAACGCTCCATGACCTTTGTCATCACAATTCTCAATACACTTGTCATCACAATGCTCCATTTCCATTGTCATCACAATGCTCCATGTCATTGTCATCACAATGCTCCATGAACCCTCTCATCACATGGCTCCATGCACTTGTCATCACAAAGCTCCATGACACTTGTCATCACAATGCTTGATGCCCTCCTCATCACAGTGCTCCATGCCCTTGTCATTACAATCCTGCATGACCCATGTATCACAGTGTTCCATGCCCTTGTCATCACAATGATCCATGCCCTCTTCATCACAATGCTCCAAAATCCCTGTAATCACAATGCTCCATGTCCTTGTCATCACAAAACTCCATGACGCATGTCATCAGAATGCCCCATGGACTTCTTATCACAATGTTCCATGCCCTCGTCATCACAATGCACCAAGACCACTGTAATCACGATTCTCCATGCCCCTTTTCATCAGAATGCTCCATGAGACTTGTCATCACAAGTCTCCATGGTTTTCTCATCACAGTGCTCCAGGACCTTGTCATCACCATGCTCCATTCCCTTGTCATCACAATGCTCCATGACACCTGTCATCACAATAAACCATGAAATTTTTCAGCCCAATGCTCCACGACCTACTCATTATAATGCTCCATGGCCAATATCATCACAGTGCTCCATGACCACTGTCATCACAACACTCCATGACACCTGACAACACAATGATCTGGGACTCTTGTCATCACACTGCTGCATTCCCTAGTCATCACAATGCTCCATGACCCCTGTCATCACAACACTCCATGAACACTTTCAGCCCAGTGCTCCATGACCCTTGTCATCACAATGATGCATGACCTTGTCATCCCAATGCTCCATGACCACTGTATTCACAATGATCCGTGACGCTTGTCATCACAGTGCTCCATGCCTTTGTCAGCAAAATGCAACATGACCTTGTCATTACAATGCTCTATGTGCATGTCATCACAATACTCCATTTCCATTGTCATCACAATCCTCCATGAAACTTGGGATCACATTGCTTCATGCCCTTGTCATCACCATGCTCCATGCTCCTTGAAATCAAAATGATCCATGACCTCTGTCATCACAATGCTCCAAGCCCTTGTGACCACAGTGTTCCATAACACTTGTCATTACAATGCTCCATGATGCCTGTCATCACAATACTCCATGCCCAGTTCATCACAATGCTCCATGTCCTTTGTCATCACAATTCTCAATACACTTGTCATCACAATGCTCCCTGACACTTGTCATCAGAATGCTCCTTGAACCCTCTCCCGAAAAGGCTACATGCCTTTTTCATCACAATGCCCCATGCCGTTTTCATCACAATGCTCCGTGCCATTGTCATCAAAATACTCCACAAGCTTGTCATCAGAATGCTCCATGACCCTTGTCATCACAATTCTCCATGCACTTGTCAGAACAATGCTCCCTGACCCTAGTCATCACAATGATCTAAGCCATTGTGATCACAATGCTCCATTACCTTTGTCATCAGAATCCTCCATGACACTTGGCATCACAATGTTCCAGGCCATTGTCATCACAATGGGCCATTACATATGTCATCAAAATGCTCCCTGACAATTGTCTTCACAATACTGCATGACCTGGTCATCACAATGCTCCATGCCATTGTCATCACAATGGGCCATTACATATGTCATCACAATACTCCCTGACACCTGTCTTCACAATATTGCATGGCCTGGTCATCACAATGTCCCATGCCATTTTCATCACAATGCGCCATTCCAAGTGTCATCACAATAATCCATGAAACATATTAGACCAATGTTCCATGCCCTTGTCATCACAAATCTCCATGCCCTTTTTATCACAATGCTCCATGACCCCTGTCATCACAGTGCTCCGTGATTCCAGTCATCACAATGGTTCATGACCTTTGTCATCACAATGGTCCATGCCCCCGTCATCAACAATCTCTGTGACCTTATTAACCACAATACTCCATGAAATTTTCATCACAATGCTCTTTGACACTTGTCATCACAATGCTCCATGCGCTTGTCAGCACAATGCTCCATGACACATGTCATCAAAATGTGCCATGCGCTTGTCATGACAGTGCTCCACAATCTTGTCATCACAATGCTCCTTAAAATTTTTCATCAAAATGCTCCATTCACTTCTCATCAAAATGCTCTCTCACCACTGATATCAGAATGCTACATCACTATTTGTCACAATACTCCCTCACCCCTGTCATCACAATGTTCCATGACTGCTGTCATCACAATGCTACATGCACTTATCATCACAATGTTCGATGACCCCTGACATCACAATGTTCCATAACACCTGTCATCAAAATGTTCCATGACACTTTTCATCAAATTGCTCCATGACCCTGTCATCAGAATGTTCCCTGCCCTTCTCATCACAATGCACAACGCCCTTGCCATCAAAATGCTCCATGACCATTGTCATCACAAATATCCAAGACCCTTGGCATCACAATGCTCCATGTCATTTTCATCACAATGCTAAATGAATGCTCTCATCACATTGCTCCATGCCATTGTCTTCGCAAAGCTCCATGACACATGTCATCAGTATGCTCCATGGCCTTCTCATCACAATGCTCCATGCCCTTGCCAACACATTGCTCCATTACACCAGTCATAACAATGCTCCATGACCCCTGCCATCACGATGTTCCATGGCCTTGTCATCACAAAGCTCCTTGACACTTCTCATCACAATGCTCCTAGAACCATGTAATCACAATGCTCTATGCCACTATTCATTTCAATGCTCCATGAACCCTTTCATCACAATGCACCATGCCCATCATCATAATGCTTCAGTCTATTGTCATCACAATGAAAACAATATTCTCCATGACCTCTGTCATCATAATGCTCCAAACCATTGTGATCACAATGTTCCATAACACTTATCATCACAACACCCAATGACGCTCATCATCACAATTATCCATGGTATTCTCATCACAGTGCTCCATGATCTTTGTCATCACAATGCTCAATACACCTGTCATCACAATGCTCCCTGACACTTGTCGTCACTATGCTCTTTGAACCCTGTCATGACAAGGCTCCATGCCATTTTCATCACAATGATCCATGCCGTCTTCATCACAATGCTCCACGATACCTGTAATCACAATGCTCCATGCCCTTATCATCACAAAACTCCATGACGCATGTCATCAGAATGCTCCTTGGCTTTCTCATCACCATGCTCCATGCCTTCGTCATCGCAATGCACCAAGACACCTGTAATCACAATGCTCCATGCCACTTTTCATCAGAATGCTCCATGAGACTTGTCATCACAAGTCTCCATGGTCTTCTCATCACAGTGCTCCAGGAGCTTGTCATCACCATGCTCCAATCCCTTGTCATCACAATGCTCCATGACGCCTGTCATCACAATAATCCATGAACATTTTCAGCCCAGTGCTCCACGACCTACGCATCACAATGCTCCATGGCCAATATCATCACAATGCTCCATGACCACTGTCATCACAACACTCCATGACACCTGACAACACAATGATCCGGGACAATTGTCATCACAATGCTCCATTCCCTAGTCATCACAATGCTCCATGACCCCTGTCATCACAACACTCCATGAACATTTTCAGCCCAGTGCTCCATGACCCTTGTCCTCACAATGATCCATGCCCTTGTCACCCCAGTGCTCCATGACCCCTGTATTCACAATTATCCGTGACGCTTGTCATCACAGTGAGCCATGACACATGTCATCACAATGCTCCATGCCTTTGTCAGCAAAATGCTACATGACCTTGTCATTACAATGCTCTATGCGCTTGTCATCACAATACTCCATTTCCATTGTCATCACAATCCTCCATGAACCTTGGGATCACATTGCTTCATGCCCTTGTCATCACAATGCTCCATGCTCCTTGAAATCAAAATGATCCATAACCTCTGTCATCACAATGCTCCAAACCTTTGTGATCACAATGTTCCATAACACTTGTCATCACAACGCTCCATGATGCCTGTCATCACAATACTCCATGCCCTTTTCATCACAATGCTCCATGACCTTTGTCATCACAATTCTCAATACACTTGTCATCACAATTCTCCCTGACACTTGGCATCAGAATGCTCCTTAAACCCTGCCACGAAAAGGCTCCATGCCTTTTTCATCACAATGCCCCATTCCGTTTTCATCACAATGCTCCATGTCATTGTCATCAAAATACTCCACAAGCTTGTCATCAGAATGCTCCATGACCCTTGTCATCACAATTCTCCATGCACTTGTCAGCACAATGCTCCCTGACCCTTGTCATCACAATGATCCAAGCCATTGTTATCACAACGCTCCATTACCTTTGTCATCAGAATCCTCCATGACACTTGGCATTACAATGCTCCATGCCATTGTCATCCCAATGGGCCATTACATATGTCATCACAATGCTCCCTGACACTTTTCTTAACAATATTGCATGACCAGGTCATCACAATGCTCCATGCCCTTGTCATCACAATGCACCATTCCAACTGTCATCGCAATAATCCATGAAAATTATTAGACCAGTGCTCCAGTCCCTTGTCATCACAATGCTCCATGCCCTTTTTATCACAAATGTCCATGACCCCTGTCATCACACTGCTCCATAACTCCAATCATCCCAATGTTTCATGACCTTTGTCATCACAGTTTTCCATGCCCTCGTCATCAACAGTCTCTGACCGTTTTAAGCACAATGTTCCATGAACTTTTCATCACAATGCTCTTTGACCCTTGTTATCACAATGCTCCATTCGCTTGTCAGCACAATGCTCCATGACACATGTCATTACAATGCTCCATGACACCTGTCATCACAATGCTCCGTGACTGCAGGCATCTCAATGCTTCATAACGTTTGTCATCACAGTGGTCCATGCCCGCGTCATCACAAAGCTCTGTGACCTCTGTAACCGCAATGCTCCATGAACTTTTCATCACAATTCATTGTGATACTTGCCATCACAATCCTTCATGTCTTTGTCAGAACAATGCTCCATGACCATTGTCTTCACAATATGCCACGCACATTTCATCACTACGGTCCACAACCTTGTCATTACAATGCTCCATAAACCTTGTAGTCACAATGCTCCATGCCCTTCTCATAAAAATTCTCTCTCAGAAGAGATATCACAGTGTTACATCACTAGTCATCATAATACTCCCTCACCCCTGTAATCACAATGATCCATGACACTGTCATCACAATTCTACATCCCCTTATCATCACAGTGTTCCATGACAACTGCCATCAAAATCCTCCATGATCCGTTTCATCCCAAAGCTGCAAGACCCCTGACATCACAATGTTCTATAACCCCTGGCATCAAAATGTTCCATTACAATTTTCATCAAATTGCTGCATGACCCGGTCATCAAAATTCTCCCTGAACTTCTCATCACAATGCACCATGCCCTTGTCATCAAAATGCTCCACGACTTGTCATCACAATGCTCCATGACCTTTGTCATCACAATGCTCAATACACTTGTCATCACAATGCTCCCTGACACTTGTGGTCAGAATGCTCCTTGAAACCTGTCACTAAAAGGCTCCATGCCTCTTTCAACACAATGCCCCATGCCGTTTTCTTCACAATGCTCCATGCCATTGTCATCAAAATACCCCACAAGCTTGTCATCAGAATGCTCCATGACCCTTGTCATAACAATTCTCCATGCACTTGTCAGCACAATGCTCCCTGACCCTTGTCATCAGAATGCTGCATTACCTTTGTCAACAGAATCCTCCATGACACTTGGCATCACAATGCTCCATGCCATTGTCATCACAATGAGCCATTACATATGTCATCACAATGCTCCCTGACACCTGTCTTCACAATACAGCATGACCTGTTCATCAGTAGGCTCCATGCCCTTGTCATCACAGTGTGCCATTCCAACTGTCATCACAATAATCCATGAAAATTATTAGACCAATGTTCCATGCCCTTGTCATCACAGTGCTCCATGCCCCTGTTATCACAATCCTCCATGACCCCTGTCATCACAATGCTCCGTGACTCCAGTTATCACAATGCTTCATGACCTTTGTCATCACAATGGTCCATGCCCTCGTCATCAACAGTCTCTGTGACCTTTTTAACCACAATGCTCCATGAACTTTTCATCACAATGCTCTTTGACCCTTGTCATCACAATGCTCTATGCCTTTCTCAGCACAATGCTCCATGACGCTTGTCATCACAATGCTCCATGCGCTTGTCAGCACAATGCTCCATGACACATGTCATCAGAATGCTCCATGACCCCTGTCAGCACAATGGTCCGTGACTCCAGTCATCACAATGCTTCATAACATTTGTCATTACAATGTTCCATGCCCGCGTAATTACAAGGCTCTGTGACCTTTGTAACCACAATGCTCCTTGAACTTTTCATCACAATTCTCTGTGACCCTTGTCTTCACAATGCTCCATATCTTTGTCAGAGCAATGCTCCATGACCATTGTCTTCACAATGTGCCACACACATTTCATCACAACGGTCCACAACCTTGTCATTGCAATGCTCCATAAATCTTGTAATCACAATGCTCCATGCACTTCTCATCAAAATGCTCTCTCATGAGCGATATCACAGTGTTCCATCACTAGTCATCACAATACTCCCTCACCCCTGTAATCACAATGTTCCAGGACCCTGTCATCACAGTGCTACATCCCCTTATCATCACAATGTTCCATGACCCCTGTCATCAAATTGCTCCATGACCCATTTCATCCCAACGCTCCAAATCCCCTGACATCACAATGTTCTATAACCCCTGCCATCAAAATATTCCATTACAATTTTCATCAAATTGCTGCATGACCCGGTCATCAAAATGCTCCCTGCACTTCTCATCACAATGCAACATGCCCTTGTCATCAAAATGCTCGATTACTTGTCATGACAATGCTCCATGACCCTTGGCATCACAATACTCCATGTCACTGTCATCACAATGCTCCCTGAACCCTCTCATCACATTGCTCGATGTCCTTGTCATCACAAAGCTCCATGACACTTGTCATCACAATGCTCGATGCCCTTCTCATCACAATGCTCCATGCCTTGTCATTACAATCCAGCATGACCCATGTATCATAGTGTTCCGTACCCTTGTCATCAGAAGGCTCCATGCCCACTCTCATCACAATCATCCACGAAATATTTCAGACCAATGTTCCATGCCCTTATCATCCCAATGCTCCATGACCCCTGTATTCACAATGCTCCGTGACGCTTGTCATCACAGTGCTCCATGACACATGTCATCACAATGCTCCATGCATTTGTCAGCAAAATACTACATGACCTTGTCATTACAATGCTTTGTGCGCTTGTCATCACAATACTCCATGACCCTTGTCATCACAATGTGCCACGGGCTTTTCATCATAATGATCCACAACCTTGTCATCGCTCTCCGCCATAAACCTTGTAATCACAATGCTCCATTCACTTCTCATCCAAATGCTCTCTCACCTGAGATATCACAATGTTCCGTCACCAGTTATCACAATCCTCGCTCTCCCCGGTAATCACAATGTTCCATGACCACAGTCATCACAATGCTACATCCCCATATCAGCACAATGTTCCATAACCCCTGACATCACAATCTTCCATAACCCCTGTCATCAAAATGCTCCATGACCCTTTTCATCCCAAAGCTCCATGACCCCTGGCATCAAAATGTTCTATAACCCCTGTCATCAAAATGTTCCATTACACTTTTCATCAAAATGCTGCATGACCCTGTCATCAAAATTCTCCCTGCCCTTCTCATCACAATGCACCACACCCTTGTCATCAAAATGTTCTATGACCTTTGTCATCACAAAGCTCCATGACCATTGGCATCACATTGCTCCATGTCATTGTCATCACAGTGCTCCATAAACGCTCTCATCACATTGCTCCATGCCCTTGTCATTACAAAGCTCCATGAGACTTGTCATCACAATGCTCGATGCCCTTCTCATCACAATGCTCCATTCCCTTGTCATTACAATCCTCCATGACCCATGTATCACAGTGTTCCGTGCCCTTGTCATCACAATGCTCCATGCCCACTCTCATCACAATAATCCTTGAAACATTTCAGACCAATGCTCAATGCCCTTCTCATCAAAATGCTCCATTACCTCTGTCATAACAATGCTCCATGACCACTGCCATCACAATGTTCCATTACACTTTTCATCAAATTGCTGCATGACCCAGTCATCAAAATGCTTCCTGCCCTTGTCATCACAATGCACCATGCCCTTGTCAACAAAATGCTCCATGATTTGTCATCACAAAGCTCCATGACAACTGTCATCACAATGCTCCATGCATTTGTCAGCAAAATTCTACATGAACTTGTCATTAGAAAGCTCTATGCGCTTGTCATTACAATGCTCCAAGAACTCTGTAATCACAATGCTCCATGCCCCTTTTCATCTCAATGCTCCATGAACCGTGTCATCACAATGCACCATGCCCATCATCATAATGCTTCAGGCTATTGTCATCACAGTGAAATCAAAATTCTCCATGAACTCTGTCATCATAATGCTCCAAACCCTTGTGATCACAATGTTTCATAACACTTATCATCACAACACCGCATGACGATCATCATCACAGTTATCCATGGTCTTCTCATCACAATGCTCCATGATCTTTGTCATCACAATGCTCAATACACTTGTCATCACAATGCTCCCTGACACTTGTCGTCAGTATGCTCCTTGAACCCTGTCATGACAAGGCTCCATGCCTTTTTCATCACAGTGATCCATTCCCTTTTCATCACAATGCTCCAAGACCCCTGTAATCACAAAGCTCTATGCCCTTGTCATCACAAAGCTCCATGACGCAAGACATCAGAATGCTCCATGGCCTTCTCCTCACAACGCTCGATGTCATTGTCATCACAGTGCTCCATGAACCCTCTCATCACATTGCTTCTTGCCCTTGACATTACGATCCTCCATGACCCATGTATCACAGTGTTCCGTGCCCTTTTCATCACAATGCTCCATGCCCAATCTCATCACAATAATCCATGAAATATTTCAGACCAATGCTCAATTCACTTCTCATAACAATGCTCCATTATCTCTGTCATAACAATGCTCCATGACCATTGCCATCACAATGTTCCACGGCCTTGTCATCACAAGGCTCCATTACCCATGTCTTCGCAATGCTCCAAGACACCTGTAATCAAAATGCTCCATGACCTTATCATAACAAAGCTCCATGACGCATGTCATCAGTAGGTTCCATGGCCTTCTCTTCACAATGATCCATGCCCTTGTCATCACAGTGTTCCAAGACCCCTGTAATCACAATGCTCCATGCCCCTTTTCATCTCAATGATCCATGAACCCTGTCATCACAATGCACCATGCCCATCATCATAATGCTTCATGCTATTGTCATCACAATGAAATCAAAATGCTCCATGACCTCTGTCATAACAATGCTCCAAACCCTTGTGATCACAATATTCCATAACACTTGTCATCACAGTGCCCCATGACACTCGTCATCACAATTATCCATGGTCTTCTCATCACAATGCTCCATGACCTTTGTCATCACAATGCTCAATACACTTGTCATCAAAATGCTCCCTGACACTTGTTGTCTGTATGCTCCTTGAACCCTGTCATGACAAGGCTCCATGCCTTTTTCATCACAATGATCCATGCCCTTTTCCTCACAATGTTCCAAGACCCATTTAAACACAATGCTCCATGTCATTGTCATCACAAAGCTCAATGAAATATGTCTTCAGAATGCTCCTTGGCCTTCTCCTCACAATGCTCCAAGCCCATGTCATCACAATGTTCCAAGACCCCTGTAATCACAATGGTCCATGCCCCTTTTCATCAGTATGCTCCATGAGATTTATCATCACAAGTCTCTATGGATTTCTCATCACAATGCTCCAGGACCTTGTCATCACAATGCTTCACGACCTTGTTCTGAACATTCTCAATGGCCCTTGTCATCATAATGCTCCAAGCCCTAGTCATCACAATGCTCCATTATATTTGTCATCAAAATCCTCCATTACATTTGGCATCACAATGCTCCCTGCCATTGTCATTGCAATGGACCATGACATATGTCATCACAATGCTCCCTGACACTTGTCTTCACAATACTCCATGACCTTCTCATCACAATGATCCATGCCCTTTTCATCACAATGCTCCAAGACCCATGTATTCACAATGCTCCATGCCCTTGTCATCACAAAACTCAATGATGCTTGCCATCAGGATTCTCCTTTGTCTTCTACTCACTATGCTCCATGCCCTTGTCATCACAATGTTCCAAGACCCCTGTAATCACAATACTCCATGCCCCTTTTCTTCAGTATGCTCCATGAGACTTGTCATCACAAGGATCCATGGTTTTGTCATCACAATGCTCCAGGACATTGTCATCACAATGCTTCACGACCTTGTCATGAAAATTTCCAATGGCCCTTGTCATCATAATGCTCCAAGCCCTAATCATCACAATGCTCTATTATATTTGTCATCACAATTCTCCATTATATTTGGCATCACAATGCTCCATGCCATTTTCATCGCAATGGCCCATGACATATGTCATCACAATGCTCCCTGACACCTGTCTTCACACTACTCCATGACCTTCTCATCACAATGCTCCATGCCCTTGTCATCACAATGCACCATGTCCACTCTCATCACAATAATCTATGAAACGTCTCAGACCAATGCTCCATGCCCGTGTCATCACAATCGTCCATGACCCCTGTCATCACAATGCTCCGTGACTCCAGTCATCACAATGCTTCATAACGTTTGTCATCACAATGGTCCATGCCCGTGTCATCACAAGGCTCTGTGACCTTTGTAACCACAATGCTCCATGAAATTTTCATCACGATTCTCTGTGACACTTGTCATCACAGTGCTCCATGTCTTTGTCAGAACAATGCTCCATGACGATTTTCATCACAATGTGCCACGCGCATTTCATCACAACGGTCCACAAACTTGTCATTGCAATGCTCCATAAACGTTGTAATAACAATGGTCCATGCACTTCTCATCAAAATGCTCTCTCACCAGAGATATCACAATGTTCCATCACTAGTCATTACAATACTCGCTCACCCCTGTAATCACAAGGTTCCATGACACTGTCATCACAATGCTACATCCCCTTATCATCACAAAGTTCCATGACCCCTGCCATCACAATGTTCCATAACCCCTGTCATCAAAATGCTCCCTGACCCTTTCCACCCCAAAGCTCCAAGTCCCCTGACATCACAAAGGTCTATAAACCCTGCCATCAAAATGTTCCATTACACTTTTTATCAAATTGCTGCATGACCCGGTCATCAAAATGCTCCCTGCCCTTCTCATTACAATGCACCATGCCCTTGTCATCAAAATGCTCCATGACTTGTCATCACAAGGCTCCATGACCCTTGGCATCACAATGCTCCATGTCATTGTCATCACAATGCTCCATGAACACTCTCATCACATTGCTCCATGCCCTTGTCATCACAAAGATCCATGACACTTGTCATCACAATGCTCGATGCCATTCTCATCACAATGCTCCATTCCCTTGTCATTACAATCCTGCATGACCCATGTATCACAGTGTTCCTTGCCCTTGTCATCACAATGCTCCATGCCCACTCTCATCACAATAATCCAAGATACATTTCAGACCAAAGTTCCATACCCTTCTCATCACAATGCTCCATTACTCCTGTCATAACAATGCACCATGACCCCTGCCATCACAATCTTCCATGGCCTAGTCATCACAAGGTTCCATGACACTTCTCATCACAATGCTCAAGACCCCTGAAATCACAATGCTCCATGCCCTTGTCATCACAAAGCTCCATGACGCATGTCATCAGAGTATTCCATGGCCTTCTCATCACAATGTTCCATGCCCTTGTCAGCACAATGCTACAAGACCCTTGTAATCACAATGCTCCATGCCACTTTTCATCTCAATGCCCCATGAACCCTGTAATCACAATGCACCATGCACATCATCATAATGCTTCAGGCTATTGTCATCACAATGAAATCAATATTCTGCATGTCCTCTGTCATCATAATGCTCCAAACCCTTGTGATCACAATTTTGCATAACACAAATCATCACAACACCCCATGATGCTCATCATCACAATTATCCATGGTCTTCTCATCACAATGCTCCATGATCTTTGTCATCACAATGCTCAATACACTTGTCATCACAATGCTCCCTGACACTTGTCGTCAGTATGCTCCTTGAACCCTGTCATGACAAGGCTCCATGCCTTTTTCATCACAATGATCCATGCCCTTTTCATCACAATGCTCCAAGATCCCTCTAATCACAATGCTCCATGCCCTTGTCATCACAAAACGCCATGACACATGTCATCAGAATGCTCCATGGCCTTCTCATCACAATGCTCCATGCCCTAGTCTTCACAATGCTCCAAGACCCCTGTAATCACAATGCTCCATGCCCCTTTTCATCAGAATGCTCCATAAGATTTGTCATCACAAGTCTCCATGGTCTTCTCATCACAATGCTCCAGGACCTCGTCATCACCATGCTTCATTTACTTGTCATCACAATGCTCCAGGACCCCTATCATCACAATACTCCATGCACATTTTCAGCCCAATGCTCCACGACCTACTCATCACAATGCTCCATGGCCAATATCATCCCAATGCTCCATGACCACTGTCATCACAGCATTCCATGACACCTCACAACACAATGATCCGGGATTCTTGTCATCACAGTGATCCATGCCCTTATCATCCCAATGCTCCATGACCCCTGTATTCACAATGCTCCGTGACGCTTGTCATCACAGTGCTCCATGACACATGTCATCACAATGCTCCATGCCTTTGTCAGCAAAATGCTACATGACCTTGTCATTACAATGCTTTGTGCGCTTGTCATCACAATACTCCATTTCCATTGTCATCACAATACTCCATGAACCTTGGGATCACATTGCTTCATGCCCTTGTTATCACAATGCTCCATGCTCCTTGAAATCAAAGTGATCCATGACCTCTGTCATCACAATGCTCCAAATCCTTGTGATCACATTGTTCCATAACACTTGTCATCACAATGCTCCATGATGCCTGTCATCACAATACTCCATGGACTTTACATCACAATGCTCCATGACCTTTGTCATCACAATTCTCAATATACATGTCATCACAATGCTCCCTGACACTTGTCATCAGAATGTTCCTTGAACCCTGTCACAAAAAGTCTCCATGCCTTTTTCATCACAAAGCCCCATACCGTTTTCATCACAATGCTCCATGCCATTGTCATCAAAATACTCCACAAGCTTGTCATCAGAATGCTCCATGACCCTTGTCATCACAATTCTCCATGCACTTGTCAGCTCAGTGCTCCCTGACCCTTGTCATCAAAATGCTCCAAGCCATTGTCATCACAATGCTCCATTACCTTTTTCATCAGAATCCTCCATGACACTTGGCATCACAATGCTCCATGCCATTGTCATCACAATGGGCCATTACATATGTCATCACAATGCTCCCTGACAACTGTCTTCACAATACTGCATGATCTGGTCAACACAATGCTCCATGCCATTGTCAGCACAATGCGCCATTCCAACTGTCATCGCAATAATCCATGAAACTTATTAGACCAATGTTCCATGCCCTTGTCATCACAATGCTCCATGCCCTTGTTATCACAATGCTCCATGACCCCTGTCATCACAATGCTCCGTGACTCCAGTCATCACAATGCTTCATGACCTTTGTCATCACAATTGTCCATGCCTTCGTCATCAACAGTCTTTGTGACATTTTTATCCACAATGCTCCAAGAACTTTTCATCACAATGCTCTTTGACCCTTGTCATCACAATGCTCTATGCCTTTCTCAGCACAATGCTCCATGACCCTTGTCATCACAATATTCCAAGCCTTTCTCATCACAATGCTCCATTATATTTGTCATCAGAATCCTCCATGACACTTGTCATCACAATGCTCTTTGACAATTGTGATCAGACTCCTCCATGATACCTGGCATCACAATGCTCCATGCCATTTTCATCACAATGGGCCATTACATATGTCATCACAATGCTCCCTGACACCTGTCTTCACAATATTGCATGACCTGGTCATCACAATGCTCCATGCCCTTGTCATCACAATGCGCCATTCCATCTGTCATCACAATAATCCATGAAACGTATTAGACCAATGCTCCATGCCTTTGTCATCACAATGCTCCATGCACTTGTTATCACAATGTTTCAAGACCCCTGTAATCAGAATGTTCCATGCCCCTTTTCATCAGTATGCTCCATGAGACTTGTCTTCACAAGGCTCCATGGTTTTCTAATCACAAAGCTCCAGGACCTTGTCATCACAATGCTCTTCGACCTTGTCATGAAAATTCTCAATGGCCCTTGTCATCATAATGCTCCAAGCCCTAGTCATCACAATGCTCCATTATATTTGTCATCACAATCCTCCATTACATTTGGCATCTCAATGCTCCCTGACATTGTCATCGAAGTGGACCATGACATATGTCATCACAATGCTCCCTGACACCTGTCTTTACAGTACTCCATGACCTTCTCATCACAATGATCCATGCCCTTGTCATCCCAATGCTCCATGACCCGTGTATTCACAATGCTCCATGACCCTTGTCATCACAGTGCTCCATGACACCTGTCTTCACAATAATCCATGACCTTCTCATCACAATGCTCCATGCCCTTGTCATCACAATGCACCATGTCCACTGTCATCACAGTAATCTATGAAATTGTCAGACTAATGCTCCATGTCCCTGTCATCGCAATGCTCCATGCCCTTGTCATCACACTGCTCCATTACCCCTGTCATCACAATGCTCCCTGAATCCAGTCATCACAATTCTTCATAACGTTTGTCAACACAACGGTCCATGCTCGCGTCCTCAAAAGGCTCTGTGTCCTTTGTAACCTCAATGCTCCATGAAACTTTCATCACAATGCTCCGTGACCCTTGTCATCACAATGCTCCATGCCTTTGTCAGAACAATACTCCATGACCCTTGTCATCACAATGTGCCACGCGCTTTTCATCACAATGATCCACAACCTTCTCATCGCTATCCGCCATACTCCTTGTAATCACAATGCTCCATGCACTTCTCATCCAAATGCTCTCTCACCTGAGATATCAAAATGTTCCGTCACCAGTTATCACAATCCTCCCTCACCCCGGTAATCACAATGTTCCATGACCCCAGTCATCACAATGCTTCATCCCCTTATCAGAACAATGTCCCATAACCCCTGACATCACAATCTTCCATAACCCCTGTCATCAAAATGCTCCATGACCCTTTTCATCCCAAAGCTCCATGACCCCTGGCATCAAAATGTTCTATAACCCCTGTCATCAAAATGTTCCATTACACTTTTCATCAAATTGCTGCATGACCCTGTCATCAAAATGCTCCCTGCCCTTCTCATCACAATGCACCACACACTTGTCATCAAAATGTTCTATGACCTTTGTCATCACAAAGCTCCATGACCATTGGCATCACATTGCTCCATGTCATTGTCATCACAGTGCTCCATAAACGCTCTCATCACATTGCTCCATGCCCTTGTCATTACAAAGCTCCATGACACTTGTCATCACAATGCTCGATGCCCTTCTCATCACAATGCTCCATGCTCTTGTCATTACAATCCTCCATGACCCATGTATCACAGTGTTCCGTGCCCTTGTCATCACAATGCTCCATGCCCACTCTCATCACAATAATCCTTGAAACATTTCAGACCAATGCTCAATGCCCTTCTCATCAAAATGCTCCATTACCTCTGTCATAACAATGCTCCATGACCACTGCCATCACAATGTTCCATTACACTTTTCATCAAATTGCTGCATGACCCGGTCATCAAAATGCTTCCTGCCCTTGTCATCACAATGCACCATGCCCTTGTCATCAAAATGCTCCATGACTTGTCATCACAAAGCTCCATGACACCTGTCATCACAATGCTCCATGCATTTGTCAGCAAAATTCTACATGACCTTGTCATTAGAAAGCTCTATGTGCTTGTCATTACAATGCTCCAAGAACTCTGTAATCACAATGCTCCATGCCCTTTTTCATCTCAATGCTCCATGAACCGTGTCATCACAATGCACCATGCCCATCATCATAATGCTTCAGGCTATTTTCATCACAATGAAATCAAAATGCTCCATGACCTCTGTCATAACAATGCTCCAAACCCTTGTGATCACAATGTTTCATAACACTTATCATCACAACACCGCATGACGATCATCATCACAATTATCCATGGTCTTCTCATCACAATGCTCCATGATCTTTGTCATCACAATGCTCAATACACTTGTCATCACAATGCTCCCTGACACTTGTCGTCAGTATGCTCCTTGAACCCTGTCATGACAAGGCTCCATGCCTTTTTCATCACAGTGATCCATTCCCTTTTCATCACAAAGCTCCAAGACCCCTGTAATCACAAAGCTCTATGCCCTTGTCATCACAAAGCTCCATGACGCAAGACATCAGAATGCTCCATGGCCTTCTCCTCACAACGCTCGATGTCATTGTCATCACAGTGCTCCATGAACCCTCTCATCACATTGCTTCTTGCCCTTGACATTACAATCCTCCATGACCCATGTATCACAGTGTTCCGTGCCCTTTTCATCACAATGCTCCATGCCCAATCTCATCACAATAATCCATGAAATATTTCAGACCAATGCTCAATTCCCTTCTCATAACAATGCTCCATTACCTCTGTCATAACAATGCTCCATGACCATTGCCATCACAATGTACCACGGCCTTGTCATCACAAGGCTCCATTACCCATGTCTTCGCAATGCTCCAAGTCACCTGTAATCAAAATGCTCCATGAACTTGTCATAACAAAGCTCCATGACGCATGTCATCAGTAGGTTCCATGGCCTTCTCTTCACAATGTTCCATGCCCTTGTCATCACAGTGTTCCAAGACCCCTGTAATCACAATGCTCCATGCCCTTTTCATCTCAATGATCCATGAACCCTGTCATCACAATGCACCATGCCCATCATCATAATGCTTCATGCTATTGTCATCACAATGAAATCAAAATGCTCCATGACCTCTGTCATAACAATGCTCCAAACCCTTGTGATCACAATATTCCATAACACTTGTCATCACAGTGCCCCATGACACTCGTCATCACAATTATCCATGGTCTTCTCATCACAATGCTCCATGACCTTTGTCATCACAATGCTCAATACACTTGTCATCAAAATGCTCCCTGACACTTGTTGTCTGTATGCTCCTTGAACCCTGTCATGACAAGGCTCCATGCATTTTTCATCACAATGATCAATGCCCTTTTCATCACAATGCTCCAAGAACCCTTTAAACACAATGCTCCATGCCCTTGTCATCACAAAGCTCAATGAAACATGTCTTCAGAATGCTCCTTGGAATTCTCCTCACAATGCTCCATGCCCATGTCATCACAATGTTCCAAGACCCCTGTAATCACAATGGTCCATGCCCCTTTTCATCAGTATGCTCCATGAGATTTATCATCACAAGTCTCTATGGATTTCTCATCACAATGCTCTAGGACCTTGTCATCACAATGCTTCACGACCTTGTTCTGAAAATTCTCAATGGCCCTTGTCATCATAATGCTCCAAGCCCTAGTCATCACAATGCTCCATTATATTTGTCATGACAATCCTCCATTACATTTGGCATCACAATGCTCCATGCCATTGTCATTGCAATGGACCATGACATATATCATCACAATGCTCCCTGACACCTGTCTTCACAATACTCCATGACCTTCTCATCACAATGATCCATGCCCTTGTCATCACAATGCACCATGTCCAATGTCATCACAATAATCTATGAAACTTGTCAGACAAATGCTCCATGCCCCTGTCACCACAATGATCCATGCCCTTGTCATCACAATGCTCCATGACCCCTGTCATCACAATGCTCGGTGACTCCAGTCATCACAATGCTTCATAACATTTGTCATCACAATGGTCCATGCCCGCATCATCACAAGGCTCTGTGACCTTTATAACCACAATGCTCCATGAACTTTTCATCACAATGCTCCGTGACCCTTGTCATCAAAATGCTCCATGCGTTTGTCAGAAAAATGCTCCATGACCCTTGTCATCACAACGTGCTACGCAATTTTGATCACAACGGTCCACAAATTTGTCATTGTAATGCTCCATAAACCTTGTAATCACAATGCTCCATGCACTTCTCATCACAATGCTCCATTTCCCCTGTCATAACAATGCTCCATGACCCCTGCCATCACAATATTCCACGGCCTTGTCATCACAAGGCTCCATGACACTTGTCATCACAATGCTCCAAGACCCCTGTAATCACAATGCTCCATGCCCTTGTCATCACAAAGCTCCATGACACATGCCATCAGAATGTTCCATGTCCTTCTCATCAAAATGCTCCATGTCCTTGTCATGACAGTGCTCCCAGACCCCTGTAATCACAATTCTCCATTCCCCTTTTCATCTCAATGCTCCGTGAACCCTGTCATCACAATGCACCATGCCCATCATCATAATGCTTCCGGCTATTGTCAGCACAATGAAATCAAAATTCTCCATGACCTCTGTCATCACAATGCTCCATGACCCCTGTCATCACAATACTCCATGAACATTTTCAGCCCAATGCTCCATGACCCTTGTCATCACAGTGATCCATGACCTTGTCATCCCAATGCTCCATGACCCCTTTATTCACAATGCTCCGTGACGCTTGTCATCTCAGTGCTCCATGACACCTGTCATCACAATGCTCCATGCCTTTGTCAGCAAAATGCTACATGAACTTGTCATTACCATGCTCTATGCGCTTGTCATCACAATACTCCACTACCATTGTCATCACAATCCTCCATGAACCTTGGGATCACATTGCTTCATGCCCTTGTAATCACAATGCTCCATGCTCCTTGAAATCAAAATGATCCATGACCTCTGTCCTCACAATGCTCCTAACCCTTGTGATCAAAATGTTCCATAACACTTGTCATCACAATGCTCCATGATGCCTGTCATCACAATACTCCATGCACTTTTATCAGAATGCTCCATGACCTTTGTCATCACAATTCTCAATACACTTGTCATCACAATGCTCCCTGACACTTGTCATCAAAATGCTCCTTGAACCCTGTCACGAAAATGCTCCATGCCTTTTTCATCACAATGCCCTATGCCGTTTTCATCACAATGCTCCATGCCACTGTAATCAAAATACTCCACAAGCTTGTCATGAGAATGCTCCATGACACTTGTCATCACAATTCGCCATGCACTTGTCATCACAAGCCTCCATGACCCTTCTCATCACAATGATCCAAGACCCCGTAATCACAATGCTCCATGCCCATTTTTCATCTCAATGATCCATGAACCCTGTCATCACAATGCACCATGCCCATCATCATAATGCTTCATGCTATTGTCATCACAATGAAATCAAAATGCTCCATGACCTCTGTCATAACAATGCTCCAAACCCTTGTGATCACAATATTCCATAACACTTGTCATCACAGTGCCCCATGACACTCGTCATCACAATTATCCATGGTCTTCTCATCACAATGCTCCATGACCTTTGTCATCACAATGCTCAATACACTTGTCATCAAAATGCTCCCTGACACTTGTTGTCTGTATGCTCCTTGAACCCTGTCATGACAAGGCTCCATGCCTTTTTCATCACAATGATCCATGCCCTTTTCCTCACAATGCTCCAAGACCCCTTTAAACACAATGCTCCATGCCCTTGTCATCACAAAGCTCAATGAAACATGCCTTCATATGCTCCTTGGCCTTCTCCTCACAATGCTCCATGCCCATGTCATCACAATGTTCCAAGACCCCTGTAATCACAATGGTCCATGCCCCTTTTCATCAGTATGCTCCATGAGATTTATCATCACAAGTCTCTATGGATTTCTCATCACAATGCTCCAGGACCTTGTCATCACAATTCTTCACGACCTTGTTCTGAACATTCTCAATGGCCCTTGTCATCATAATGCTCCAAGCCCTAGTCATCACAATGCTCCATTATATTTGTCATCAAAATCCTCCATTACATTTGGCATCACAATGCTCCCTGCCATTGTCATTGCAATGGACCATGACATATGTCATCACAATGCTCACTGACACCTGTCTTCACAATACTCCATGACCTTCTCATCACAATGATCCATGCCCTTGTCATCACAATGCACCATGTCCAATGTCATCACAATAATCTATGAAACTTGTCAGACCAATGCTCCATGCCCCTGTCACCACAATGCTCCATGCCCTTGTCATCACAATGCTCCATGACCCCTGTCATCACAATGCTCCGTGACTCCAGTCATCACAATGCTTCATAACATTTCTCATCACAATGGTCCATGCCCGGGTCATCACAAGGCTCTGTGACCTTTATAAACACAATGCTCCATGAACTTTTCATCACAATGCTCCATGACCCTTGTCATCAAAATGCTCCATGCGTTTGTCAGAAAAATGCTCCATGACCCTTGTCATCACAATGTGCTACGTGATTTTCATCAAAACGATCCAAAAATTTGTCATGGTAATGCTCCATAAACCTTGTAATCACAATGCTCCATGCCCTTCTCATCACAATGCTCCATTACGCCTGTCATAACAATGCTCCATGACCCCTGCCATCACAATATTCCACGGCCTTGTCATCACAAGGCTCCATGACACTTGTCATCACAATGCTCCAAGACCCCTGTAATCACAATGCTCCATGCCCTTGTCATCACAAAGCTCCATGACACATGCCATCAGAATGTTCCATGTCCTTCTCATCAAAATGCTCCATGCCCTTGTCATCACAGTGCTCCAAGATCCCAGTAATCACAATGCTCCATGCCCCATTTCATCTCAATGCTCCATGAAACCT
Source organism: Mesoplodon mirus (assembly GCF_964341445.2). Taxonomy (NCBI): domain Eukaryota; kingdom Metazoa; phylum Chordata; class Mammalia; order Artiodactyla; family Ziphiidae; genus Mesoplodon; species Mesoplodon mirus. Next base: position 3,572,378 of record NW_028295813.1, on the reverse strand, counting down.
GTCATCACAATGCACCATGCCCATCATCATAATGCTTCCGGCTATTGTCAGCACAATGAAATCAAAATTCTCCATGACCTCAGTCATCACAATGCTCCATGACCCCTGTCATCACAATACTCCATGAACATTTTCAGCCCAATGTTCCATGAACCTTGTCATCACAATGATCCATGCCCTTGTCATCCCAATGCTCCATGACCCCTGTATGCACAATGCTCCGTGACGCTTTTCATCACAGTGCTCCATGACACCAGTCATCATAATGCTCCATGCCCTTGTCATCCCAATGCTCCATGACCCCTGTATTCACAATGCTCCGTGACGCTTGTCATCACAGTGCTCCATGACACCTGTCATCACAATGTTCCATGCCTTTGTCAGCAAAATGCTACATGACTTTGTCATTACCATGCTCTATGCGCTTGTCATCACAATACTCCATTACCATTGTCATCACAATCCTCCATGAATCTTGGGATCACATTGTTACATGCCCTTGTCATCACAATGCTCCATGCTCCTTGAAATCAAAATGATCCATGACCACTGTCATCACAATGCTCCAAACACTTGTGATCACAATGTTCCATAAAACTTGTCATCACAACGCTCCATGATGCCTGTCATCACAATACTGCATGCACTTTTCATCACAATGCTCCATGACCTTTGCCATCACAATTCTCAATACACATGTCATCACAATGCTCCCTGACACTTGTCGCCAGAATGCTCCTTGAACCCTGTCACGAAAAGGCTCCATGACTTTACAACACAATGCCCCATGCCGTTTTCATCACAATGCTCCACGCCACTGTCAGCAAAAAACTCCACAAGCTTATCATGAGAAAGTTCCATGACCCTTGTCATCACAATTCTCCATGCACTTTTCAGCACAATGCTCCCAGACCTTGTCATCTCAATGCTCCAAGCCACTGTCAGCACAATGCACCATTACCTTTGTCATCAGAATCCTCCATGACACCTGGCATCACAATGCTCCATGCGATTGTCATCACAATGGGCCATTATATATGTTATCACAATGCTCCCTGATACCTCTCTTCACAATACTGCATGAACTGGTCATCACAATGCTCCATGCCCTTGTCCCCACAATGCACCATTCCAACAGTCATCGCAATAATCCATGAAACTTATTAGACCAATGCTCAATGCCCTTGTCATCACAATGCACCATGACCCTTGTAATCACAATGCTCCATGAACTTTTCATCACAGTGCTCTTTGATCCTTGTCATCACAATGCTCTATGTCTTTCTCAGCGCAATGCTACGTGACCCTTGTCATCACAGTGCTCCATGCGCTTGTCAGCACGATGCTCCATGACACATGTCATCATAATGCACCATGCGCTTGTCATCACAGTGCTCCACAAGCTTGTCATCACAATGCTCCATAAACCTTGTCATCACAATGCTCCATGCACTTCTCATCAAAATGCTCTCTCACCACAGATATCACAATGTTACATCACTATTCATCACAATACTCACTCACCCCTGTTATCACAGTGTTCCATGACTGCTGTCATCACAATGCTACATGCACTTATCATCACAATGTTCGATGACCCATGACATCACAATGCTCCATAACCCCTGTCATCAAAATGTTCCATGACCCTTTTCATCAAATTGCTCCATGACCCTGTCATCACAATGCTCCCTGCACTTCTCATCACAATGCACAACGCCCTTGTCATCAAAATCCTCCATGACCTTTGTCATCACAAAGATCCATGACCCTTGGCATCACAATGCTCCATGTCATTGTCATCACAATCCTCCATGAACACTCTCATCACATTGCTCCATGTCCTTGTCATCACATAGCTCCATGACACATGTCATCAGAATGCTCCATGGCCTTCTCATCACAATTCTCCATGCCCTTGCCGTCACAATGCTCCATTACCCCTGTCATAACAATGCTCCATGATCCCTGCCATCACGATGTTCGGTGGCCTTGTCATCACAGTGCTCCATGACACCTGTCATCACAATGCTCCATGACTTTGTCAGCAAAATGCTACATGACCTTGTCATTACAATGCTCTATGCGCTTGTCATCACAATACTCCATTTCCATTGTCATCACAATCCTCCATGAACCTTGAGAGCACATTGCTTCCTGCCCTTGTCATCACAATGCTCCATGCTCCTTGAAATCAAAATGATCCATGTCCTCTGTCATCACAATGCTCCAAACCCTTGTGATCCCAGTGTTCCATAACACTTGTCATCACAATGCTCAGTACACTTGTCATCACAATGCTCCCTGACACTTGTCATCAGAATGCTCTTTGAACCCTGTCACGAAAAGGCTCCATGCCTTTTTCATCACAATTCCCCATTCCGTTTTCATCACAATGCTCCGTGACCATTTTCATCAAAATGCTCCATGACTTTGTCTGAAAAATGTTCCATGACCCTTGTCATCACAATGTGCCATTCGCTTTTCATCACAACGGTCCAGAAAATTGTCATTGCAATGCTCCATAAACCTTGTAATCACAATGCGCCATACAGTTCTCTTCAAAATGCTCTCTCACCAGAGATATCACAGTGTTCCATCACTAGTTGTCACAATACTCCCTCACTACTGTAATCACAATGTCCCATGACCCCTGTCATCACAATGCTACATCCCTTTATCATCACAATGTTCCATGACCCCTGACATCACAATATTCTATAACCCCTGTCATCAAAATGTTCCAATACACTTTCCATCATATTGCTGCATGACCCTGTCATCAAAATACTCCCTGCCCTTATCATCACAATGCACCATGCACTTGTCTTCAAAATGCTCCATGACATTGGTTATCACAAAGCGCCATGACCCTTGGCATCACAATACTCCATGTCACTGTCATCACAATGCTCCCTGAACCCTCTCATCACATTGCTCGATGTCCTTGTCATCACAAAGCTCCATGACACTTGTCATCACAATGCTCGATGCCCTTCTCATCACAATGCTCCATGCCTTGTCATTACAATCCAGCATGACCCATGTATCATAGTGTTCCGTACCCTTGTCATCAGAAGGCTCCATGCCCACTCTCATCACAATCATCCACGAAATATTTCAGACCAATGTTCCATGCCCTTATCATCCCAATGCTCCATGACCCCTGTATTCACAATGCTCCGTGACGCTTGTCATCACAGTGCTCCATGACACATGTCATCACAATGCTCCATGCATTTGTCAGCAAAATACTACATGACCTTGTCATTACAATGCTTTGTGCGCTTGTCATCACAATACTCCATGACCCTTGTCATCACAATGTGCCACGGGCTTTTCATCATAATGATCCACAACCTTGTCATCGTTCTCCGCCATAAACCTTGTAATCACAATGCTCCATTCACTTCTCATCCAAATGCTCTCTCACCTGAGATATCACAATGTTCCGTCACCAGTTATCACAATCCTCGCTCTCCCCGGTAATCACAATGTTCCATGACCACAGTCATCACAATGCTACATCCCCATATCAGCACAATGTTCCATAACCCCTGACATCACAATCTTCCATAACCCCTGTAATCAAAATGCTCCATGACCCTTTTCATCCCAAAGCTCCATGACCCCTGGCATCAAAATGTTCTATAACCCCTGTCATCAAAATGTTCCATTACACTTTTCATCAAAATGCTGCATGACCCTGTCATCAAAATGCTCCCTGCCCTTCTCATCACAATGCAAAACACCCTTGTCATCAAAATGTTCTATGACCTTTGTCATCACAAAGCTCCATGACCATTGGCATCACATTGCTCCATGTCATTGTCATCACAGTGCTCCATAAACGCTCTCATCACATTGCTCCATGCCCTTGTCATTACAAAGCTCCATGAGACTTGTCATCACAATGCTCGATGCCCTTCTCATCACAATGCTCCATTCCCTTGTCATTACAATCCTCCATGACCCATGTATCACAGTGTTCCGTGCCCTTGTCATCACAATGCTCCATGCCCACTCTCATCACAATAATCCTTGAAACATTTCAGACCAATGCTCAATGCCCTTCTCATCAAAATGCTCCATTACCTCTGTCATAACAATGCTCCATGACCACTGCCATCACAATGTTCCATTACACTTTTCATCAAATTGCTGCATGACCCGGTCATCAAAATGCTTCCTGCCCTTGTCATCACAATGCACCATGCCCTTGTCAACAAAATGCTCCATGATTTGTCATCACAAAGCTCCATGACAACTGTCATCACAATGCTCCATGCATTTGTCAGCAAAATTCTACATGAACTTGTCATTAGAAAGCTCTATGCGCTTGTCATTACAATGCTCCAAGAACTCTGTAATCACAATGCTCCATGCCCCTTTTCATCTCAATGCTCCATGAACCGTGTCATCACAATGCACCATGCCCATCATCATAATGCTTCAGGCTATTGTCATCAAAATGAAATCAAAATTCTCCAGGAACTCTGTCATCATAATGCTCCAAACCCTTGTGATCACAATGTTTCATAACACTTATCATCACAACACCGCATGACGATCATCATCACAGTTATCCATGGTCTTCTCATCACAATGCTCCATGATCTTTGTCATCACAATGCTCAATACACTTGTCATCACAATGCTCCCTGACACTTGTCGTCAGTATGCTCCTTGAACCCTGTCATGACAAGGCTCCATGCCTTTTTCATCACAGTGATCCATTCCCTTTTCATCACAATGCTCCAAGACCCCTGTAATCACAAAGCTCTATGCCCTTGTCATCACAAAGCTCCATGACGCAAGACATCAGAATGCTCCATGGCCTTCTCCTCACAACGCTCGATGTCATTGTCATCACAGTGCTCCATGAACCCTCTCATCACATTGCTTCTTGCCCTTGACATTACAATCCTCCATGACCCATGTATCACAGTGTTCCGTGCCCTTTTCATCACAATGCTCCATGCCCAATCTCATCACAATAATCCATGAAATATTTCAGACCAATGCTCAATTCACTTCTCATAAAAATGCTCCATTATCTCTGTCATAACAATGCTCCATGACCATTGCCATCACAATGTTCCACGGCCTTGTCATCACAAGGCTCCATTACCCATGTCTTCTAAATGCTCCAAGACACCTGTAATCAAAATGCTCCATGACCTTATCATAACAAAGCTCCATGACGCATGTCATCAGTAGGTTCCATGGCCTTCTCTTCACAATGATCCATGCCCTTGTCATCACAGTGTTCCAAGACCCCTGTAATCACAATGCTCCATGCCCCTTTTCATCTCAATGATCCATGAACCCTGTCATCACAATGCACCATGCCCATCATCATAATGCTTCATGCTATTGTCATCACAATGAAATCAAAATGCTCCATGACCTCTGTCATAACAATGCTCCAAACCCTTGTGATCACAATATTCCATAACACTTGTCATCACAGTGCCCCATGACACTCGTCATCACAATTATCCATGGTCTTCTCATCACAATGCTCCATGACCTTTGTCATCACAATGCTCAATACACTTGTCATCAAAATGCTCCCTGACACTTGTTGTCTGTATGCTCCTTGAACCCTGTCATGACAAGGCTCCATGCCTTTTTCATCACAATGATCCATGCCCTTTTCCTCACAATGCTCCAAGACCCATTTAAACACAATGCTCCATGTCATTGTCATCACAAAGCTCAATGAAATATGTCTTCAGAATGCTCCTTGGCCTTCTCCTCACAATGCTCCAAGCCCATGTCATCACAATGTTCCAAGACCCCTGTAATCACAATGGTCCATGCCCCTTTTCATCAGTATGCTCCATGAGATTTATCATCACAAGTCTCTATGGATTTCTCATCACAATGCTCCAGGACCTTGTCATCACAATGCTTCACGACCTTGTTCTGAACATTCTCAATGGCCCTTGTCATCATAATGCTCCAAGCCCTAGTCATCACAATGCTCCATTATATTTGTCATCAAAATCCTCCATTACATTTGGCATCACAATGCTCCCTGCCATTGTCATTGCAATGGACCATGACATATGTCATCACAATGCTCCCTGACACTTGTCTTCACAATACTCCATGACCTTCTCATCACAATGATCCATGCCCTTTTCATCACAATGCTCCAAGACCCATGTATTCACAATGCTCCATGCCCTTGTCATCACAAAACTCAATGATGCTTGCCATCAGGATTCTCCTTTGTCTTCTACTCACTATGCTCCATGCCCTTGTCATCACAATGTTCCAAGACCCCTGTAATCACAATACTCCATGCCCCTTTTCTTCAGTATGCTCCATGAGACTTGTCATCACAAGGATCCATGGTTTTGTCATCACAATGCTCCAGGACATTGTCATCACAATGCTTCACGACCTTGTCATGAAAATTTCCAATGGCCCTTGTCATCATAATGCTCCAAGCCCTAATCATCACAATGCTCTATTATATTTGTCATCACAATTCTCCATTATATTTGGCATCACAATGCTCCATGCCATTTTCATCGCAATGGCCCATGACATATGTCATCACAATGCTCCCTGACACCTGTCTTCACACTACTCCATGACCTTCTCATCACAATGCTCCATGCCCTTGTCATCACAATGCACCATGTCCACTCTCATCACAATAATCTATGAAACGTCTCAGACCAATGCTCCATGCCCGTGTCATCACAATCGTCCATGACCCCTGTCATCACAATGCTCCGTGACTCCAGTCATCACAATGCTTCATAACGTTTGTCATCACAATGGTCCATGCCCGTGTCATCACAAGGCTCTGTGACCTTTGTAACCACAATGCTCCATGAAATTTTCATCACGATTCTCTGTGACACTTGTCATCACAGTGCTCCATGTCTTTGTCAGAACAATGCTCCATGACGATTTTCATCACAATGTGCCACGCGCATTTCATCACAACGGTCCACAAACTTGTCATTGCAATGCTCCATAAACGTTGTAATAACAATGGTCCATGCACTTCTCATCAAAATGCTCTCTCACCAGAGATATCACAATGTTCCATCACTAGTCATTACAATACTCGCTCACCCCTGTAATCACAAGGTTCCATGACACTGTCATCACAATGCTACATCCCCTTATCATCACAAAGTTCCATGACCCCTGCCATCACAATGTTCCATAACCCCTGTCATCAAAATGCTCCCTGACCCTTTCCACCCCAAAGCTCCAAGTCCCCTGACATCACAAAGGTCTATAAACCCTGCCATCAAAATGTTCCATTACACTTTTTATCAAATTGCTGCATGACCCGGTCATCAAAATGCTCCCTGCCCTTCTCATTACAATGCACCATGCCCTTGTCATCAAAATGCTCCATGACTTGTCATCACAAGGCTCCATGACCCTTGGCATCACAATGCTCCATGTCATTGTCATCACAATGCTCCATGAACACTCTCATCACATTGCTCCATGCCCTTGTCATCACAAAGATCCATGACACTTGTCATCACAATGCTCGATGCCATTCTCATCACAATGCTCCATTCCCTTGTCATTACAATCCTGCATGACCCATGTATCACAGTGTTCCTTGCCCTTGTCATCACAATGCTCCATGCCCACTCTCATCACAATAATCCAAGATACATTTCAGACCAAAGTTCCATACCCTTCTCATCACAATGCTCCATTACTCCTGTCATAACAATGCACCATGACCCCTGCCATCACAATCTTCCATGGCCTAGTCATCACAAGGTTCCATGACACTTCTCATCACAATGCTCAAGACCCCTGAAATCACAATGCTCCATGCCCTTGTCATCACAAAGCTCCATGACGCATGTCATCAGAGTATTCCATGGCCTTCTCATCACAATGTTCCATGCCCTTGTCAGCACAATGCTACAAGACCCTTGTAATCACAATTCTCCATGCCACTTTTCCTCTCAATGCCCCATGAACCCTGTAATCACAATGCACCATGCACATCATCATAATGCTTCAGGCTATTGTCATCACAATGAAATCAATATTCTGCATGTCCTCTGTCATCATAATGCTCCAAACCCTTGTGATCACAATTTTGCATAACACAAATCATCACAACACCCCATGATGCTCATCATCACAATTATCCATGGTCTTCTCATCACAATGCTCCATGATCTTTGTCATCACAATGCTCAATACACTTGTCATCACAATGCTCCCTGACACTTGTCGTCAGTATGCTCCTTGAACCCTGTCATGACAAGGCTCCATGCCTTTTTCATCACAATGATCCATGCCCTTTTCATCACAATGCTCCAAGATCCCTCTAATCACAATGCTCCATGCCCTTGTCATCACAAAACGCCATGACACATGTCATCAGAATGCTCCATGGCCTTCTCATCACAATGCTCCATGCCCTAGTCTTCACAATGCTCCAAGACCCCTGTAATCACAATGCTCCATGCCCCTTTTCATCAGAATGCTCCATAAGATTTGTCATCACAAGTCTCCATGGTCTTCTCATCACAATGCTCCAGGACCTCGTCATCACCATGCTTCATTTACTTGTCATCACAATGCTCCAGGACCCCTATCATCACAATACTCCATGCACATTTTCAGCCCAATGCTCCACGACCTACTCATCACAATGCTCCATGGCCAATATCATCCCAATGCTCCATGACCACTGTCATCACAGCATTCCATGACACCTCACAACACAATGATCCGGGATTCTTGTCATCACAGTGATCCATGCCCTTATCATCCCAATGCTCCATGACCCCTGTATTCACAATGCTCCGTGACGCTTGTCATCACAGTGCTCCATGACACATGTCATCACAATGCTCCATGCCTTTGTCAGCAAAATGCTACATGACCTTGTCATTACAATGCTTTGTGCGCTTGTCATCACAATACTCCATTTCCATTGTCATCACAATACTCCATGAACCTTGGGATCACATTGCTTCATGCCCTTGTTATCACAATGCTCCATGCTCCTTGAAATCAAAATGATCCATGACCTCTGTCATCACAATGCTCCAAATCCTTGTGATCACATTGTTCCATAACACTTGTCATCACAATGCTCCATGATGCCTGTCATCACAATACTCCATGGACTTTACATCACAATGCTCCATGACCTTTGTCATCACAATTCTCAATATACATGTCATCACAATGCTCCCTGACACTTGTCATCAGAATGTTCCTTGAACCCTGTCACAAAAAGTCTCCATGCCTTTTTCATCACAAAGCCCCATACCGTTTTCATCACAATGCTCCATGCCATTGTCATCAAAATACTCCACAAGCTTGTCATCAGAATGCTCCATGACCCTTGTCATCACAATTCTCCATGCACTTGTCAGCTCAGTGCTCCCTGACCCTTGTCATCACAATGCTCCAAGCCATTGTCATCACAATGCTCCATTACCTTTGTCATCAGAATCCTCCATGACACTTGGCATCACAATGCTCCATGTCATTGTCATCACAATGGGCCATTACATATGTCATCACAATGCTCCCTGACAACTGTCTTCACAATACTGCATGATCTGGTCAACACAATGCTCCATGCCATTGTCAGCACAATGCGCCATTCCAACTGTCATCGCAATAATCCATGAAACTTATTAGACCAATGTTCCATGCCCTTGTCATCACAATGCTCCATGCCCTTGTTATCACAATGCTCCATGACCCCTGTCATCACAATGCTCCGTGACTCCAGTCATCACAATGCTTCATGACCTTTGTCATCACAATTGTCCATGCCTTCGTCATCAACAGTCTTTGTGACATTTTTATCCACAATGCTCCAAGAACTTTTCATCACAATGCTCTTTGACCCTTGTCATCACAATGCTCTATGCCTTTCTCAGCACAATGCTCCATGACCCTTGTCATCACAATATTCCAAGCCTTTCTCATCATAATGCTCCATTATATTTGTCATCAGAATCCTCCATGACACTTGTCATCACAATGCTCTTTGACAATTGTGATCAGACTCCTCCATGATACCTGGCATCACAATGCTCCATGCCATTTTCATCACAATGGGCCATTACATATGTCATCACAATGCTCCCTGACACCTGTCTTCACAATATTGCATGACCTGGTCATCACAATGCTCCATGCCCTTGTCATCACAATGCGCCATTCCATCTGTCATCACAATAATCCATGAAACGTATTAGACCAATGCTCCATGCCTTTGTCATCACAATGCTCCATGCACTTGTTATCACAATGTTTCAAGACCCCTGTAATCAGAATGTTCCATGCCCCTTTTCATCAGTATGCTCCATGAGACTTGTCTTCACAAGGCTCCATGGTTTTCTAATCACAAAGCTCCAGGACCTTGTCATCACAATGCTCTTCGACCTTGTCATGAAAATTCTCAATGGCCCTTGTCATCATAATGCTCCAAGCCCTAGTCATCACAATGCTCCATTATATTTGTCATCACAATCCTCCATTACATTTGGCATCTCAATGCTCCCTGACATTGTCATCGAAGTGGACCATGACATATGTCATCACAATGCTCCCTGACACCTGTCTTTACAGTACTCCATGACCTTCTCATCACAATGATCCATGCCCTTGTCATCCCAATGCTCCATGACCCGTGTATTCACAATGCTCCATGACCCTTGTCATCACAGTGCTCCATGACACCTGTCTTCACAATAATCCATGACCTTCTCATCACAATGCTCCATGCCCTTGTCATCACAATGCACCATGTCCACTGTCATCACAGTAATCTATGAAATTGTCAGACTAATGCTCCATGTCCCTGTCATCGCAATGCTCCATGCCCTTGTCATCACACTGCTCCATTACCCCTGTCATCACAATGCTCCCTGAATCCAGTCATCACAATTCTTCATAACGTTTGTCAACACAACGGTCCATGCTCGCGTCCTCAAAAGGCTCTGTGTCCTTTGTAACCTCAATGCTCCATGAAACTTTCATCACAATGCTCCGTGACCCTTGTCATCACAATGCTCCATGCCTTTGTCAGAACAATACTCCATGACCCTTGTCATCACAATGTGCCACGCGCTTTTCATCACAATGATCCACAACCTTCTCATCGCTATCCGCCATACTCCTTGTAATCACAATGCTCCATGCACTTCTCATCCAAATGCTCTCTCACCTGAGATATCAAAATGTTCCGTCACCAGTTATCACAATCCTCCCTCACCCCGGTAATCACAATGTTCCATGACCCCAGTCATCACAATGCTTCATCCCCTTATCAGAACAATGTCCCATAACCCCTGACATCACAATCTTCCATAACCCCTGTCATCAAAATGCTCCATGACCCTTTTCATCCCAAAGCTCCATGACCCCTGGCATCAAAATGTTCTATAACCCCTGTCATCAAAATGTTCCATTACACTTTTCATCAAATTGCTGCATGACCCTGTCATCAAAATGCTCCCTGCCCTTCTCATCACAATGCACCACACACTTGTCATCAAAATGTTCTATGACCTTTGTCATCACAAAGCTCCATGACCATTGGCATCACATTGCTCCATGTCATTGTCATCACAGTGCTCCATAAACGCTCTCATCACATTGCTCCATGCCCTTGTCATTACAAAGCTCCATGACACTTGTCATCACAATGCTCGATGCCCTTCTCATCACAATGCTCCATGCTCTTGTCATTACAATCCTCCATGACCCATGTATCACAGTGTTCCGTGCCCTTGTCATCACAATGCTCCATGCCCACTCTCATCACAATAATCCTTGAAACATTTCAGACCAATGCTCAATGCCCTTCTCATCAAAATGCTCCATTACCTCTGTCATAACAATGCTCCATGACCACTGCCATCACAATGTTCCATTACACTTTTCATCAAATTGCTGCATGACCCGGTCATCAAAATGCTTCCTGCCCTTGTCATCACAATGCACCATGCCCTTGTCATCAAAATGCTCCATGACTTGTCATCACAAAGCTCCATGACACCTGTCATCACAATGCTCCATGCATTTGTCAGCAAAATTCTACATGACCTTGGCATTAGAAAGCTCTATGTGCTTGTCATTACAATGCTCCAAGAACTCTGTAATCACAATGCTCCATGCCCTTTTTCATCTCAATGCTCCATGAACCGTGTCATCACAATGCACCATGCCCATCATCATAATGCTTCAGGCTATTGTCATCACAATGAAATCAAAATTCTCCATGAACTCTGTCATCATAATGCTCCAAACCCTTGTGATCACAATGTTTCATAACACTTATCATCACAACACCGCATGACGATCATCATCACAATTATCCATGGTCTTCTCATCACAATGCTCCATGATCTTTGTCATCACAATGCTCAATACACTTGTCATCACAATGCTCCCTGACACTTGTCGTCAGTATGCTCCTTGAACCCTGTCATGACAAGGCTCCATGCCTTTTTCATCACAGTGATCCATTCCCTTTTCATCACAATGCTCCAAGACCCCTGCAATCACAAAGCTCTATGCCCTTGTCATCACAAAGCTCCATGACGCAAGACATCAGAATGCTCCATGGCCTTCTCCTCACAACGCTCGATGTCATTGTCATCACAGTGCTCCATGAACCCTCTCATCACATTGCTTCTTGCCCTTGACATTACAATCCTCCATGACCCATGTATCACAGTGTTCCGTGCCCTTTTCATCACAATGCTCCATGCCCAATCTCATCACAATAATCCATGAAATATTTCAGACCAATGCTCAATTCCCTTCTCATAACAATGCTCCATTACCTCTGTCATAACAATGCTCCATGACCATTGCCATCACAATGTACCACGGCCTTGTCATCACAAGGCTCCATTACCCATGTCTTTGCAATGCTCCAAGACACCTGTAATCAAAATGCTCCATGAACTTGTCATAACAAAGCTCCATGACGCATGTCATCAGTAGGTTCCATGGCCTTCTCTTCACAATGTTCCATGCCCTTGTCATCACAGTGTTCCAAGACCCCTGTAATCACAATGCTCCATGCCCTTTTCATCTCAATGATCCATGAACCCTGTCATCACAATGCACCATGCCCATCATCATAATGCTTCATGCTATTGTCATCACAATGAAATCAAAATGCTCCATGACCTCTGTCATAACAATGCTCCAAACCCTTGTGATCACAATATTCCATAACACTTGTCATCACAGTGCCCCATGACACTCTTCATCACAATTATCCATGGTCTTCTCATCACAATGCTCCATGACCTTTGTCATCACAATGCTCAATACACTTGTCATCAAAATGCTCCCTGACACTTGTTGTCTGTATGCTCCTTGAACCCTGTCATGACAAGGCTCCATGCATTTTTCATCACAATGATCAATGCCCTTTTCATCACAATGCTCCAAGAACCCTTTAAACACAATGCTCCATGCCCTTGTCATCACAAAGCTCAATGAAACATGTCTTCAGAATGCTCCTTGGAATTCTCCTCACAATGCTCCATGCCCATGTCATCACAATGTTCCAAGACCCCTGTAATCACAATGGTCCATGCCCCTTTTCATCAGTATGCTCCATGAGATTTATCATCACAAGTCTCTATGGATTTCTCATCACAATGCTCTAGGACCTTGTCATCACAATGCTTCACGACCTTGTTCTGAAAATTCTCAATGGCCCTTGTCATCATAATGCTCCAAGCCCTAGTCATCACAATGCTCCATTATATTTGTCATGACAATCCTCCATTACATTTGGCATCACAATGCTCCATGCCATTGTCATTGCAATGGACCATGACATATATCATCACAATGCTCCCTGACACCTGTCTTCACAATACTCCATGACCTTCTCATCACAATGATCCATGCCCTTGTCATCACAATGCACCATGTCCAATGTCATCACAATAATCTATGAAACTTGTCAGACAAATGCTCCATGCCCCTGTCACCACAATGATCCATGCCCTTGTCATCACAATGCTCCATGACCCCTGTCATCACAATGCTCGGTGACTCCAGTCATCACAATGCTTCATAACATTTGTCATCACAATGGTCCATGCCCGCATCATCACAAGGCTCTGTGACCTTTATAACCACAATGCTCCATGAACTTTTCATCACAATGCTCCGTGACCCTTGTCATCAAAATGCTCCATGCGTTTGTCAGAAAAATGCTCCATGACCCTTGTCATCACAATGTGCTACGCAATTTTGATCACAACGGTCCACAAATTTGTCATTGTAATGCTCCATAAACCTTGTAATCACAATGCTCCATGCACTTCTCATCACAATGCTCCATTTCCCCTGTCATAACAATGCTCCATGACCCCTGCCATCACAATATTCCACGGCCTTGTCATCACAAGGCTCCATGACACTTGTCATCACAATGCTCCAAGACCCCTGTAATCACAATGCTCCATGCCCTTGTCATCACAAAGCTCCATGACACATGCCATCAGAATGTTCCATGTCCTTCTCATCAAAATGCTCCATGTCCTTGTCATGACAGTGCTCCCAGACCCCTGTAATCACAATTCTCCATTCCCCTTTTCATCTCAATGCTCCGTGAACCCTGTCATCACAATGCACCATGCCCATCATCATAATGCTTCCGGCTATTGTCAGCACAATGAAATCAAAATTCTCCATGACCTCTGTCATCACAATGCTCCATGACCCCTGTCATCACAATACTCCATGAACATTTTCAACCCAATGCTCCATGACCCTTGTCATCACAGTGATCCATGACCTTGTCATCCCAATGCTCCATGACCCCTTTATTCACAATGCTCCGTGACGCTTGTCATCTCAGTGCTCCATGACACCTGTCATCACAATGCTCCATGCCTTTGTCAGCAAAATGCTACATGAACTTGTCATTACCATGCTCTATGCGCTTGTCATCACAATACTCCATTACCATTGTCATCACAATCCTCCATGAACCTTGGGATCACATTGCTTCATGCCCTTGTAATCACAATGCTCCATGCTCCTTGAAATCAAAATGATCCATGACCTCTGTCCTCACAATGCTCCTAACCCTTGTGATCAAAATGTTCCATAACACTTGTCATCACAACGCTCCATGATGCCTGTCATCACAATACTCCATGCACTTTTATCAGAATGCTCCATGACCTTTGTCATCACAATTCTCAATACACTTGTCATCACAATGCTCCCTGACACTTGTCATCACAATGCTCCTTGAACCCTGTCACGAAAATGCTCCATGCCTTTTTCATCACAATGCCCTATGCCGTTTTCATCACAATGCTCCATGCCACTGTAATCAAAATACTCCACAAGCTTGTCATGAGAATGCTCCATGACACTTGTCATCACAATTCGCCATGCACTTGTCATCACAAGCCTCCATGACCCTTCTCATCACAGTGATCCAAGACCCCGTAATCACAATGCTCCATGCCCATTTTTCATCTCAATGATCCATGAACCCTGTCATCACAATGCACCATGCCCATCATCATAATGCTTCATGCTATTGTCATCACAATGAAATCAAAATGCTCCATGACCTCTGTCATAACAATGCTCCAAACCCTTGTGATCACAATATTCCATAACACTTGTCATCACAGTGCCCCATGACACTCGTCATCACAATTATCCATGGTCTTCTCATCACAATGCTCCATGACCTTTGTCATCACAATGCTCAATACACTTGTCATCAAAATGCTCCCTGACACTTGTTGTCTGTATGCTCCTTGAACCCTGTCATGACAAGGCTCCATGCCTTTTTCATCACAATGATCCATGCCCTTTTCCTCACAATGCTCCAAGACCCCTTTAAACACAATGCTCCATGCCCTTGTCATCACAAAGCTCAATGAAACATGCCTTCATATGCTCCTTGGCCTTCTCCTCACAATGCTCCATGCCCATGTCATCACAATGTTCCAAGACCCCTGTAATCACAATGGTCCATGCCCCTTTTCATCAGTATGCTCCATGAGATTTATCATCACAAGTCTCTATGGATTTCTCATCACAATGCTCCAGGACCTTGTCATCACAATTCTTCACGACCTTGTTCTGAACATTCTCAATGGCCCTTGTCATCATAATGCTCCAAGCCCTAGTCATCACAATGCTCCATTATATTTGTCATCAAAATCCTCCATTACATTTGGCATCACAATGCTCCCTGCCATTGTCATTGCAATGGACCATGACATATGTCATCACAATGCTCACTGACACCTGTCTTCACAATACTCCATGACCTTCTCATCACAATGATCCATGCCCTTGTCATCACAATGCACCATGTCCAATGTCATCACAATAATCTATGAAACTTGTCAGACCAATGCTCCATGCCCCTGTCACCACAATGCTCCATGCCCTTGTCATCACAATGCTCCATGACCCCTGTCATCACAATGCTCCGTGACTCCAGTCATCACAATGCTTCATAACATTTCTCATCACAATGGTCCATGCCCGGGTCATCACAAGGCTCTGTGACCTTTATAAACACAATGCTCCATGAACTTTTCATCACAATGCTCCATGACCCTTGTCATCAAAATGCTCCATGCGTTTGTCAGAAAAATGCTCCATGACCCTTGTCATCACAATGTGCTACGTGATTTTCATCAAAACGATCCAAAAATTTGTCATGGTAATGCTCCATAAACCTTGTAATCACAATGCTCCATGCCCTTCTCATCACAATGCTCCATTACGCCTGTCATAACAATGCTCCATGACCCCTGCCATCACAATATTCCACGGCCTTGTCATTACAAGGCTCCATGACACTTGTCATCACAATGCTCCAAGACCCCTGTAATCACAATGCTCCATGCCCTTGTCATCACAAAGCTCCATGACACATGCCATCAGAATGTTCCATGTCCTTCTCATCAAAATGCTCCATGCCCTTGTCATCACAGTGCTCCAAGATCCCAGTAATCACAATGCTCCATGCCCCATTTCATCTCAATGCTCCATGAAACCTGTCATCACAATGCACCATGCCCATCATCATAATGCTTCCGGCTATTGTCAGCACAATGAAATCAAAATTATCCATGACCTCAGTCATCACAATGCTCCATGACCCCTGTCATCACAATACTCCATGAACATTTTCAGCCCAATGTTCCATGAACCTTGTCATCACAATGATCCATGCCCTTGTCATCCCAATGCTCCATGACCCCTGTATGCACAATGCTCCGTGACGCTTTTCATCACAGTGCTCCATGACACCAGTCATCATAATGCTCCATGCCCTTGTCATCCCAATGCTCCATGACCCCTGTATTCACAATGCTCCGTGACGCTTGTCATCACAGTGCTCCATGACTCCTGTCATCACAATGTTCCATAACTTTGTCAGCAAAATGCTACATGACTTTGTCATTACCATGCTCTATGCGCTTGTCATCACAATACTCCATTACCATTGTCATCACAATCCTCCATGAATCTTGGGATCACATTGTTACATGCCCTTGTCATCACAATGCTCCATGCTCCTTGAAATCAAAATGATCCATGACCACTGTCATCACAATGCTCCAAACACTTGTGATCACAGTGTTCCATAAAACTTGTCATCACAACGCTCCATGATGCCTGTCATCACAATACTGCATGCACTTTTCATCACAATGCTCCATGACCTTTGTCATCACAATACTGCATGCACTTTTCATCACAATGCTCCATGACCTTTGTCATCACAATTCTCAATACACATGTCATCACAATGCTCCCTGACACTTGTCGCCAGAATGCTCCTTGAACCCTGTCACGAAAAGGCTCCATGACTTTACAACACAATGCCCCATGCCGTTTTCATCACAATGCTCCACGCCACTGTCAGCAAAAAACTCCACAAGCTTATCATGAGAAAGTTCCATGACCCTTGTCATCACAATTCTCCATGCACTTTTCAGCACAATGCTCCCAGACCTTGTCATCTCAATGCTCCAAGCCACTGTCAGCACAATGCACCATTACCTTTGTCATCAGAATCCTCCATGACACCTGGCATCACAATGCTCCATGCGATTGTCATCACAATGGGCCATTATATATGTTATCACAATGCTCCCTGATACCTCTCTTCACAATACTGCATGAACTGGTCATCACAATGCTCCATGCCCTTGTCCCCACAATGCACCATTCCAACAGTCATCGCAATAATCCATGAAACTTATTAGACCAATGCTCAATGCCCTTGTCATCACAATGCACCATGACCCTTGTAATCACAATGCTCCATGAACTTTTCATCACAGTGCTCTTTGATCCTTGTCATCACAATGCTCTATGTCTTTCTCAGCGCAATGCTACGTGACCCTTGTCATCACAGTGCTCCATGCGCTTGTCAGCACGATGCTCCATGACACATGTCATCATAATGCACCATGCGCTTGTCATCAGAGTGCTCCACAAGCTTGTCATCACAATGCTCCATAAACCTTGTCATCACAATGCTCCATGCACTTCTCATCAAAATGCTCTCTCACCACAGATATCACAATGTTACATCACTATTCATCACAATACTCACTCACCCCTGTTATCACAGTGTTCCATGACTGCTGTCATCACAATGCTACATGCACTTATCATCACAATGTTCGATGACCCATGACATCACAATGCTCCATAACCCCTGTCATCAAATTGTTTCATGACCCTTTTCATCAAATTGCTCCATGACCCTGTCATCACAATGCTCCCTGCCCTTCTCATCACAATGCACAACGCCCTTGTCATCAAAATCCTCCATGACCTTTGTCATCACAAAGATCCATGACCCTTGGCATCACAATGCTCCATGTCATTGTCATCACAATCCTCCATGAACACTCTCATCACATTGCTCCATGTCCTTGTCATCACATAGCTCCATGACACATGTCATCAGAATGCTCCATGGCCTTCTCATCACAATTTTCCATGCCCTTGCAGTCACAATGCTCCATTACCCCTGTCATAACAATGCTCCATGATCCCTGCCATCACGATGTTCGGTGGCCTTGTCATCACAGTGCTCCATGACACCTGTCATCACAATGCTCCATGACTTTGTCAGCAAAATGCTACATGACCTTGTCATTACAATGCTCTATGCGCTTGTCATCACAATACTCCATTTCCATTGTCATCACAATCCTCCATGAACCTTGAGAGCACATTGCTTCCTGCCCTTGTCATCACAATGCTCCATGCTCCTTGAAATCAAAATGATCCATGTCCTCTGTCATCACAATGCTCCAAACCCTTGTGATCCCAGTGTTCCATAACACTTGTCATCACAATGCTCAGTACACTTGTCATCACAATGCTCCCTGACACTTGTCATCAGAATGCTCTTTGAACCCTGTCACGAAAAGGCTCCATGCCTTTTTCATCACAATTCCCCATTCCGTTTTCATCACAATGCTCCGTGACCATTTTCATCAAAATGCTCCATGACTTTGTCTGAAAAATGTTCCATGACCCTTGTCATCACAATGTGCCATTCGCTTTTCATCACAACGGTCCAGAAAATTGTCATTGCAATGCTCCATAAACCTTGTAATCACAATGTGCCATACAGTTCTCTTCAAAATGCTCTCTCACCAGAGATATCACAGTGTTCCATCACTAGTTGTCACAATACTCCCTCACTACTGTAATCACAATGTCCCATGAACCCTGTCATCACAATGCTACATCCCTTTATCATCACAATGTTCCATGACCCCTGACATCACAATATTCTATAACCCCTGTCATCAAAATGTTCCAATACACTTTCCATCATATTGATGCATGACCCTGTCATCAAAATACTCCCTGCCCTTATCATCACAATGCACCATGCACTTGTCTTCAAAATGCTCCATGACATTGGTTATCACAAAGCGCCATGACCCTTGGCATCACAATACTCCTTGTCATTGTCATCACAGTGCTCCATGAACCCTCTCATCACATTGCTCCATGCCCTTGTCATCACAAAGCTCCATGACACTTGCCATCAAAATGCTCTGTGCCCTTCTCATCACAATGCCCCATGACCTTGTCATTATAATCCTTCATGACCCATGTATCACAGTGTTCCATGCCCTTATCATCACAATGCTCTATGCCCACTCTCATCACAATAATCCATGAAACTTATTAGACCAATGCTCCATTCCCTTGTCATCACAATGCTCCATGCCCTTGTTATCACAAAGGTCCATGACCCCTGTCATCACAATGCTCCATGCCTCCATTCATCACAATGCTTCATGACCTTTGTCATCACAATGGTCCATGCCCTCGTCATCAGCAGTCTCTGTGACATATTTAACCACAATGCTCCATGAAATTTTCATCACAATGCTCTTTGACCCTTGTCATCACAATGCTCTATGCCTTTCTCAGCACAATGCTCCATGACCCTTGTCATCACAATGCTCCATGCGCTTGTCAGCACAATGCTCCATGATCCATGTCATCACAATGCACCCTGCACTTTTCATCACAGTGCTCCACAATCTTGTCACCACAATGCTCCATAAAACTTGTCATCACAATTCTCCATGCACTTCTCATCAAAATGCTCTCTCAACACTGATATCACAATGTTACATCACAATTCATCACAATACTCCCTCACCCCTGTCATCACAATATTCCATGACTTCTGTCTTTGCAATGCTACATGCACATATCATCACAAAGTTCGATGACCCCTGACATCACAATGTTCCATAACCCCTGTCATCAAAATGCTCCATAACAATTTTCCTCAAAATGCTCAATGACCCCTGACATCACAATGTTCCATAACACCTGTCATCAAAATATTCCATGACCCTTTTCATCAAATTGCTCTATAACCCTGTCATCACAATACTCCCTGCCCTTCTCATCACAATGTACCACGCCCTTGTCATCAAAATGCTCCATGACCTTTCTCATCACAAGGATCCATGACCCTTGGCATTTCAATGCTCCATGCCATTGTCATCACAATGCTCCGTGAACCCTCTAATCACAATGCTCCATGCACATTTGCATCTCAATGCTCCATGAACCCTGTCATCAAAATGCACCATGCCCATCATCATAATGCTTCAGGCTATTGTTATCACAATGAAATCAAAATATTTGATGATCTATCTCATCACAATGCTCCAAAACCTTGTGATCACAATGTTCCAACACTTATCCTCACAATGTCCCATGACGCTAATCATCACAATTATCCATGGTCTTCTCATCACAGTGCTCCATGACCTTTGTCATCACAGTGCTCTATACACTTGTCATCACAATGCTCCCTGACACTTGTCATCAGTATGCTCCTGGAACCCTGTCATGACAAAGCTCCATACCATTTTCATAACAATGATCCATGCCAATTTCATCACAATGCTCCAAGACACCAGTAATCACAAGGCTCCATGCCCTTGTCATCACAATGCCCCAAGACCCCTGTAATCACAATACTTCATGCCCCTTTTCATCAGAATGCTCCATGAAACATGTTATTACAAGGCTCCATGGTCTTCTCATCACAATTCTCCAGGAACTTTTCATCCCAGTGCTCCATTCCCTTGTCATCAAAATCCTCCATGACCTTTGTCATCACAAAGATCCATGACCCTTGGCATCACAATGCTCCATGTCATTGTCATCACAATCCTCCATGAACACTCTCATCACATTGCTCCATGTCCTTGTCATCACATAGCTCCATGACACATGTCATCAGAATGCTCCATGGCCTTCTCATCACAATTCTCCATGCCCTTGCAGTCACAATGCTCCATTACCCCTGTCATAACAATGCTCCATGATCCCTGCCATCACGATGTTCGGTGGCCTTGTCATCACAGTGCTCCATGACACCTGTCATCACAATGCTCCATGACTTTGTCAACAAAATGCTACATGACCTTGTCATTACAATGCTCTATGCGCTTGTCATCACAATACTCCATTTCCATTGTCATCACAATCCTCCATGAACCTTGAGAGCACATTGCTTCCTGCCCTTGTCATCACAATGCTCCATGCTCCTTGAAATCAAAATGATCCATGTCCTCTGTCATCACAATGCTCCAAACCCTTGTGATCCCAGTGTTCCATAACACTTGTCATCACAATGCTCAGTACACTTGTCATCACAATGCTCCCTGACACTTGTCATCAGAATGCTCTTTGAACCCTGTCACGAAAAGGCTCCATGCCTTTTTCATCACAATTCCCCATTCCGTTTTCATCACAATGCTCCGTGACCATTTTCATCAAAATGCTCCATGACTTTGTCTGAAAAATGTTCCATGACCCTTGTCATCACAATGTGCCATTCGCTTTTCATCACAACGGTCCAGAAAATTGTCATTGCAATGCTCCATAAACCTTGTAATCACAATGCGCCATACAGTTCTCTTCAAAATGCTCTCTCACCAGAGATATCACAGTGTTCCATCACTAGTTGTCACAATACTCCCTCACTACTGTAATCACAATGTCCCATGACCCCTGTCATCACAATGCTACATCCCTTTATCATCACAATGTTCCATGACCCCTGACATCACAATATTCTATAACCCCTGTCATCAAAATGTTCCAATACACTTTCCATCATATTGCTGCATGACCCTGTCATCAAAATACTCCCTGCCCTTATCATCACAATGCACCATGCACTTGTCTTCAAAATGCTCCATGACATTGGTTATCACAAAGCGCCATGACCCTTGGCATCACAATACTCCATGTCACTGTCATCACAATGCTCCCTGAACCCTCTCATCACATTGCTCGATGTCCTTGTCATCACAAAGCTCCATGACACTTGTCATCACAATGCTCGATGCCCATCTCATCACAATGCTCCATGCCTTGTCATTACAATCCAGCATGACCCATGTATCATAGTGTTCCGTACCCTTGTCATCAGAAGGCTCCATGCCCACTCTCATCACAATCATCCACGAAATATTTCAGACCAATGTTCCATGCCCTTATCATCCCAATGCTCCATGACCCCTGTATTCACAATGTTCCGTGACGCTTGTCATCACAGTGCTCCATGACACATGTCATCACAATGCTCCATGCATTTGTCAGCAAAATACTACATGACCTTGTCATTACAATGCTTTGTGCGCTTGTCATCACAATACTCCATGACCCTTGTCATCACAATGTGCCACGGGCTTTTCATCATAATGATCCACAACCTTGTCATCGCTCTCCGCCATAAACCTTGTAATCACAATGCTCCATTCACTTCTCATCCAAATGCTCTCTCACCTGAGATATCACAATGTTCCGTCACCAGTTATCACAATCCTCGCTCTCCCCGGTAATCACAATGTTCCATGACCACAGTCATCACAATGCTACATCCCCATATCAGCACAATGTTCCATAACCCCTGACATCACAATCTTCCATAACCCCTGTAATCAAAATGCTCCATGACCCTTTTCATCCCAAAGCTCCATGACCCCTGGCATCAAAATGTTCTATAACCCCTGTCATCAAAATGTTCCATTACACTTTTCATCAAAATGCTGCATGACCCTGTCATCAAAATGCTCCCTGCCCTTCTCATCACAATGCAAAACACCCTTGTCATCAAAATGTTCTATGACCTTTGTCATCACAAAGCTCCATGACCATTGGCATCACATTGCTCCATGTCATTGTCATCACAGTGCTCCATAAACGCTCTCATCACATTGCTCCATGCCCTTGTCATTACAAAGCTCCATGAGACTTGTCATCACAATGCTCGATGCCCTTCTCATCACAATGCTCCATTCCCTTGTCATTACAATCCTCCATGACCCATGTATCACAGTGTTCCGTGCCCTTGTCATCACAATGCTCCATGCCCACTCTCATCACAATAATCCTTGAAACATTTCAGACCAATGCTCAATGCCCTTCTCATCAAAATGCTCCATTACCTCTGTCATAACAATGCTCCATGACCACTGCCATCACAATGTTCCATTACACTTTTCATCAAATTGCTGCATGACCCGGTCATCAAAATGCTTCCTGCCCTTGTCATCACAATGCACCATGCCCTTGTCAACAAAATGCTCCATGATTTGTCATCACAAAGCTCCATGACAACTGTCATCACAATGCTCCATGCATTTGTCAGCAAAATTCTACATGAACTTGTCATTAGAAAGCTCTATGCGCTTGTCATTACAATGCTCCAAGAACTCTGTAATCACAATGCTCCATGCCCCTTTTCATCTCAATGCTCCATGAACCGTGTCATCACAATGCACCATGCCCATCATCATAATGCTTCAGGCTATTGTCATCACAATGAAATCAAAATTCTCCATGAACTCTGTCATCATAATGCTCCAAACCCTTGTGATCACAATGTTTCATAACACTTATCATCACAACACCGCATGACGATCATCATCACAGTTATCCATGGTCTTCTCATCACAATGCTCCATGATCTTTGTCATCACAATGCTCAATACACTTGTCATCACAATGCTCCCTGACACTTGTCGTCAGTATGCTCCTTGAACCCTGTCATGACAAGGCTCCATGCCTTTTTCATCACAGTGATCCATTCCCTTTTCATCACAATGCTCCAAGACCCCTGTAATCACAAAGCTCTATGCCCTTGTCATCACAAAGCTCCATGACGCAAGACATCAGAATGCTCCATGGCCTTCTCCTCACAACGCTCGATGTCATTGTCATCACAGTGCTCCATGAACCCTCTCATCACATTGCTTCTTGCCCTTGACATTACAATCCTCCATGACCCATGTATCACAGTGTTCCGTGCCCTTTTCATCACAATGCTCCATGCCCAATCTCATCACAATAATCCATGAAATATTTCAGACCAATGCTCAATTCCCTTCTCATAACAATGCTCCATTACCTCTGTCATAACAATGCTCCATGACCATTGCCATCACAATGTTCCACGGCCTTGTCATCACAAGGCTCCATTACCCATGTCTTCGCAATGCTCCAAGACACCTGTAATCAAAATGCTCCATGACCTTATCATAACAAAGCTCCATGACGCATGTCATCAGTAGGTTCCATGGCCTTCTCTTCACAATGATCCATGCCCTTGTCATCACAGTGTTCCAAGACCCCTGTAATCACAATGCTCCATGCCCCTTTTCATCTCAATGATCCATGAACCCTGTCATCACAATGCACCATGCCCATCATCATAATGCTTCATGCTATTGTCATCACAATGAAATCAAAATGCTCCATGACCTCTGTCATAACAATGCTCCAAACCCTTGTGATCACAATATTCCATAACACTTGTCATCACAGTGCCCCATGACACTCGTCATCACAATTATCCATGGTCTTCTCATCACAATGCTCCATGACCTTTGTCATCACAATGCTCAATACACTTGTCATCAAAATGCTCCCTGACACTTGTTGTCTGTATGCTCCTTGAACCCTGTCATGACAAGGCTCCATGCCTTTTTCATCACAATGATCCATGCCCTTTTCCTCACAATGCTCCAAGACCCATTTAAACACAATGCTCCATGTCATTGTCATCACAAAGCTCAATGAAATATGTCTTCAGAATGCTCCTTGGCCTTCTCCTCACAATGCTCCAAGCCCATGTCATCACAATGTTCCAAGACCCCTGTAATCACAATGGTCCATGCCCCTTTTCATCAGTATGCTCCATGAGATTTATCATCACAAGTCTCTATGGATTTCTCATCACAATGCTCCAGGACCTTGTCATCACAATGCTTCACGACCTTGTTCTGAACATTCTCAATGGCCCTTGTCATCATAATGCTCCAAGCCCTAGTCATCACAATGCTCCATTATATTTGTCATCAAAATCCTCCATTACATTTGGCATCACAATGCTCCCTGCCATTGTCATTGCAATGGACCATGACATATGTCATCACAATGCTCCCTGACACTTGTCTTCACAATACTCCATGACCTTCTCATCACAATGATCCATGCCCTTTTCATCACAATGCTCCAAGACCCATGTATTCACAATGCTCCATGCCCTTGTCATCACAAAACTCAATGATGCTTGCCATCAGGATTCTCCTTTGTCTTCTACTCACTATGCTCCATGCCCTTGTCATCACAATGTTCCAAGACCCCTGTAATCACAATACTCCATGCCCCTTTTCTTCAGTATGCTCCATGAGACTTGTCATCACAAGGATCCATGGTTTTGTCATCACAATGCTCCAGGACATTGTCATCACAATGCTTCACGACCTTGTCATGAAAATTTCCAATGGCCCTTGTCATCATAATGCTCCAAGCCCTAATCATCACAATGCTCTATTATATTTGTCATCACAATTCTCCATTATATTTGGCATCACAATGCTCCATGCCATTTTCATCGCAATGGCCCATGACATATGTCATCACAATGCTCCCTGACACCTGTCTTCACACTACTCCATGACCTTCTCATCACAATGCTCCATGCCCTTGTCATCACAATGCACCATGTCCACTCTCATCACAATAATCTATGAAACGTCTCAGACCAATGCTCCATGCCCGTGTCATCACAATCGTCCATGACCCCTGTCATCACAATGCTCCGTGACTCCAGTCATCACAATGCTTCATAACGTTTGTCATCACAATGGTCCATGCCCGTGTCATCACAAGGCTCTGTGACCTTTGTAACCACAATGCTCCATGAAATTTTCATCACGATTCTCTGTGACACTTGTCATCACAGTGCTCCATGTCTTTGTCAGAACAATGCTCCATGACGATTTTCATCACAATGTGCCACGCGCATTTCATCACAACGGTCCACAAACTTGTCATTGCAATGCTCCATAAACGTTGTAATAACAATGGTCCATGCACTTCTCATCAAAATGCTCTCTCACCAGAGATATCACAATGTTCCATCACTAGTCATTACAATACTCGCTCACCCCTGTAATCACAAGGTTCCATGACACTGTCATCACAATGCTACATCCCCTTATCATCACACAGTTCCATGACCCCTGCCATCACAATGTTCCATAACCCCTGTCATCAAAATGCTCCCTGACCCTTTCCATCCCAAAGCTCCAAGTCCCCTGACATCACAAAGGTCTATAAACCCTGCCATCAAAATGTTCCATTACACTTTTTATCAAATTGCTGCATGACCCGGTCATCAAAATGCTCCCTGCCCTTCTCATTACAATGCACCATGCCCTTGTCATCAAAATGCTCCATGACTTGTCATCACAAGGCTCCATGACCCTTGGCATCACAATGCTCCATGTCATTGTCATCACAATGCTCCATGAACACTCTCATCACATTGCTCCATGCCCTTGTCATCACAAAGATCCATGACACTTGTCATCACAATGCTCCATTCCCTTGTCATTACAATCCTGCATGACCCATGTATCACAGTGTTCCTTGCCCTTGTCATCACAATGCTCCATGCCCACTCTCATCACAATAATCCATGAAACATTTCAGACCAAAGTTCCATACCCTTCTCATCACAATGCTCCATTACTCCTGTCATAACAATGCACCATGACCCCTGCCATCACAATCTTCCATGGCCTAGTCATCACAAGGTTCCATGACACTTCTCATCACAATGCTCAAGACCCCTGAAATCACAATGCTCCATGCCCTTGTCATCACAAAGCTCCATGACGCATGTCATCAGAGTATTCCATGGCCTTCTCATCACAATGTTCCATGCCCTTGTCAGCACAATGCTACAAGACCCTTGTAATCACAATGCTCCATGCCACTTTTCATCTCAATGCCCCATGAACCCTGTAATCACAATGCACCATGCACATCATCATAATGCTTCAGGCTATTGTCATCACAATGAAATCAATATTCTGCATGTCCTCTGTCATCATAATGCTCCAAACCCTTGTGATCACAATTTTGCATAACACAAATCATCACAACACCCCATGATGCTCATCATCACAATTATCCATGGTCTTCTCATCACAATGCTCCATGATCTTTGTCATCACAATGCTCAATACACTTGTCATCACAATGCTCCCTGACACTTGTCGTCAGTATGCTCCTTGAACCCTGTCATGACAAGGCTCCATGCCTTTTTCATCACAATGATCCATGCCCTTTTCATCACAATGCTCCAAGATCCCTCTAATCACAATGCTCCATGCCCTTGTCATCACAAAACGCCATGACACATGTCATCAGAATGCTCCATGGCCTTCTCATCACAATGCTCCATGCCCTAGTCTTCACAATGCTCCAAGACCCCTGTAATCACAATGCTCCATGCCCCTTTTCATCAGAATGCTCCATAAGATTTGTCATCACAAGTCTCCATGGTCTTCTCATCACAATGCTCCAGGACCTCGTCATCACCATGCTTCATTTACTTGTCATCACAATGCTCCAGGACCCCTATCATCACAATACTCCATGCACATTTTCAGCCCAATGCTCCACGACCTACTCATCACAATGCTCCATGGCCAATATCATCCCAATGCTCCATGACCACTGTCATCACAGCATTCCATGACACCTCACAACACAATGATCCGGGATTCTTGTCATCACAGTGATCCATGCCCTTATCATCCCAATGCTCCATGACCCCTGTATTCACAATGCTCCGTGACGCTTGTCATCACAGTGCTCCATGACACATGTCATCACAATGCTCCATGCCTTTGTCAGCAAAATGCTACATGACCTTGTCATTACAATGCTTTGTGCGCTTGTCATCACAATACTCCATTTCCATTGTCATCACAATACTCCATGAACCTTGGGATCACATTGCTTCATGCCCTTGTTATCACAATGCTCCATGCTCCTTGAAATCAAAATGATCCATGACCTCTGTCATCACAATGCTCCAAATCCTTGTGATCACATTGTTCCATAACACTTGTCATCACAATGCTCCATGATGCCTGTCATCACAATACTCCATGGACTTTACATCACAATGCTCCATGACCTTTGTCATCACAATTCTCAATATACATGTCATCACAATGCTCCCTGACACTTGTCATCAGAATGTTCCTTGAACCCTGTCACAAAAAGTCTCCATGCCTTTTTCATCACAAAGCCCCATACCGTTTTCATCACAATGCTCCATGCCATTGTCATCAAAATACTCCACAAGCTTGTCATCAGAATGCTCCATGACCCTTGTCATCACAATTCTCCATGCACTTGTCAGCTCAGTGCTCCCTGACCCTTGTCATCACAATGCTCCAAGCCATTGTCATCACAATGCTCCATTACCTTTGTCATCAGAATCCTCCATGACACTTGGCATCACAATGCTCCATGCCATTGTCATCACAATGGGCCATTACATATGTCATCACAATGCTCCCTGACAACTGTCTTCACAATACTGCATGATCTGGTCAACACAATGCTCCATGCCATTGTCAGCACAATGCGCCATTCCAACTGTCATCGCAATAATCCATGAAACTTATTAGACCAATGTTCCATGCCCTTGTCATCACAATGCTCCATGCCCTTGTTATCACAATGCTCCATGACCCCTGTCATCACAATGCTCCGTGACTCCAGTCATCACAATGCTTCATGACCTTTGTCATCACAATTGTCCATGCCTTCGTCATCAACAGTCTTTGTGACATTTTTATCCACAATGCTCCAAGAACTTTTCATCACAATGCTCTTTGACCCTTGTCATCACAATGCTCTATGCCTTTCTCAGCACAATGCTCCATGACCCTTGTCATCACAATATTCCAAGCCTTTCTCATCATAATGCTCCATTATATTTGTCATCAGAATCCTCCATGACACTTGTCATCACAATGCTCTTTGACAATTGTGATCAGACTCCTCCATGATACCTGGCATCACAATGCTCCATGCCATTTTCATCACAATGGGCCATTACATATGTCATCACAATGCTCCCTGACACCTGTCTTCACAATATTGCATGACCTGGTCATCACAATGCTCCATGCCCTTGTCATCACAATGCGCCATTCCATCTGTCATCACAATAATCCATGAAACGTATTAGACCAATGCTCCATGCCTTTGTCATCACAATGCTCCATGCACTTGTTATCACAATGTTTCAAGACCCCTGTAATCAGAATGTTCCATGCCCCTTTTCATCAGTATGCTCCATGAGACTTGTCTTCACAAGGCTCCATGGTTTTCTAATCACAAAGCTCCAGGACCTTGTCATCACAATGCTCTTCGACCTTGTCATGAAAATTCTCAATGGCCCTTGTCATCATAATGCTCCAAGCCCTAGTCATCACAATGCTCCATTATATTTGTCATCACAATCCTCCATTACATTTGGCATCTCAATGCTCCCTGACATTGTCATCGAAGTGGACCATGACATATGTCATCACAATGCTCCCTGACACCTGTCTTTACAGTACTCCATGACCTTCTCATCACAATGATCCATGCCCTTGTCATCCCAATGCTCCATGACCCGTGTATTCACAATGCTCCATGACCCTTGTCATCACAGTGCTCCATGACACCTGTCTTCACAATAATCCATGACCTTCTCATCACAATGCTCCATGCCCTTGTCATCACAATGCACCATGTCCACTGTCATCACAGTAATCTATGAAATTGTCAGACTAATGCTCCATGTCCCTGTCATCGCAATGCTCCATGCCCTTGTCATCACACTGCTCCATTACCCCTGTCATCACAATGCTCCCTGAATCCAGTCATCACAATTCTTCATAACGTTTGTCAACACAACGGTCCATGCTCGCATCCTCAAAAGGCTCTGTGTCCTTTGTAACCTCAATGCTCCATGAAACTTTCATCACAATGCTCCGTGACCCTTGTCATCACAATGCTCCATGCCTTTGTCAGAACAATACTCCATGACCCTTGTCATCACAATGTGCCACGCGCTTTTCATCACAATGATCCACAACCTTCTCATCGCTATCCGCCATACTCCTTGTAATCACAATGCTCCATGCACTTCTCATCCAAATGCTCTCTCACCTGAGATATCAAAATGTTCCGTCACCAGTTATCACAATCCTCCCTCACCCCGGTAATCACAATGTTCCATGACCCCAGTCATCACAATGCTTCATCCCCTTATCAGAACAATGTCCCATAACCCCTGACATCACAATCTTCCATAACCCCTGTCATCAAAATGCTCCATGACCCTTTTCATCCCAAAGCTCCATGACCCCTGGCATCAAAATGTTCTATAACCCCTGTCATCAAAATGTTCCATTACACTTTTCATCAAATTGCTGCATGACCCTGTCATCAAAATGCTCCCTGCCCTTCTCATCACAATGCACCACACACTTGTCATCAAAATGTTCTATGACCTTTGTCATCACAAAGCTCCATGACCATTGGCATCACATTGCTCCATGTCATTGTCATCACAGTGCTCCATAAACGCTCTCATCACATTGCTCCATGCCCTTGTCATTACAAAGCTCCATGACACTTGTCATCACAATGCTCGATGCCCTTCTCATCACAATGCTCCATGCTCTTGTCATTACAATCCTCCATGACCCATGTATCACAGTGTTCCGTGCCCTTGTCATCACAATGCTCCATGCCCACTCTCATCACAATAATCCTTGAAACATTTCAGACCAATGCTCAATGCCCTTCTCATCAAAATGCTCCATTACCTCTGTCATAACAATGCTCCATGACCACTGCCATCACAATGTTCCATTACACTTTTCATCAAATTGCTGCATGACCCGGTCATCAAAATGCTTCCTGCCCTTGTCATCACAATGCACCATGCCCTTGTCATCAAAATGCTCCATGACTTGTCATCACAAAGCTCCATGACACCTGTCATCACAATGCTCCATGCATTTGTCAGCAAAATTCTACATGACCTTGGCATTAGAAAGCTCTATGTGCTTGTCATTACAATGCTCCAAGAACTCTGTAATCACAATGCTCCATGCCCTTTTTCATCTCAATGCTCCATGAACCGTGTCATCACAATGCACCATGCCCATCATCATAATGCTTCAGGCTATTGTCATCACAATGAAATCAAAATTCTCCATGAACTCTGTCATCATAATGCTCCAAACCCTTGTGATCACAATGTTTCATAACACTTATCATCACAACACCGCATGACGATCATCATCACAATTATCCATGGTCTTCTCATCACAATGCTCCATGATCTTTGTCATCACAATGCTCAATACACTTGTCATCACAATGCTCCCTGACACTTGTCGTCAGTATGCTCCTTGAACCCTGTCATGACAAGGCTCCATGCCTTTTTCATCACAGTGATCCATTCCCTTTTCATCACAATGCTCCAAGACCCCTGCAATCACAAAGCTCTATGCCCTTGTCATCACAAAGCTCCATGACGCAAGACATCAGAATGCTCCATGGCCTTCTCCTCACAACGCTCGATGTCATTGTCATCACAGTGCTCCATGAACCCTCTCATCACATTGCTTCTTGCCCTTGACATTACAATCCTCCATGACCCATGTATCACAGTGTTCCGTGCCCTTTTCATCACAATGCTCCATGCCCAATCTCATCACAATAATCCATGAAATATTTCAGACCAATGCTCAATTCCCTTCTCATAACAATGCTCCATTACCTCTGTCATAACAATGCTCCATGACCATTGCCATCACAATGTACCACGGCCTTGTCATCACAAGGCTCCATTACCCATGTCTTTGCAATGCTCCAAGACACCTGTAATCAAAATGCTCCATGAACTTGTCATAACAAAGCTCCATGACGCATGTCATCAGTAGGTTCCATGGCCTTCTCTTCACAATGTTCCATGCCCTTGTCATCACAGTGTTCCAAGACCCCTGTAATCACAATGCTCCATGCCCTTTTCATCTCAATGATCCATGAACCCTGTCATCACAATGCACCATGCCCATCATCATAATGCTTCATGCTATTGTCATCACAATGAAATCAAAATGCTCCATGACCTCTGTCATAACAATGCTCCAAACCCTTGTGATCACAATATTCCATAACACTTGTCATCACAGTGCCCCATGACACTCGTCATCACAATTATCCATGGTCTTCTCATCACAATGCTCCATGACCTTTGTCATCACAATGCTCAATACACTTGTCATCAAAATGCTCCCTGACACTTGTTGTCTGTATGCTCCTTGAACCCTGTCATGACAAGGCTCCATGCATTTTTCATCACAATGATCAATGCCCTTTTCATCACAATGCTCCAAGAACCCTTTAAACACAATGCTCCATGCCCTTGTCATCACAAAGCTCAATGAAACATGTCTTCAGAATGCTCCTTGGAATTCTCCTCACAATGCTCCATGCCCATGTCATCACAATGTTCCAAGACCCCTGTAATCACAATGGTCCATGCCCCTTTTCATCAGTATGCTCCATGAGATTTATCATCACAAGTCTCTATGGATTTCTCATCACAATGCTCTAGGACCTTGTCATCACAATGCTTCACGACCTTGTTCTGAAAATTCTCAATGGCCCTTGTCATCATAATGCTCCAAGCCCTAGTCATCACAATGCTCCATTATATTTGTCATGACAATCCTCCATTACATTTGGCATCACAATGCTCCATGCCATTGTCATTGCAATGGACCATGACATATATCATCACAATGCTCCCTGACACCTGTCTTCACAATACTCCATGACCTTCTCATCACAATGATCCATGCCCTTGTCATCACAATGCACCATGTCCAATGTCATCACAATAATCTATGAAACTTGTCAGACAAATGCTCCATGCCCCTGTCACCACAATGATCCATGCCCTTGTCATCACAATGCTCCATGACCCCTGTCATCACAATGCTCGGTGACTCCAGTCATCACAATGCTTCATAACATTTGTCATCACAATGGTCCATGCCCGCATCATCACAAGGCTCTGTGACCTTTATAACCACAATGCTCCATGAACTTTTCATCACAATGCTCCGTGACCCTTGTCATCAAAATGCTCCATGCGTTTGTCAGAAAAATGCTCCATGACCCTTGTCATCACAATGTGCTACGCAATTTTGATCACAACGGTCCACAAATTTGTCATTGTAATGCTCCATAAACCTTGTAATCACAATGCTCCATGCACTTCTCATCACAATGCTCCATTTCCCCTGTCATAACAATGCTCCATGACCCCTGCCATCACAATATTCCACGGCCTTGTCATCACAAGGCTCCATGACACTTGTCATCACAATGCTCCAAGACCCCTGTAATCACAATGCTCCATGCCCTTGTCATCACAAAGCTCCATGACACATGCCATCAGAATGTTCCATGTCCTTCTCATCAAAATGCTCCATGTCCTTGTCATGACAGTGCTCCCAGACCCCTGTAATCACAATTCTCCATTCCCCTTTTCATCTCAATGCTCCGTGAACCCTGTCATCACAATGCACCATGCCCATCATCATAATGCTTCCGGCTATTGTCAGCACAATGAAATCAAAATTCTCCATGACCTCTGTCATCACAATGCTCCATGACCCCTGTCATCACAATACTCCATGAACATTTTCAGCCCAATGCTCCATGACCCTTGTCATCACAGTGATCCATGACCTTGTCATCCCAATGCTCCATGACCCCTTTATTCACAATGCTCCGTGACGCTTGTCATCTCAGTGCTCCATGACACCTGTCATCACAATGCTCCATGCCTTTGTCAGCAAAATGCTACATGAACTTGTCATTACCATGCTCTATGCGCTTGTCATCACAATACTCCATTACCATTGTCATCACAATCCTCCATGAACCTTGGGATCACATTGCTTCATGCCCTTGTAATCACAATGCTCCATGCTCCTTGAAATCAAAATGATCCATGACCTCTGTCCTCACAATGCTCCTAACCCTTGTGATCAAAATGTTCCATAACACTTGTCATCACAACGCTCCATGATGCCTGTCATCACAATACTCCATGCACTTTTATCAGAATGCTCCATGACCTTTGTCATCACAATTCTCAATACACTTGTCATCACAATGCTCCCTGACACTTGTCATCACAATGCTCCTTGAACCCTGTCACGAAAATGCTCCATGCCTTTTTCATCACAATGCCCTATGCCGTTTTCATCACAATGCTCCATGCCACTGTAATCAAAATACTCCACAAGCTTGTCATGAGAATGCTCCATGACACTTGTCATCACAATTCGCCATGCACTTGTCATCACAAGCCTCCATGACCCTTCTCATCACAGTGATCCAAGACCCCGTAATCACAATGCTCCATGCCCATTTTTCATCTCAATGATCCATGAACCCTGTCATCACAATGCACCATGCCCATCATCATAATGCTTCATGCTATTGTCATCACAATGAAATCAAAATGCTCCATGACCTCTGTCATAACAATGCTCCAAACCCTTGTGATCACAATATTCCATAACACTTGTCATCACAGTGCCCCATGACACTCGTCATCACAATTATCCATGGTCTTCTCATCACAATGCTCCATGACCTTTGTCATCACAATGCTCAATACACTTGTCATCAAAATGCTCCCTGACACTTGTTGTCTGTATGCTCCTTGAACCCTGTCATGACAAGGCTCCATGCCTTTTTCATCACAATGATCCATGCCCTTTTCCTCACAATGCTCCAAGACCCCTTTAAACACAATGCTCCATGCCCTTGTCATCACAAAGCTCAATGAAACATGCCTTCATATGCTCCTTGGCCTTCTCCTCACAATGCTCCATGCCCATGTCATCACAATGTTCCAAGACCCCTGTAATCACAATGGTCCATGCCCCTTTTCATCAGTATGCTCCATGAGATTTATCATCACAAGTCTCTATGGATTTCTCATCACAATGCTCCAGGACCTTGTCATCACAATTCTTCACGACCTTGTTCTGAACATTCTCAATGGCCCTTGTCATCATAATGCTCCAAGCCCTAGTCATCACAATGCTCCATTATATTTGTCATCAAAATCCTCCATTACATTTGGCATCACAATGCTCCCTGCCATTGTCATTGCAATGGACCATGACATATGTCATCACAATGCTCACTGACACCTGTCTTCACAATACTCCATGACCTTCTCATCACAATGATCCATGCCCTTGTCATCACAATGCACCATGTCCAATGTCATCACAATAATCTATGAAACTTGTCAGACCAATGCTCCATGCCCCTGTCACCACAATGCTCCATGCCCTTGTCATCACAATGCTCCATGACCCCTGTCATCACAATGCTCCGTGACTCCAGTCATCACAATGCTTCATAACATTTCTCATCACAATGGTCCATGCCCGGGTCATCACAAGGCTCTGTGACCTTTATAAACACAATGCTCCATGAACTTTTCATCACAATGCTCCATGACCCTTGTCATCAAAATGCTCCATGCGTTTGTCAGAAAAATGCTCCATGACCCTTGTCATCACAATGTGCTACGTGATTTTCATCAAAACGATCCAAAAATTTGTCATGGTAATGCTCCATAAACCTTGTAATCACAATGCTCCATGCCCTTCTCATCACAATGCTCCATTACGCCTGTCATAACAATGCTCCATGACCCCTGCCATCACAATATTCCACGGCCTTGTCATTACAAGGCTCCATGACACTTGTCATCACAATGCTCCAAGACCCCTGTAATCACAATGCTCCATGCCCTTGTCATCACAAAGCTCCATGACACATGCCATCAGAATGTTCCATGTCCTTCTCATCAAAATGCTCCATGCCCTTGTCATCACAGTGCTCCAAGATCCCAGTAATCACAATGCTCCATGCCCCATTTCATCTCAATGCTCCATGAAACCTGTCATCACAATGCACCATGCCCATCATCATAATGCTTCCGGCTATTGTCAGCACAATGAAATCAA
Source organism: Mesoplodon mirus (assembly GCF_964341445.2). Taxonomy (NCBI): domain Eukaryota; kingdom Metazoa; phylum Chordata; class Mammalia; order Artiodactyla; family Ziphiidae; genus Mesoplodon; species Mesoplodon mirus. Next base: position 3,535,350 of record NW_028295813.1, on the reverse strand, counting down.
AATTCTCCATGACCTCAGTCATCACAATGCTCCATGACCCCTGTCATCACAATACTCCATGAACATTTTCAGCCCAATGTTCCATGAACCTTGTCATCACAATGATCCATGCCCTTGTCATCCCAATGCTCCATGACCCCTGTATGCACAATGCTCCGTGACGCTTTTCATCACAGTGCTCCATGACACCAGTCATCATAATGCTCCATGCCCTTGTCATCCCAATGCTCCATGACCCCTGTATTCACAATGCTCCGTGACGCTTGTCATCACAGTGCTCCATGACTCCTGTCATCACAATGTTCCATAACTTTGTCAGCAAAATGCTACATGACTTTGTCATTACCATGCTCTATGCGCTTGTCATCACAATACTCCATTACCATTGTCATCACAATCCTCCATGAATCTTGGGATCACATTGTTACATGCCCTTGTCATCACAATGCTCCATGCTCCTTGAAATCAAAATGATCCATGACCACTGTCATCACAATGCTCCAAACACTTGTGATCACAGTGTTCCATAAAACTTGTCATCACAACGCTCCATGATGCCTGTCATCACAATACTGCATGCACTTTTCATCACAATGCTCCATGACCTTTGTCATCACAATACTGCATGCACTTTTCATCACAATGCTCCATGACCTTTGTCATCACAATTCTCAATACACATGTCATCACAATGCTCCCTGACACTTGTCGCCAGAATGCTCCTTGAACCCTGTCACGAAAAGGCTCCATGACTTTACAACACAATGCCCCATGCCGTTTTCATCACAATGCTCCACGCCACTGTCAGCAAAAAACTCCACAAGCTTATCATGAGAAAGTTCCATGACCCTTGTCATCACAATTCTCCATGCACTTTTCAGCACAATGCTCCCAGACCTTGTCATCTCAATGCTCCAAGCCACTGTCAGCACAATGCACCATTACCTTTGTCATCAGAATCCTCCATGACACCTGGCATCACAATGCTCCATGCGATTGTCATCACAATGGGCCATTATATATGTTATCACAATGCTCCCTGATACCTCTCTTCACAATACTGCATGAACTGGTCATCACAATGCTCCATGCCCTTGTCCCCACAATGCACCATTCCAACAGTCATCGCAATAATCCATGAAACTTATTAGACCAATGCTCAATGCCCTTGTCATCACAATGCACCATGACCCTTGTAATCACAATGCTCCATGAACTTTTCATCACAGTGCTCTTTGATCCTTGTCATCACAATGCTCTATGTCTTTCTCAGCGCAATGCTACGTGACCCTTGTCATCACAGTGCTCCATGCGCTTGTCAGCACGATGCTCCATGACACATGTCATCATAATGCACCATGCGCTTGTCATCAGAGTGCTCCACAAGCTTGTCATCACAATGCTCCATAAACCTTGTCATCACAATGCTCCATGCACTTCTCATCAAAATGCTCTCTCACCACAGATATCACAATGTTACATCACTATTCATCACAATACTCACTCACCCCTGTTATCACAGTGTTCCATGACTGCTGTCATCACAATGCTACATGCACTTATCATCACAATGTTCGATGACCCATGACATCACAATGCTCCATAACCCCTGTCATCAAATTGTTTCATGACCCTTTTCATCAAATTGCTCCATGACCCTGTCATCACAATGCTCCCTGCCCTTCTCATCACAATGCACAACGCCCTTGTCATCAAAATCCTCCATGACCTTTGTCATCACAAAGATCCATGACCCTTGGCATCACAATGCTCCATGTCATTGTCATCACAATCCTCCATGAACACTCTCATCACATTGCTCCATGTCCTTGTCATCACATAGCTCCATGACACATGTCATCAGAATGCTCCATGGCCTTCTCATCACAATTTTCCATGCCCTTGCAGTCACAATGCTCCATTACCCCTGTCATAACAATGCTCCATGATCCCTGCCATCACGATGTTCGGTGGCCTTGTCATCACAGTGCTCCATGACACCTGTCATCACAATGCTCCATGACTTTGTCAGCAAAATGCTACATGACCTTGTCATTACAATGCTCTATGCGCTTGTCATCACAATACTCCATTTCCATTGTCATCACAATCCTCCATGAACCTTCAGAGCACATTGCTTCCTGCCCTTGTCATCACAATGCTCCATGCTCCTTGAAATCAAAATGATCCATGTCCTCTGTCATCACAATGCTCCAAACCCTTGTGATCCCAGTGTTCCATACCACTTGTCATCACAATGCTCAGTACACTTGTCATCACAATGCTCCCTGACACTTGTCATCAGAATGCTCTTTGAACCCTGTCACGAAAAGGCTCCATGCCTTTTTCATCACAATTCCCCATTCCGTTTTCATCACAATGCTCCGTGACCATTTTCATCAAAATGCTCCATGACTTTGTCTGAAAAATGTTCCATGACCCTTGTCATCACAATGTGCCATTCGCTTTTCATCACAACGGTCCAGAAAATTGTCATTGCAATGCTCCATAAACCTTGTAATCACAATGTGCCATACAGTTCTCTTCAAAATGCTCTCTCACCAGAGATATCACAGTGTTCCATCACTAGTTGTCACAATACTCCCTCACTACTGTAATCACAATGTCCCATGAACCCTGTCATCACAATGCTACATCCCTTTATCATCACAATGTTCCATGACCCCTGACATCACAATATTCTATAACCCCTGTCATCAAAATGTTCCAATACACTTTCCATCATATTGATGCATGACCCTGTCATCAAAATACTCCCTGCCCTTATCATCACAATGCACCATGCACTTGTCTTCAAAATGCTCCATGACATTGGTTATCACAAAGCGCCATGACCCTTGGCATCACAATACTCCTTGTCATTGTCATCACAGTGCTCCATGAACCCTCTCATCACATTGCTCCATGCCCTTGTCATCACAAAGCTCCATGACACTTGCCATCAAAATGCTCTGTGCCCTTCTCATCACAATGCCCCATGACCTTGTCATTATAATCCTTCATGACCCATGTATCACAGTGTTCCATGCCCTTATCATCACAATGCTCTATGCCCACTCTCATCACAATAATCCATGAAACTTATTAGACCAATGCTCCATTCCCTTGTCATCACAATGCTCCATGCCCTTGTTATCACAAAGGTCCATGACCCCTGTCATCACAATGCTCCATGCCTCCATTCATCACAATGCTTCATGACCTTTGTCATCACAATGGTCCATGCCCTCGTCATCAGCAGTCTCTGTGACATATTTAACCACAATGCTCCATGAAATTTTCATCACAATGCTCTTTGACCCTTGTCATCACAATGCTCTATGCCTTTCTCAGCACAATGCTCCATGACCCTTGTCATCACAATGCTCCATGCGCTTGTCAGCACAATGCTCCATGATCCATGTCATCACAATGCACCCTGCACTTTTCATCACAGTGCTCCACAATCTTGTCACCACAATGCTCCATAAAACTTGTCATCACAATTCTCCATGCACTTCTCATCAAAATGCTCTCTCAACACTGATATCACAATGTTACATCACAATTCATCACAATACTCCCTCACCCCTGTCATCACAATATTCCATGACTTCTGTCTTTGCAATGCTACATGCACATATCATCACAAAGTTCGATGACCCCTGACATCACAATGTTCCATAACCCCTGTCATCAAAATGCTCCATAACAATTTTCCTCAAAATGCTCAATGACCCCTGACATCACAATGTTCCATAACACCTGTCATCAAAATATTCCATGACCCTTTTCATCAAATTGCTCTATAACCCTGTCATCACAATACTCCCTGCCCTTCTCATCACAATGTACCACGCCCTTGTCATCAAAATGCTCCATGACCTTTCTCATCACAAGGATCCATGACCCTTGGCATTTCAATGCTCCATGCCATTGTCATCACAATGCTCCGTGAACCCTCTAATCACAATGCTCCATGCACATTTGCATCTCAATGCTCCATGAACCCTGTCATCAAAATGCACCATGCCCATCATCATAATGCTTCAGGCTATTGTTATCACAATGAAATCAAAATATTTGATGATCTATCTCATCACAATGCTCCAAAACCTTGTGATCACAATGTTCCAACACTTATCCTCACAATGTCCCATGACGCTAATCATCACAATTATCCATGGTCTTCTCATCACAGTGCTCCATGACCTTTGTCATCACAGTGCTCTATACACTTGTCATCACAATGCTCCCTGACACTTGTCATCAGTATGCTCCTGGAACCCTGTCATGACAAAGCTCCATACCATTTTCATAACAATGATCCATGCCAATTTCATCACAATGCTCCAAGACACCAGTAATCACAAGGCTCCATGCCCTTGTCATCACAATGCCCCAAGACCCCTGTAATCACAATACTTCATGCCCCTTTTCATCAGAATGCTCCATGAAACATGTTATTACAAGGCTCCATGGTCTTCTCATCACAATTCTCCAGGAACTTTTCATCCCAGTGCTCCATTCCCTTGTCATCAAAATCCTCCATGACCTTTGTCATCACAAAGATCCATGACCCTTGGCATCACAATGCTCCATGTCATTGTCATCACAATCCTCCATGAACACTCTCATCACATTGCTCCATGTCCTTGTCATCACATAGCTCCATGACACATGTCATCAGAATGCTCCATGGCCTTCTCATCACAATTCTCCATGCCCTTGCAGTCACAATGCTCCATTACCCCTGTCATAACAATGCTCCATGATCCCTGCCATCACGATGTTCGGTGGCCTTGTCATCACAGTGCTCCATGACACCTGTCATCATCACAATGCTCCATGACTTTGTCAACAAAATGCTACATGACCTTGTCATTACAATGCTCTATGCGCTTGTCATCACAATACTCCATTTCCATTGTCATCACAATCCTCCATGAACCTTGAGAGCACATTGCTTCCTGCCCTTGTCATCACAATGCTCCATGCTCCTTGAAATCAAAATGATCCATGTCCTCTGTCATCACAATGCTCCAAACCCTTGTGATCCCAGTGTTCCATAACACTTGTCATCACAATGCTCAGTACACTTGTCATCACAATGCTCCCTGACACTTGTCATCAGAATGCTCTTTGAACCCTGTCACGAAAAGGCTCCATGCCTTTTTCATCACAATTCCCCATTCCGTTTTCATCACAATGCTCCGTGACCATTTTCATCAAAATGCTCCATGACTTTGTCTGAAAAATGTTCCATGACCCTTGTCATCACAATGTGCCATTCGCTTTTCATCACAACGGTCCAGAAAATTGTCATTGCAATGCTCCATAAACCTTGTAATCACAATGCGCCATACAGTTCTCTTCAAAATGCTCTCTCACCAGAGATATCACAGTGTTCCATCACTAGTTGTCACAATACTCCCTCACTACTGTAATCACAATGTCCCATGACCCCTGTCATCACAATGCTACATCCCTTTATCATCACAATGTTCCATGACCCCTGACATCACAATATTCTATAACCCCTGTCATCAAAATGTTCCAATACACTTTCCATCATATTGCTGCATGACCCTGTCATCAAAATACTCCCTGCCCTTATCATCACAATGCACCATGCACTTGTCTTCAAAATGCTCCATGACATTGGTTATCACAAAGCGCCATGACCCTTGGCATCACAATACTCCATGTCACTGTCATCACAATGCTCCCTGAACCCTCTCATCACATTGCTCGATGTCCTTGTCATCACAAAGCTCCATGACACTTGTCATCACAATGCTCGATGCCCATCTCATCACAATGCTCCATGCCTTGTCATTACAATCCAGCATGACCCATGTATCATAGTGTTCCGTACCCTTGTCATCAGAAGGCTCCATGCCCACTCTCATCACAATCATCCACGAAATATTTCAGACCAATGTTCCATGCCCTTATCATCCCAATGCTCCATGACCCCTGTATTCACAATGTTCCGTGACGCTTGTCATCACAGTGCTCCATGACACATGTCATCACAATGCTCCATGCATTTGTCAGCAAAATACTACATGACCTTGTCATTACAATGCTTTGTGCGCTTGTCATCACAATACTCCATGACCCTTGTCATCACAATGTGCCACGGGCTTTTCATCATAATGATCCACAACCTTGTCATCGCTCTCCGCCATAAACCTTGTAATCACAATGCTCCATTCACTTCTCATCCAAATGCTCTCTCACCTGAGATATCACAATGTTCCGTCACCAGTTATCACAATCCTCGCTCTCCCCGGTAATCACAATGTTCCATGACCACAGTCATCACAATGCTACATCCCCATATCAGCACAATGTTCCATAACCCCTGACATCACAATCTTCCATAACCCCTGTAATCAAAATGCTCCATGACCCTTTTCATCCCAAAGCTCCATGACCCCTGGCATCAAAATGTTCTATAACCCCTGTCATCAAAATGTTCCATTACACTTTTCATCAAAATGCTGCATGACCCTGTCATCAAAATGCTCCCTGCCCTTCTCATCACAATGCAAAACACCCTTGTCATCAAAATGTTCTATGACCTTTGTCATCACAAAGCTCCATGACCATTGGCATCACATTGCTCCATGTCATTGTCATCACAGTGCTCCATAAACGCTCTCATCACATTGCTCCATGCCCTTGTCATTACAAAGCTCCATGAGACTTGTCATCACAATGCTCGATGCCCTTCTCATCACAATGCTCCATTCCCTTGTCATTACAATCCTCCATGACCCATGTATCACAGTGTTCCGTGCCCTTGTCATCACAATGCTCCATGCCCACTCTCATCACAATAATCCTTGAAACATTTCAGACCAATGCTCAATGCCCTTCTCATCAAAATGCTCCATTACCTCTGTCATAACAATGCTCCATGACCACTGCCATCACAATGTTCCATTACACTTTTCATCAAATTGCTGCATGACCCGGTCATCAAAATGCTTCCTGCCCTTGTCATCACAATGCACCATGCCCTTGTCAACAAAATGCTCCATGATTTGTCATCACAAAGCTCCATGACAACTGTCATCACAATGCTCCATGCATTTGTCAGCAAAATTCTACATGAACTTGTCATTAGAAAGCTCTATGCGCTTGTCATTACAATGCTCCAAGAACTCTGTAATCACAATGCTCCATGCCCCTTTTCATCTCAATGCTCCATGAACCGTGTCATCACAATGCACCATGCCCATCATCATAATGCTTCAGGCTATTGTCATCACAATGAAATCAAAATTCTCCATGAACTCTGTCATCATAATGCTCCAAACCCTTGTGATCACAATGTTTCATAACACTTATCATCACAACACCGCATGACGATCATCATCACAGTTATCCATGGTCTTCTCATCACAATGCTCCATGATCTTTGTCATCACAATGCTCAATACACTTGTCATCACAATGCTCCCTGACACTTGTCGTCAGTATGCTCCTTGAACCCTGTCATGACAAGGCTCCATGCCTTTTTCATCACAGTGATCCATTCCCTTTTCATCACAATGCTCCAAGACCCCTGTAATCACAAAGCTCTATGCCCTTGTCATCACAAAGCTCCATGACGCAAGACATCAGAATGCTCCATGGCCTTCTCCTCACAACGCTCGATGTCATTGTCATCACAGTGCTCCATGAACCCTCTCATCACATTGCTTCTTGCCCTTGACATTACAATCCTCCATGACCCATGTATCACAGTGTTCCGTGCCCTTTTCATCACAATGCTCCATGCCCAATCTCATCACAATAATCCATGAAATATTTCAGACCAATGCTCAATTCACTTCTCATAACAATGCTCCATTATCTCTGTCATAACAATGCTCCATGACCATTGCCATCACAATGTTCCACGGCCTTGTCATCACAAGGCTCCATTACCCATGTCTTCTAAATGCTCCAAGACACCTGTAATCAAAATGCTCCATGACCTTATCATAACAAAGCTCCATGACGCATGTCATCAGTAGGTTCCATGGCCTTCTCTTCACAATGATCCATGCCCTTGTCATCACAGTGTTCCAAGACCCCTGTAATCACAATGCTCCATGCCCCTTTTCATCTCAATGATCCATGAACCCTGTCATCACAATGCACCATGCCCATCATCATAATGCTTCATGCTATTGTCATCACAATGAAATCAAAATGCTCCATGACCTCTGTCATAACAATGCTCCAAACCCTTGTGATCACAATATTCCATAACACTTGTCATCACAGTGCCCCATGACACTCGTCATCACAATTATCCATGGTCTTCTCATCACAATGCTCCATGACCTTTGTCATCACAATGCTCAATACACTTGTCATCAAAATGCTCCCTGACACTTGTTGTCTGTATGCTCCTTGAACCCTGTCATGACAAGGCTCCATGCCTTTTTCATCACAATGATCCATGCCCTTTTCCTCACAATGCTCCAAGACCCATTTAAACACAATGCTCCATGTCATTGTCATCACAAAGCTCAATGAAATATGTCTTCAGAATGCTCCTTGGCCTTCTCCTCACAATGCTCCAAGCCCATGTCATCACAATGTTCCAAGACCCCTGTAATCACAATGGTCCATGCCCCTTTTCATCAGTATGCTCCATGAGATTTATCATCACAAGTCTCTATGGATTTCTCATCACAATGCTCCAGGACCTTGTCATCACAATGCTTCACGACCTTGTTCTGAACATTCTCAATGGCCCTTGTCATCATAATGCTCCAAGCCCTAGTCATCACAATGCTCCATTATATTTGTCATCAAAATCCTCCATTACATTTGGCATCACAATGCTCCCTGCCATTGTCATTGCAATGGACCATGACATATGTCATCACAATGCTCCCTGACACTTGTCTTCACAATACTCCATGACCTTCTCATCACAATGATCCATGCCCTTTTCATCACAATGCTCCAAGACCCATGTATTCACAATGCTCCATGCCCTTGTCATCACAAAACTCAATGATGCTTGCCATCAGGATTCTCCTTTGTCTTCTACTCACTATGCTCCATGCCCTTGTCATCACAATGTTCCAAGACCCCTGTAATCACAATACTCCATGCCCCTTTTCTTCAGTATGCTCCATGAGACTTGTCATCACAAGGATCCATGGTTTTGTCATCACAATGCTCCAGGACATTGTCATCACAATGCTTCACGACCTTGTCATGAAAATTTCCAATGGCCCTTGTCATCATAATGCTCCAAGCCCTAATCATCACAATGCTCTATTATATTTGTCATCACAATTCTCCATTATATTTGGCATCACAATGCTCCATGCCATTTTCATCGCAATGGCCCATGACATATGTCATCACAATGCTCCCTGACACCTGTCTTCACACTACTCCATGACCTTCTCATCACAATGCTCCATGCCCTTGTCATCACAATGCACCATGTCCACTCTCATCACAATAATCTATGAAACGTCTCAGACCAATGCTCCATGCCCGTGTCATCACAATCGTCCATGACCCCTGTCATCACAATGCTCCGTGACTCCAGTCATCACAATGCTTCATAACGTTTGTCATCACAATGGTCCATGCCCGTGTCATCACAAGGCTCTGTGACCTTTGTAACCACAATGCTCCATGAAATTTTCATCACGATTCTCTGTGACACTTGTCATCACAGTGCTCCATGTCTTTGTCAGAACAATGCTCCATGACGATTTTCATCACAATGTGCCACGCGCATTTCATCACAACGGTCCACAAACTTGTCATTGCAATGCTCCATAAACGTTGTAATAACAATGGTCCATGCACTTCTCATCAAAATGCTCTCTCACCAGAGATATCACAATGTTCCATCACTAGTCATTACAATACTCGCTCACCCCTGTAATCACAAGGTTCCATGACACTGTCATCACAATGCTACATCCCCTTATCATCACACAGTTCCATGACCCCTGCCATCACAATGTTCCATAACCCCTGTCATCAAAATGCTCCCTGACCCTTTCCATCCCAAAGCTCCAAGTCCCCTGACATCACAAAGGTCTATAAACCCTGCCATCAAAATGTTCCATTACACTTTTTATCAAATTGCTGCATGACCCGGTCATCAAAATGCTCCCTGCCCTTCTCATTACAATGCACCATGCCCTTGTCATCAAAATGCTCCATGACTTGTCATCACAAGGCTCCATGACCCTTGGCATCACAATGCTCCATGTCATTGTCATCACAATGCTCCATGAACACTCTCATCACATTGCTCCATGCCCTTGTCATCACAAAGATCCATGACACTTGTCATCACAATGCTCCATTCCCTTGTCATTACAATCCTGCATGACCCATGTATCACAGTGTTCCTTGCCCTTGTCATCACAATGCTCCATGCCCACTCTCATCACAATAATCCATGAAACATTTCAGACCAAAGTTCCATACCCTTCTCATCACAATGCTCCATTACTCCTGTCATAACAATGCACCATGACCCCTGCCATCACAATCTTCCATGGCCTAGTCATCACAAGGTTCCATGACACTTCTCATCACAATGCTCAAGACCCCTGAAATCACAATGCTCCATGCCCTTGTCATCACAAAGCTCCATGACGCATGTCATCAGAGTATTCCATGGCCTTCTCATCACAATGTTCCATGCCCTTGTCAGCACAATGCTACAAGACCCTTGTAATCACAATGCTCCATGCCACTTTTCATCTCAATGCCCCATGAACCCTGTAATCACAATGCACCATGCACATCATCATAATGCTTCAGGCTATTGTCATCACAATGAAATCAATATTCTGCATGTCCTCTGTCATCATAATGCTCCAAACCCTTGTGATCACAATTTTGCATAACACAAATCATCACAACACCCCATGATGCTCATCATCACAATTATCCATGGTCTTCTCATCACAATGCTCCATGATCTTTGTCATCACAATGCTCAATACACTTGTCATCACAATGCTCCCTGACACTTGTCGTCAGTATGCTCCTTGAACCCTGTCATGACAAGGCTCCATGCCTTTTTCATCACAATGATCCATGCCCTTTTCATCACAATGCTCCAAGATCCCTCTAATCACAATGCTCCATGCCCTTGTCATCACAAAACGCCATGACACATGTCATCAGAATGCTCCATGGCCTTCTCATCACAATGCTCCATGCCCTAGTCTTCACAATGCTCCAAGACCCCTGTAATCACAATGCTCCATGCCCCTTTTCATCAGAATGCTCCATAAGATTTGTCATCACAAGTCTCCATGGTCTTCTCATCACAATGCTCCAGGACCTCGTCATCACCATGCTTCATTTACTTGTCATCACAATGCTCCAGGACCCCTATCATCACAATACTCCATGCACATTTTCAGCCCAATGCTCCACGACCTACTCATCACAATGCTCCATGGCCAATATCATCCCAATGCTCCATGACCACTGTCATCACAGCATTCCATGACACCTCACAACACAATGATCCGGGATTCTTGTCATCACAGTGATCCATGCCCTTATCATCCCAATGCTCCATGACCCCTGTATTCACAATGCTCCGTGACGCTTGTCATCACAGTGCTCCATGACACATGTCATCACAATGCTCCATGCCTTTGTCAGCAAAATGCTACATGACCTTGTCATTACAATGCTTTGTGCGCTTGTCATCACAATACTCCATTTCCATTGTCATCACAATACTCCATGAACCTTGGGATCACATTGCTTCATGCCCTTGTTATCACAATGCTCCATGCTCCTTGAAATCAAAATGATCCATGACCTCTGTCATCACAATGCTCCAAATCCTTGTGATCACATTGTTCCATAACACTTGTCATCACAATGCTCCATGATGCCTGTCATCACAATACTCCATGGACTTTACATCACAATGCTCCATGACCTTTGTCATCACAATTCTCAATATACATGTCATCACAATGCTCCCTGACACTTGTCATCAGAATGTTCCTTGAACCCTGTCACAAAAAGTCTCCATGCCTTTTTCATCACAAAGCCCCATACCGTTTTCATCACAATGCTCCATGCCATTGTCATCAAAATACTCCACAAGCTTGTCATCAGAATGCTCCATGACCCTTGTCATCACAATTCTCCATGCACTTGTCAGCTCAGTGCTCCCTGACCCTTGTCATCACAATGCTCCAAGCCATTGTCATCACAATGCTCCATTACCTTTGTCATCAGAATCCTCCATGACACTTGGCATCACAATGCTCCATGCCATTGTCATCACAATGGGCCATTACATATGTCATCACAATGCTCCCTGACAACTGTCTTCACAATACTGCATGATCTGGTCAACACAATGCTCCATGCCATTGTCAGCACAATGCGCCATTCCAACTGTCATCGCAATAATCCATGAAACTTATTAGACCAATGTTCCATGCCCTTGTCATCACAATGCTCCATGCCCTTGTTATCACAATGCTCCATGACCCCTGTCATCACAATGCTCCGTGACTCCAGTCATCACAATGCTTCATGACCTTTGTCATCACAATTGTCCATGCCTTCGTCATCAACAGTCTTTGTGACATTTTTATCCACAATGCTCCAAGAACTTTTCATCACAATGCTCTTTGACCCTTGTCATCACAATGCTCTATGCCTTTCTCAGCACAATGCTCCATGACCCTTGTCATCACAATATTCCAAGCCTTTCTCATCATAATGCTCCATTATATTTGTCATCAGAATCCTCCATGACACTTGTCATCACAATGCTCTTTGACAATTGTGATCAGACTCCTCCATGATACCTGGCATCACAATGCTCCATGCCATTTTCATCACAATGGGCCATTACATATGTCATCACAATGCTCCCTGACACCTGTCTTCACAATATTGCATGACCTGGTCATCACAATGCTCCATGCCCTTGTCATCACAATGCGCCATTCCATCTGTCATCACAATAATCCATGAAACGTATTAGACCAATGCTCCATGCCTTTGTCATCACAATGCTCCATGCACTTGTTATCACAATGTTTCAAGACCCCTGTAATCAGAATGTTCCATGCCCCTTTTCATCAGTATGCTCCATGAGACTTGTCTTCACAAGGCTCCATGGTTTTCTAATCACAAAGCTCCAGGACCTTGTCATCACAATGCTCTTCGACCTTGTCATGAAAATTCTCAATGGCCCTTGTCATCATAATGCTCCAAGCCCTAGTCATCACAATGCTCCATTATATTTGTCATCACAATCCTCCATTACATTTGGCATCTCAATGCTCCCTGACATTGTCATCGAAGTGGACCATGACATATGTCATCACAATGCTCCCTGACACCTGTCTTTACAGTACTCCATGACCTTCTCATCACAATGATCCATGCCCTTGTCATCCCAATGCTCCATGACCCGTGTATTCACAATGCTCCATGACCCTTGTCATCACAGTGCTCCATGACACCTGTCTTCACAATAATCCATGACCTTCTCATCACAATGCTCCATGCCCTTGTCATCACAATGCACCATGTCCACTGTCATCACAGTAATCTATGAAATTGTCAGACTAATGCTCCATGTCCCTGTCATCGCAATGCTCCATGCCCTTGTCATCACACTGCTCCATTACCCCTGTCATCACAATGCTCCCTGAATCCAGTCATCACAATTCTTCATAACGTTTGTCAACACAACGGTCCATGCTCGCATCCTCAAAAGGCTCTGTGTCCTTTGTAACCTCAATGCTCCATGAAACTTTCATCACAATGCTCCGTGACCCTTGTCATCACAATGCTCCATGCCTTTGTCAGAACAATACTCCATGACCCTTGTCATCACAATGTGCCACGCGCTTTTCATCACAATGATCCACAACCTTCTCATCGCTATCCGCCATACTCCTTGTAATCACAATGCTCCATGCACTTCTCATCCAAATGCTCTCTCACCTGAGATATCAAAATGTTCCGTCACCAGTTATCACAATCCTCCCTCACCCCGGTAATCACAATGTTCCATGACCCCAGTCATCACAATGCTTCATCCCCTTATCAGAACAATGTCCCATAACCCCTGACATCACAATCTTCCATAACCCCTGTCATCAAAATGCTCCATGACCCTTTTCATCCCAAAGCTCCATGACCCCTGGCATCAAAATGTTCTATAACCCCTGTCATCAAAATGTTCCATTACACTTTTCATCAAATTGCTGCATGACCCTGTCATCAAAATGCTCCCTGCCCTTCTCATCACAATGCACCACACACTTGTCATCAAAATGTTCTATGACCTTTGTCATCACAAAGCTCCATGACCATTGGCATCACATTGCTCCATGTCATTGTCATCACAGTGCTCCATAAACGCTCTCATCACATTGCTCCATGCCCTTGTCATTACAAAGCTCCATGACACTTGTCATCACAATGCTCGATGCCCTTCTCATCACAATGCTCCATGCTCTTGTCATTACAATCCTCCATGACCCATGTATCACAGTGTTCCGTGCCCTTGTCATCACAATGCTCCATGCCCACTCTCATCACAATAATCCTTGAAACATTTCAGACCAATGCTCAATGCCCTTCTCATCAAAATGCTCCATTACCTCTGTCATAACAATGCTCCATGACCACTGCCATCACAATGTTCCATTACACTTTTCATCAAATTGCTGCATGACCCGGTCATCAAAATGCTTCCTGCCCTTGTCATCACAATGCACCATGCCCTTGTCATCAAAATGCTCCATGACTTGTCATCACAAAGCTCCATGACACCTGTCATCACAATGCTCCATGCATTTGTCAGCAAAATTCTACATGACCTTGGCATTAGAAAGCTCTATGTGCTTGTCATTACAATGCTCCAAGAACTCTGTAATCACAATGCTCCATGCCCTTTTTCATCTCAATGCTCCATGAACCGTGTCATCACAATGCACCATGCCCATCATCATAATGCTTCAGGCTATTGTCATCACAATGAAATCAAAATTCTCCATGAACTCTGTCATCATAATGCTCCAAACCCTTGTGATCACAATGTTTCATAACACTTATCATCACAACACCGCATGACGATCATCATCACAATTATCCATGGTCTTCTCATCACAATGCTCCATGATCTTTGTCATCACAATGCTCAATACACTTGTCATCACAATGCTCCCTGACACTTGTCGTCAGTATGCTCCTTGAACCCTGTCATGACAAGGCTCCATGCCTTTTTCATCACAGTGATCCATTCCCTTTTCATCACAATGCTCCAAGACCCCTGCAATCACAAAGCTCTATGCCCTTGTCATCACAAAGCTCCATGACGCAAGACATCAGAATGCTCCATGGCCTTCTCCTCACAACGCTCGATGTCATTGTCATCACAGTGCTCCATGAACCCTCTCATCACATTGCTTCTTGCCCTTGACATTACAATCCTCCATGACCCATGTATCACAGTGTTCCGTGCCCTTTTCATCACAATGCTCCATGCCCAATCTCATCACAATAATCCATGAAATATTTCAGACCAATGCTCAATTCCCTTCTCATAACAATGCTCCATTACCTCTGTCATAACAATGCTCCATGACCATTGCCATCACAATGTACCACGGCCTTGTCATCACAAGGCTCCATTACCCATGTCTTTGCAATGCTCCAAGACACCTGTAATCAAAATGCTCCATGAACTTGTCATAACAAAGCTCCATGACGCATGTCATCAGTAGGTTCCATGGCCTTCTCTTCACAATGTTCCATGCCCTTGTCATCACAGTGTTCCAAGACCCCTGTAATCACAATGCTCCATGCCCTTTTCATCTCAATGATCCATGAACCCTGTCATCACAATGCACCATGCCCATCATCATAATGCTTCATGCTATTGTCATCACAATGAAATCAAAATGCTCCATGACCTCTGTCATAACAATGCTCCAAACCCTTGTGATCACAATATTCCATAACACTTGTCATCACAGTGCCCCATGACACTCGTCATCACAATTATCCATGGTCTTCTCATCACAATGCTCCATGACCTTTGTCATCACAATGCTCAATACACTTGTCATCAAAATGCTCCCTGACACTTGTTGTCTGTATGCTCCTTGAACCCTGTCATGACAAGGCTCCATGCATTTTTCATCACAATGATCAATGCCCTTTTCATCACAATGCTCCAAGAACCCTTTAAACACAATGCTCCATGCCCTTGTCATCACAAAGCTCAATGAAACATGTCTTCAGAATGCTCCTTGGAATTCTCCTCACAATGCTCCATGCCCATGTCATCACAATGTTCCAAGACCCCTGTAATCACAATGGTCCATGCCCCTTTTCATCAGTATGCTCCATGAGATTTATCATCACAAGTCTCTATGGATTTCTCATCACAATGATCTAGGACCTTGTCATCACAATGCTTCACGACCTTGTTCTGAAAATTCTCAATGGCCCTTGTCATCATAATGCTCCAAGCCCTAGTCATCACAATGCTCCATTATATTTGTCATGACAATCATCCATTACATTTGGCATCACAATGCTCCATGCCATTGTCATTGCAATGGACCATGACATATATCATCACAATGCTCCCTGACACCTGTCTTCACAATACTCCATGACCTTCTCATCACAATGATCCATGCCCTTGTCATCACAATGCACCATGTCCAATGTCATCACAATAATCTATGAAACTTGTCAGACAAATGCTCCATGCCCCTGTCACCACAATGATCCATGCCCTTGTCATCACAATGCTCCATGACCCCTGTCATCACAATGCTCGGTGACTCCAGTCATCACAATGCTTCATAACATTTGTCATCACAATGGTCCATGCCCGCATCATCACAAGGCTCTGTGACCTTTATAACCACAATGCTCCATGAACTTTTCATCACAATGCTCCGTGACCCTTGTCATCAAAATGCTCCATGCGTTTGTCAGAAAAATGCTCCATGACCCTTGTCATCACAACGTGCTACGCAATTTTGATCACAACGGTCCACAAATTTGTCATTGTAATGCTCCATAAACCTTGTAATCACAATGCTCCATGCACTTCTCATCACAATGCTCCATTTCCCCTGTCATAACAATGCTCCATGACCCCTGCCATCACAATATTCCACGGCCTTGTCATCACAAGGCTCCATGACACTTGTCATCACAATGCTCCAAGACCCCTGTAATCACAATGCTCCATGCCCTTGTCATCACAAAGCTCCATGACACATGCCATCAGAATGTTCCATGTCCTTCTCATCAAAATGCTCCATGTCCTTGTCATCACAGTGCTCCCAGACCCCTGTAATCACAATTCTCCATTCCCCTTTTCATCTCAATGCTCCGTGAACCCTGTCATCACAATGCACCATGCCCATCATCATAATGCTTCCGGCTATTGTCAGCACAATGAAATCAAAATTCTCCATGACCTCTGTCATCACAATGCTCCATGACCCCTGTCATCACAATACTCCATGAACATTTTCAACCCAATGCTCCATGACCCTTGTCATCACAGTGATCCATGACCTTGTCATCCCAATGCTCCATGACCCCTTTATTCACAATGCTCCGTGACGCTTGTCATCTCAGTGCTCCATGACACCTGTCATCACAATGCTCCATGCCTTTGTCAGCAAAATGCTACATGAACTTGTCATTACCATGCTCTATGCGCTTGTCATCACAATACTCCATTACCATTGTCATCACAATCCTCCATGAACCTTGGGATCACATTGCTTCATGCCCTTGTAATCACAATGCTCCATGCTCCTTGAAATCAAAATGATCCATGACCTCTGTCCTCACAATGCTCCTAACCCTTGTGATCAAAATGTTCCATAACACTTGTCATCACAACGCTCCATGATGCCTGTCATCACAATACTCCATGCACTTTTATCAGAATGCTCCATGACCTTTGTCATCACAATTCTCAATACACTTGTCATCACAATGCTCCCTGACACTTGTCATCAAAATGCTCCTTGAACCCTGTCACGAAAATGCTCCATGCCTTTTTCATCACAATGCCCTATGCCGTTTTCATCACAATGCTCCATGCCACTGTAATCAAAATACTCCACAAGCTTGTCATGAGAATGCTCCATGACACTTGTCATCACAATTCGCCATGCACTTGTCATCACAAGCCTCCATGACCCTTCTCATCACAATGATCCAAGACCCCGTAATCACAATGCTCCATGCCCATTTTTCATCTCAATGATCCATGAACCCTGTCATCACAATGCACCATGCCCATCATCATAATGCTTCATGCTATTGTCATCACAATGAAATCAAAATGCTCCATGACCTCTGTCATAACAATGCTCCAAACCCTTGTGATCACAATATTCCATAACACTTGTCATCACAGTGCCCCATGACACTCGTCATCACAATTATCCATGGTCTTCTCATCACAATGCTCCATGACCTTTGTCATCACAATGCTCAATACACTTGTCATCAAAATGCTCCCTGACACTTGTTGTCTGTATGCTCCTTGAACCCTGTCATGACAAGGCTCCATGCCTTTTTCATCACAATGATCCATGCCCTTTTCCTCACAATGCTCCAAGACCCCTTTAAACACAATGCTCCATGCCCTTGTCATCACAAAGCTCAATGAAACATGCCTTCATATGCTCCTTGGCCTTCTCCTCACAATGCTCCATGCCCATGTCATCACAATGTTCCAAGACCCCTGTAATCACAATGGTCCATGCCCCTTTTCATCAGTATGCTCCATGAGATTTATCATCACAAGTCTCTATGGATTTCTCATCACAATGCTCCAGGGCCTTGTCATCACAATTCTTCACGACCTTGTTCTGAACATTCTCAATGGCCCTTGTCATCATAATGCTCCAAGCCCTAGTCATCACAATGCTCCATTATATTTGTCATCAAAATCCTCCATTACATTTGGCATCACAATGCTCCCTGCCATTGTCATTGCAATGGACCATGACATATGTCATCACAATGCTCACTGACACCTGTCTTCACAATACTCCATGACCTTCTCATCACAATGATCCATGCCCTTGTCATCACAATGCACCATGTCCAATGTCATCACAATAATCTATGAAACTTGTCAGACCAATGCTCCATGCCCCTGTCACCACAATGCTCCATGCCCTTGTCATCACAATGCTCCATGACCCCTGTCATCACAATGCTCCGTGACTCCAGTCATCACAATGCTTCATAACATTTCTCATCACAATGGTCCATGCCCGGGTCATCACAAGGCTCTGTGACCTTTATAAACACAATGCTCCATGAACTTTTCATCACAATGCTCCATGACCCTTGTCATCAAAATGCTCCATGCGTTTGTCAGAAAAATGCTCCATGACCCTTGTCATCACAATGTGCTACGTGATTTTCATCAAAACGATCCAAAAATTTGTCATGGTAATGCTCCATAAACCTTGTAATCACAATGCTCCATGCCCTTCTCATCACAATGCTCCATTACGCCTGTCATAACAATGCTCCATGACCCCTGTCATCACAATATTCCACGGCCTTGTCATCACAAGGCTCCATGACACTTGTCATCACAATGCTCCAAGACCCCTGTAATCACAATGCTCCATGCCCTTGTCATCACAAAGCTCCATGACACATGCCATCAGAATGTTCCATGTCCTTCTCATCAAAATGCTCCATGCCCTTGTCATCACAGTGCTCCAAGATCCCAGTAATCACAATGCTCCATGCCCCATTTCATCTCAATGCTCCATGAAACCTGTCATCACAATGCACCATGCCCATCATCATAATGCTTCCGGCTATTGTCAGCACAATGAAATCAAAATTCTCCATGACCTCAGTCATCACAATGCTCCATGACCCCTGTCATCACAATACTCGATGAACATTTTCAGCCCAATGTTCCATGAACCTTGTCATCACAATGATCCATGCCCTTGTCATCCCAATGCTCCATGACCCCTGTATGCACAATGCTCCGTGACGCTTTTCATCACAGTGCTCCATGACACCAGTCATCATAATGCTCCATGCCCTTGTCATCCCAATGCTCCATGACCCCTGTATTCACAATGCTCCGTGACGCTTGTCATCACAGTGCTCCATGACACCTGTCATCACAATGTTCCATGCCTTTGTCAGCAAAATGCTACATGACTTTGTCATTACCATGCTCTATGCGCTTGTCATCACAATACTCCATTACCATTGTCATCACAATCCTCCATGAATCTTGGGATCACATTGTTACATGCCCTTGTCATCACAATGCTCCATGCTCCTTGAAATCAAAATGATCCATGACCACTGTCATCACAATGCTCCAAACACTTGTGATCACAATGTTCCATAAAACTTGTCATCACAACGCTCCATGATGCCTGTCATCACAATACTGCATGCACTTTTCATCACAATGCTCCATGACCTTTGCCATCACAATTCTCAATACACATGTCATCACAATGCTCCCTGACACTTGTCGCCAGAATGCTCCTTGAACCCTGTCACGAAAAGGCTCCATGACTTTACAACACAATGCCCCATGCCGTTTTCATCACAATGCTCCACGCCACTGTCAGCAAAAAACTCCACAAGCTTATCATGAGAAAGTTCCATGACCCTTGTCATCACAATTCTCCATGCACTTTTCAGCACAATGCTCCCAGACCTTGTCATCTCAATGCTCCAAGCCACTGTCAGCACAATGCACCATTACCTTTGTCATCAGAATCCTCCATGACACCTGGCATCACAATGCTCCATGCGATTGTCATCACAATGGGCCATTATATATGTTATCACAATGCTCCCTGATACCTCTCTTCACAATACTGCATGAACTGGTCATCACAATGCTCCATGCCCTTGTCCCCACAATGCACCATTCCAACAGTCATCGCAATAATCCATGAAACTTATTAGACCAATGCTCAATGCCCTTGTCATCACAATGCACCATGACCCTTGTAATCACAATGCTCCATGAACTTTTCATCACAGTGCTCTTTGATCCTTGTCATCACAATGCTCTATGTCTTTCTCAGCGCAATGCTACGTGACCCTTGTCATCACAGTGCTCCATGCGCTTGTCAGCACGATGCTCCATGACACATGTCATCATAATGCACCATGCGCTTGTCATCACAGTGCTCCACAAGCTTGTCATCACAATGCTCCATAAACCTTGTCATCACAATGCTCCATGCACTTCTCATCAAAATGCTCTCTCACCACAGATATCACAATGTTACATCACTATTCATCACAATACTCACTCACCCCTGTTATCACAGTGTTCCATGACTGCTGTCATCACAATGCTACATGCACTTATCATCACAATGTTCGATGACCCATGACATCACAATGCTCCATAACCACTGTCATCAAAATGTTCCATGACCCTTTTCATCAAATTGCTCCATGACCCTGTCATCACAATGCTCCCTGCCCTTCTCATCACAATGCACAACGCCCTTGTCATCAAAATCCTCCATGACCTTTGTCATCACAAAGATCCATGACCCTTGGCATCACAATGCTCCATGTCATTGTCATCACAATCCTCCATGAACACTCTCATCACATTGCTCCATGTCCTTGTCATCACATAGCTCCATGACACATGTCATCAGAATGCTCCATGGCCTTCTCATCACAATTCTCCATGCCCTTGCCGTCACAATGCTCCATTACCCCTGTCATAACAATGCTCCATGATCCCTGCCATCACGATGTTCGGTGGCCTTGTCATCACAGTGCTCCATGACACCTGTCATCACAATGCTCCATGACTTTGTCAGCAAAATGCTACATGACCTTGTCATTACAATGCTCTATGCGCTTGTCATCACAATACTCCATTTCCATTGTCATCACAATCCTCCATGAACCTTGAGAGCACATTGCTTCCTGCCCTTGTCATCACAATGCTCCATGCTCCTTGAAATCAAAATGATCCATGTCCTCTGTCATCACAATGCTCCAAACCCTTGTGATCCCAGTGTTCCATAACACTTGTCATCACAATGCTCAGTACACTTGTCATCACAATGCTCCCTGACACTTGTCATCAGAATGCTCTTTGAACCCTGTCACGAAAAGGCTCCATGCCTTTTTCATCACAATTCCCCATTCCGTTTTCATCACAATGCTCCGTGACCATTTTCATCAAAATGCTCCATGACTTTGTCTGAAAAATGTTCCATGACCCTTGTCATCACAATGTGCCATTCGCTTTTCATCACAACGGTCCAGAAAATTGTCATTGCAATGCTCCATAAACCTTGTAATCACAATGCGCCATACAGTTCTCTTCAAAATGCTCTCTCACCAGAGATATCACAGTGTTCCATCACTAGTTGTCACAATACTCCCTCACTACTGTAATCACAATGTCCCATGACCCCTGTCATCACAATGCTACATCCCTTTATCATCACAATGTTCCATGACCCCTGACATCACAATATTCTATAACCCCTGTCATCAAAATGTTCCAATACACTTTCCATCATATTGCTGCATGACCCTGTCATCAAAATACTCCCTGCCCTTATCATCACAATGCACCATGCACTTGTCTTCAAAATGCTCCATGACATTGGTTATCACAAAGCGCCATGACCCTTGGCATCACAATACTCCTTGTCATTGTCATCACAGTGCTCCATGAACCCTCTCATCACATTGCTCCATGCCCTTGTCATCACAAAGCTCCATGACACTTGCCATCAAAATGCTCTGTGCCCTTCTCATCACAATGCCCCATGACCTTGTCATTATAATCCTTCATGACCCATGTATCACAGTGTTCCATGCCCTTATCATCACAATGCTCTATGCCCACTCTCATCACAATAATCCATGAAACTTATTAGACCAATGCTCCATTCCCTTGTCATCACAATGCTCCATGCCCTTGTTATCACAACGGTCCATGACCCCTGTCATCACAATGCTCCATGCCTCCATTCATCACAATGCTTCATGACCTTTGTCATCACAATGGTCCATGCCCTCGTCATCAGCAGTCTCTGTGACATATTTAACCACAATGCTCCATGAAATTTTCATCACAATGCTCTTTGACCCTTGTCATCACAATGCTCTATGCCTTTCTCAGCACAATGCTCCATGACCCTTGTCATCACAATGCTCCATGCGCTTGTCAGCACAATGCTCCATGATCCATGTCATCACAATGCACCCTGCACTTTTCATCACAGTGCTCCACAATCTTGTCACCACAATGCTCCATAAAACTTGTCATCACAATTCTCCATGCACTTCTCATCAAAATGCTCTCTCAACACTGATATCACAATGTTACATCACAATTCATCACAATACTCCCTCACCCCTGTCATCACAATATTCCATGACTTCTGTCTTTGCAATGCTACATGCACATATCATCACAAAGTTCGATGACCCCTGACATCACAATGTTCCATAACCCCTGTCATCAAAATGCTCCATAACAATTTTCCTCAAAATGCTCAATGACCCCTGACATCACAATGTTCCATAACACCTGTCATCAAAATATTCCATGACCCTTTTCATCAAATTGCTCTATAACCCTGTCATCACAATACTCCCTGCCCTTCTCATCACAATGTACCACGCCCTTGTCATCAAAATGCTCCATGACCTTTGTCATCACAAGGATCCATGACCCTTGGCATTTCAATGCTCCATGCCATTGTCATCACAATGCTCCATGAACCCTCTAATCACAATGCTCCATGCACATTTGCATCTCAATGCTCCATGAACCCTGTCATCAAAATGCACCATGCCCATCATCATAATGCTTCAGGCTATTGTTATCACAATGAAATCAAAATATTTGATGATCTATCTCATCACAATGCTCCAAAACCTTGTGATCACAATGTTCCAACACTTATCCTCACAATGTCCCATGACGCTCATCATCACAATTATCCATGGTCTTCTCATCACAGTGCTCCATGACCTTTGTCATCACAGTGCTCTATACACTTGTCATCACAATGCTCCCTGACACTTGTCATCAGTATGCTCCTGGAACCCTGTCATGACAAAGCTCCATACCATTTTCATAACAATGATCCATGCCAATTTCATCACAATGCTCCAAGACACCAGTAATCACAAGGCTCCATGCCCTTGTCATCACAATGCCCCAA
Organism: Mesoplodon mirus; assembly: GCF_964341445.2. Taxonomy (NCBI): domain Eukaryota; kingdom Metazoa; phylum Chordata; class Mammalia; order Artiodactyla; family Ziphiidae; genus Mesoplodon; species Mesoplodon mirus. The sequence goes on along the minus strand of NW_028295813.1, from coordinate 3,511,084 downwards.
GACCCCTGTAATCACAATACTTCAAGCCCCTTTTCATCAGAATGCTCCATGAAACATGTTATTACAAGGCTCCATGGTCTTCTCATCACAATTCTCCAGGAACTTTTCATCCCAGTGCTCCATTCCCTTGTCATCAAAATCCTCCATGACCTTTGTCATCACAAAGATCCATGACCCTTGGCATCACAATGCTCCATGTCATTGTCATCACAATCCTCCATGAACACTCTCATCACATTGCTCCATGTCCTTGTCATCACATAGCTCCATGACACATGTCATCAGAATGCTCCATGGCCTTCTCATCACAATTCTCCATGCCCTTGCCGTCACAATGCTCCATTACCCCTGTCATAACAATGCTCCATGATCCCTGCCATCACGATGTTCGGTGGCCTTGTCATCACAGTGCTCCATGACACCTGTCATCACAATGCTCCATGACTTTGTCAGCAAAATGCTACATGACCTTGTCATTACAATGCTCTATGCGCTTGTCATCACAATGCTCAGTACACTTGTCATCACAATGCTCCCTGACACTTGTCATCAGAATGCTCTTTGAACCCTGTCACGAAAAGGCTCCATGCCTTTTTCATCACAATTCCCCATTCCGTTTTCATCACAATGCTCCGTGACCATTTTCATCAAAATGCTCCATGACTTTGTCTGAAAAATGTTCCATGACCCTTGTCATCGCAATGTGCCATTCGCTTTTCATCACAACGGTCCAGAAAATTGTCATTGCAATGCTCCATAAACCTTGTAATCACAATGCGCCATACAGTTCTCTTCAAAATGCTCTCTCACCAGAGATATCACAGTGTTCCATCACTAGTTGTCACAATACTCCCTCACTACTGTAATCACAATGTCCCAAGACCCCTGTCATCACAATGCTACATCCCTTTATCATCACAATGTTCCATGACCCCTGACATCACAATATTCTATAACCCCTGTCATCAAAATGTTCCAATACACTTTCCATCATATTGCTGCATGACCCTGTCATCAAAATACTCCCTGCCCTTATCATCACAATGCACCATGCACTTGTCTTCAAAATGCTCCATGACATTGGTTATCACAAAGCGCCATGACCCTTGGCATCACAATACTCCATGTCACTGTCATCACAATGCTCCCTGAACCCTCTCATCACATTGCTCGATGTCCTTGTCATCACAAAGCTCCATGACACTTGTCATCACAATGCTCGATGCCCTTCTCATCACAATGCTCCATGCCTTGTCATTACAATCCAGCATGACCCATGTATCATAGTGTTCCGTACCCTTGTCATCAGAAGGCTCCATGCCCACTCTCATCACAATCATCCACGAAATATTTCAGACCAATGTTCCATGCCCTTATCATCCCAATGCTCCATGACCCCTGTATTCACAATGCTCCGTGACGCTTGTCATCACAGTGCTCCATGACACATGTCATCACAATGCTCCATGCATTTGTCAGCAAAATACTACATGACCTTGTCATTACAATGCTTTGTGCGCTTGTCATCACAATACTCCATGACCCTTGTCATCACAATGTGCCACGGGCTTTTCATCATAATGATCCACAACCTTGTCATCGCTCTCCGCCATAAACCTTGTAATCACAATGCTCCATTCACTTCTCATCCAAATGCTCTCTCACCTGAGATATCACAATGTTCCGTCACCAGTTATCACAATCCTCGCTCTCCCCGGTAATCACAATGTTCCATGACCCCAGTCATCACAATGCTACATCCCCATATCAGCACAATGTTCCATAACCCCTGACATCACAATCTTCCATAAACCCTGTCATCAAAATGCTCCATGACCCTTTTCATCCCAAAGCTCCATGACCCATGGCATCAAAATGTTCTATAACCCTTGTCATCAAAATGTTCCATTACACTTTTCATCAAAATGCTGCATGACCCTGTCATCAAAATGCTCCCTGCCCTTCTCATCACAATGCACCACACCCTTGTCATCAAAATGTTCTATGACCTTTGTCATCACAAAGCTCCATGACCATTGGCATCACATTGCTCCATGTCATTGTCATCACAGTGCTCCATAAACGCTCTCATCACATTGCTCCATGCCCTTGTCATTACAAAGCTCCATGAGACTTGTCATCACAATGCTCGATACCCTTCTCATCACAATGCTCCATTCCCTTGTCATTACAATCCTCCATGACCCATGTATCACAGTGTTCCGTGCCCTTGTCATCACAATGCTCCATGCCCACTCTCATCACAATAATCCTTGAAACATTTCAGACCAATGCTCAATGCCCTTCTCATCAAAATGCTCCATTACCTCTGTCATAACAATGCTCCATGACCACTGCCATCACAATGTTCCATTACACTTTTCATCAAATTGCTGCATGACCCGGTCATCAAAATGCTTCCTGCCCTTGTCATCACAATGCACCATGCCCTTGTCAACAAAATGCTCCATGATTTGTCATCACAAAGCTCCATGACAACTGTCATCACAATGCTCCATGCATTTGTCAGCAAAATTCTACATGAACTTGTCATTAGAAAGCTCTATGCGCTTGTCATTACAATGCTCCAAGAACTCTGTAATCACAATGCTCCATGCCCCTTTTCATCTCAATGCTCCATGAACCGTGTCATCACAATGCACCATGCCCATCATCATAATGCTTCAGGCTATTGTCATCACAATGAAATCAAAATTCTCCATGAACTATGTCATCATAATGCTCCAAACCCTTGTGATCACAATGTTTCATAACACTTATCATCACAACACCGCATGACGATCATCATCACAGTTATCCATGGTCTTCTCATCACAATGCTCCATGATCTTTGTCATCACAATGCTCAATACACTTGTCATCACAATGCTCCCTGACACTTGTCGTCAGTATGCTCCTTGAACCCTGTCATGACAAGGCTCCATGCCTTTTTCATCACAGTGATCCATTCCCTTTTCATCACAATGCTCCAAGACCCCTGTAATCACAAAGCTCTATGCCCTTGTCATCACAAAGCTCCATGACGCAAGACATCAGAATGCTCCATGGCCTTCTCCTCACAACGCTCGATGTCATTGTCATCACAGTGCTCCATGAACCCTCTCATCACATTGCTTCTTGCCCTTGACATTACAATCCTCCATGACCCATGTATCACAGTGTTCCGTGCCCTTTTCATCACAATGCTCCATGCCCAATCTCATCACAATAATCCATGAAATATTTCAGACCAATGCTCAATTCACTTCTCATAACAATGCTCCATTATCTCTGTCATAACAATGCTCCATGACCATTGCCATCACAATGTTCCACGGCCTTGTCATCACAAGGCTCCATTACCCATGTCTTCGCAATGCTCCAAGACACCTGTAATCAAAATGCTCCATGACCTTATCATAACAAAGCTCCATGACGCATGTCATCAGTAGGTTCCATGGCCTTCTCTTCACAATGATCCATGCCCTTGTCATCACAGTGTTCCAAGACCCCTGTAATCACAATGCTCCATGCCCCTTTTCATCTCAATGATCCATGAACCCTGTCATCACAATGCACCATGCCCATCATCATAATGCTTCATGCTATTGTCATCACAATGAAATCAAAATGCTCCATGACCTCTGTCATAACAATGCTCCAAACCCTTGTGATCACAATATTCCATAACACTTGTCATCACAGTGCCCCATGACACTCGTCATCACAATTATCCATGGTCTTCTCATCACAATGCTCCATGACCTTTGTCATCACAATGCTCAATACACTTGTCATCAAAATGCTCCCTGACACTTGTTGTCTGTATGCTCCTTGAACCCTGTCATGACAAGGCTCCATGCCTTTTTCATCACAATGATCCATGCCCTTTTCCTCTCAATGCTCCAAGACCCATTTAAACACAATGCTCCATGTCATTGTCATCACAAAGCTCAATGAAATATGTCTTCAGAATGCTCCTTGGCCTTCTCCTCACAATGCTCCAAGCCCATGTCATCACAATGTTCCAAGACCCCTGTAATCACAATGGTCCATGCCCCTTTTCATCAGTATGCTCCATGAGATTTATCATCACAAGTCTCTATGGATTTCTCATCACAATGCTCCAGGACCTTGTCATCACAATGCTTCACGACCTTGTTCTGAACATTCTCAATGGCCCTTGTCATCATAATGCTCCAAGCCCTAGTCATCACAATGCTCCATTATATTTGTCATCAAAATCCTCCATTACATTTGGCATCACAATGCTCCCTGCCATTGTCATTGCAATGGACCATGACATATGTCATCACAATGCTCCCTGACACCTGTCTTCACAATACTCCATGACCTTCTCATCACAATGATCCATGCCCTTTTCATCACAATGCTCCAAGACCCATGTATTCACAATGCTCCATGCCCTTGTCATCACAAAACTCAATGACGCTTGCCATCAGGATTCTCCTTTGTCTTCTACTCACTATGCTCCATGCCCTTGTCATCACAATGTTCCAAGACCCCTGTAATCACAATACTCCATGCCCCTTTTCTTCAGTATGCTCCATGAGACATGTCATCACAAGGATCCATGGTTTTGTCATCACAATGCTCCAGGACATTGTCATCACAATGCTTCACGACCTTGTCATGAAAATTTCCAATGGCCCTTGTCATCATAATGTTCCAAGCCCTAATCATCACAATGCTCTATTATATTTGTCATCACAATTCTCCATTATATTTGGCATCACAATGCTCCATGCCATTTTCATCGCAATGGCCCATGACATATGTCATCACAATGCTCCCTGACACCTGTCTTCACACTACTCCATGACCTTCTCATCACAATGCTCCATGCCCTTGTCATCACAATGCACCATGTCCACTCTCATCACAATAATCTATGAAACGTCTCAGACCAATGCTCCATGCCCGTGTCATCACAATCGTCCATGACCCCAGTCATCACAATGCTCCGTGACTCCAGTCATCACAATGCTTCATAACGTTTGTCATCACAATGGTCCATGCCCGTGTCATCACAAGGCTCTGTGACCTTTGTAACCACAATGCTCCATGAAATTTTCATCACGATTCTCTGTGACACTTGTCATCACAGTGCTCCATGTCTTTGTCAGAACAATGCTCCATGACGATTTTCATCACAATGTGCCACGCGCATTTCATCACAACGGTCCACAAACTTGTCATTGCAATGCTCCATAAACGTTGTAATAACAATGGTCCATGCACTTCTCATCAAAATGCTCTCTCACCAGAGATATCACAATGTTCCATCACTAGTCATTACAATACTCGCTCACCCCTGTAATCACAAGGTTCCATGACACTGTCATCACAATGCTACATCCCCTTATCATCACAAAGTTCCATGACCCCTGCCATCACAATGTTCCATAACCCCTGTCATCAAAATGCTCCCTGACCCTTTCCACCCCAAAGCTCCAAGTCCCCTGACATCACAAAGGTCTATAAACCCTGCCATCAAAATGTTCCATTACACTTTTTATCAAATTGCTGCATGACCCGGTCATCAAAATGCTCCCTGCCCTTCTCATTACAATGCACCATGCCCTTGTCATCAAAATGCTCCATGACTTGTCATCACAAGGCTCCATGACCCTTGGCATCACAATGCTCCATGTCATTGTCATCACAATGCTCCATGAACACTCTCATCACATTGCTCCATGCCCTTGTCATCACAAAGATCCATGACACTTGTCATCACAATGCTCGATGCCATTCTCATCACAATGCTCCATTCCCTTGTCATTACAATCCTGCATGACCCATGTATCACAGTGTTCCTTGCCCTTGTCATCACAATGCTCCATGCCCACTCTCATCACAATAATCCATGAAACATTTCAGACCAAAGTTCCATACCCTTCTCATCACAATGCTCCATTACTCCTGTCATAACAATGCACCATGACCCCTGCCATCACAATCTTCCATGGCCTAGTCATCACAAGGTTCCATGACACTTCTCATCACAATGCTCAAGACCCCTGAAATCACAATGCTCCATGCCCTTGTCATCACAAAGCTCCATGACGCATGTCATCAGAGTATTCCATGGCCTTCTCATCACAATGTTCCATGCCCTTGTCAGCACAATGCTACAAGACCCTTGTAATCACAATTCTCCATGCCACTTTTCCTCTCAATGCCCCATGAACCCTGTAATCACAATGCACCATGCACATCATCATAATGCTTCAGGCTATTGTCATCACAATGAAATCAATATTCTGCATGTCCTCTGTCATCATAATGCTCCAAACCCTTGTGATCACAATTTTGCATAACACAAATCATCACAACACCCCATGATGCTCATCATCACAATTATCCATGGTCTTCTCATCACAATGCTCCATGATCTTTGTCATCACAATGCTCAATACACTTGTCATCACAATGCTCCCTGACACTTGTCGTCAGTATGCTCCTTGAACCCTGTCATGACAAGGCTCCATGCCTTTTTCATCACAATGATCCATGCCCTTTTCATCACAATGCTCCAAGATCCCTCTAATCACAATGCTCCATGCCCTTGTCATCACAAAACGCCATGACACATGTCATCAGAATGCTCCATGGCCTTCTCATCACAATGCTCCATGCCCTAGTCTTCACAATGCTCCAAGACCCCTGTAATCACAATGCTCCATGCCCCTTTTCATCAGAATGCTCCATAAGATTTGTCATCACAAGTCTCCATGGTCTTCTCATCACAATGCTCCAGGACCTCGTCATCACCATGCTTCATTTACTTGTCATCACAATGCTCCAGGACCCCTATCATCACAATACTCCATGCACATTTTCAGCCCAATGCTCCACGACCTACTCATCACAATGCTCCATGGCCAATATCATCCCAATGCTCCATGACCACTGTCATCACAGCATTCCATGACACCTCACAACACAATGATCCGGGATTCTTGTCATCACAGTGATCCATGCCCTTATCATCCCAATGCTCCATGACCCCTGTATTCACAATGCTCCGTGACGCTTGTCATCACAGTGCTCCATGACACATGTCATCACAATGCTCCATGCCTTTGTCAGCAAAATGCTACATGACCTTGTCATTACAATGCTTTGTGCGCTTGTCATCACAATACTCCATTTCCATTGTCATCACAATACTCCATGAACCTTGGGATCACATTGCTTCATGCCCTTGTTATCACAATGCTCCATGCTCCTTGAAATCAAAATGATCCATGACCTCTGTCATCACAATGCTCCAAATCCTTGTGATCACATTGTTCCATAACACTTGTCATCACAATGCTCCATGATGCCTGTCATCACAATACTCCATGGACTTTACATCACAATGCTCCATGACCTTTGTCATCACAATTCTCAATATACATGTCATCACAATGCTCCCTGACACTTGTCATCAGAATGTTCCTTGAACCCTGTCACAAAAAGTCTCCATGCCTTTTTCATCACAAAGCCCCATTCCGTTTTCATCACAATGCTCCGTGACCATTTTCATCAAAATGCTCCATGACTTTGTCTGAAAAATGTTCCATGACCCTTGTCATCACAATGTGCCATTCGCTTTTCATCACAACGGTCCAGAAAATTGTCATTGCAATGCTCCATAAACCTTGTAATCACAATGCGCCATACAGTTCTCTTCAAAATGCTCTCTCACCAGAGATATCACAGTGTTCCATCACTAGTTGTCACAATACTCCCTCACTACTGTAATCACAATGTCCCATGACCCCTGTCATCACAATGCTACATCCCTTTATCATCACAATGTTCCATGACCCCTGACATCACAATATTCTATAACCCCTGTCATCAAAATGTTCCAATACACTTTCCATCATATTGCTGCATGACCCTGTCATCAAAATACTCCCTGCCCTTATCATCACAATGCACCATGCACTTGTCTTCAAAATGCTCCATGACATTGGTTATCACAAAGCGCCATGACCCTTGGCATCACAATACTCCTTGTCATTGTCATCACAGTGCTCCATGAACCCTCTCATCACATTGCTCCATGCCCTTGTCATCACAAAGCTCCATGACACTTGCCATCAAAATGCTCTGTGCCCTTCTCATCACAATGCCCCATGACCTTGTCATTATAATCCTTCATGACCCATGTATCACAGTGTTCCATGCCCTTATCATCACAATGCTCTATGCCCACTCTCATCACAATAATCCATGAAACTTATTAGACCAATGCTCCATTCCCTTGTCATCACAATGCTCCATGCCCTTGTTATCACAACGGTCCATGACCCCTGTCATCACAATGCTCCATGCCTCCATTCATCACAATGCTTCATGACCTTTGTCATCACAATGGTCCATGCCCTCGTCATCAGCAGTCTCTGTGACATATTTAACCACAATGCTCCATGAAATTTTCATCACAATGCTCTTTGACCCTTGTCATCACAATGCTCTATGCCTTTCTCAGCACAATGCTCCATGACCCTTGTCATCACTATGCTCCATGCGCTTGTCAGCACAATGCTCCATGATCCATGTCATCACAATGCACCCTGCACTTTTCATCACAGTGCTCCACAATCTTGTCACCACAATGCTCCATAAAACTTGTCATCACAATTCTCCATGCACTTCTCATCAAAATGCTCTCTCAACACTGATATCACAATGTTACATCACAATTCATCACAATACTCCCTCACCCCTGTCATCACAATATTCCATGACTTCTGTCTTTGCAATGCTACATGCACATATCATCACAAAGTTCGATGACCCCTGACATCACAATGTTCCATAACCCCTGTCATCAAAATGTTCCATAACAATTTTCCTCAAAATGCTCAATGACCCCTGACATCACAATGTTCCATAACACCTGTCATCAAAATATTCCATGACCCTTTTCATCAAATTGCTCTATAACCCTGTCATCACAATACTCCCTGCCCTTCTCATCACAATGTACCACGCCCTTGTCATCAAAATGCTCCATGACCTTTGTCATCACAAGGATCCATGACCCTTGGCATTTCAATGCTCCATGCCATTGTCATCACAATGCTCCATGAACCCTCTAATCACAATGCTCCATGCACATTTGCATCTCAATGCTCCATGAACCCTGTCATCAAAATGCACCATGCCCATCATCATAATGCTTCAGGCTATTGTTATCACAATGAAATCAAAATATTTGATGATCTATCTCATCACAATGCTCCAAAACCTTGTGATCACAATGTTCCAACACTTATCCTCACAATGTCCCATGACGCTCATCATCACAATTATCCATGGTCTTCTCATCACAGTGCTCCATGACCTTTGTCATCACAGTGCTCTATACACTTGTCATCACAATGCTCCCTGACACTTGTCATCAGTATGCTCCTGGAACCCTGTCATGACAAAGCTCCATACCATTTTCATAACAATGATCCATGCCAATTTCATCACAATGCTCCAAGACACCAGTAATCACAAGGCTCCATGCCCTTGTCATCACAATGCCCCAAGACCCCTGTAATCACAATACTTCAAGCCCCTTTTCATCAGAATGCTCCATGAAACATGTTATTACAAGGCTCCATGGTCTTCTCATCACAATTCTCCAGGAACTTTTCATCCCAGTGCTCCATTCCCTTGTCATCAAAATCCTCCATGACCTTTGTCATCACAAAGATCCATGACCCTTGGCATCACAATGCTCCATGTCATTGTCATCACAATCCTCCATGAACACTCTCATCACATTGCTCCATGTCCTTGTCATCACATAGCTCCATGACACATGTCATCAGAATGCTCCATGGCCTTCTCATCACAATTCTCCATGCCCTTGCCGTCACAATGCTCCATTACCCCTGTCATAACAATGCTCCATGATCCCTGCCATCACGATGTTCGGTGGCCTTGTCATCACAGTGCTCCATGACACCTGTCATCACAATGCTCCATGACTTTGTCAGCAAAATGCTACATGACCTTGTCATTACAATGCTCTATGCGCTTGTCATCACAATGCTCAGTACACTTGTCATCACAATGCTCCCTGACACTTGTCATCAGAATGCTCTTTGAACCCTGTCACGAAAAGGCTCCATGCCTTTTTCATCACAATTCCCCATTCCGTTTTCATCACAATGCTCCGTGACCATTTTCATCAAAATGCTCCATGACTTTGTCTGAAAAATGTTCCATGACCCTTGTCATCGCAATGTGCCATTCGCTTTTCATCACAACGGTCCAGAAAATTGTCATTGCAATGCTCCATAAACCTTGTAATCACAATGCGCCATACAGTTCTCTTCAAAATGCTCTCTCACCAGAGATATCACAGTGTTCCATCACTAGTTGTCACAATACTCCCTCACTACTGTAATCACAATGTCCCAAGACCCCTGTCATCACAATGCTACATCCCTTTATCATCACAATGTTCCATGACCCCTGACATCACAATATTCTATAACCCCTGTCATCAAAATGTTCCAATACACTTTCCATCATATTGCTGCATGACCCTGTCATCAAAATACTCCCTGCCCTTATCATCACAATGCACCATGCACTTGTCTTCAAAATGCTCCATGACATTGGTTATCACAAAGCGCCATGACCCTTGGCATCACAATACTCCATGTCACTGTCATCACAATGCTCCCTGAACCCTCTCATCACATTGCTCGATGTCCTTGTCATCACAAAGCTCCATGACACTTGTCATCACAATGCTCGATGCCCTTCTCATCACAATGCTCCATGCCTTGTCATTACAATCCAGCATGACCCATGTATCATAGTGTTCCGTACCCTTGTCATCAGAAGGCTCCATGCCCACTCTCATCACAATCATCCACGAAATATTTCAGACCAATGTTCCATGCCCTTATCATCCCAATGCTCCATGACCCCTGTATTCACAATGCTCCGTGACGCTTGTCATCACAGTGCTCCATGACACATGTCATCACAATGCTCCATGCATTTGTCAGCAAAATACTACATGACCTTGTCATTACAATGCTTTGTGCGCTTGTCATCACAATACTCCATGACCCTTGTCATCACAATGTGCCACGGGCTTTTCATCATAATGATCCACAACCTTGTCATCGCTCTCCGCCATAAACCTTGTAATCACAATGCTCCATTCACTTCTCATCCAAATGCTCTCTCACCTGAGATATCACAATGTTCCGTCACCAGTTATCACAATCCTCGCTCTCCCCGGTAATCACAATGTTCCATGACCCCAGTCATCACAATGCTACATCCCCATATCAGCACAATGTTCCATAACCCCTGACATCACAATCTTCCATAAACCCTGTCATCAAAATGCTCCATGACCCTTTTCATCCCAAAGCTCCATGACCCATGGCATCAAAATGTTCTATAACCCTTGTCATCAAAATGTTCCATTACACTTTTCATCAAAATGCTGCATGACCCTGTCATCAAAATGCTCCCTGCCCTTCTCATCACAATGCACCACACCCTTGTCATCAAAATGTTCTATGACCTTTGTCATCACAAAGCTCCATGACCATTGGCATCACATTGCTCCATGTCATTGTCATCACAGTGCTCCATAAACGCTCTCATCACATTGCTCCATGCCCTTGTCATTACAAAGCTCCATGAGACTTGTCATCACAATGCTCGATACCCTTCTCATCACAATGCTCCATTCCCTTGTCATTACAATCCTCCATGACCCATGTATCACAGTGTTCCGTGCCCTTGTCATCACAATGCTCCATGCCCACTCTCATCACAATAATCCTTGAAACATTTCAGACCAATGCTCAATGCCCTTCTCATCAAAATGCTCCATTACCTCTGTCATAACAATGCTCCATGACCACTGCCATCACAATGTTCCATTACACTTTTCATCAAATTGCTGCATGACCCGGTCATCAAAATGCTTCCTGCCCTTGTCATCACAATGCACCATGCCCTTGTCAACAAAATGCTCCATGATTTGTCATCACAAAGCTCCATGACAACTGTCATCACAATGCTCCATGCATTTGTCAGCAAAATTCTACATGAACTTGTCATTAGAAAGCTCTATGCGCTTGTCATTACAATGCTCCAAGAACTCTGTAATCACAATGCTCCATGCCCCTTTTCATCTCAATGCTCCATGAACCGTGTCATCACAATGCACCATGCCCATCATCATAATGCTTCAGGCTATTGTCATCACAATGAAATCAAAATTCTCCATGAACTATGTCATCATAATGCTCCAAACCCTTGTGATCACAATGTTTCATAACACTTATCATCACAACACCGCATGACGATCATCATCACAGTTATCCATGGTCTTCTCATCACAATGCTCCATGATCTTTGTCATCACAATGCTCAATACACTTGTCATCACAATGCTCCCTGACACTTGTCGTCAGTATGCTCCTTGAACCCTGTCATGACAAGGCTCCATGCCTTTTTCATCACAGTGATCCATTCCCTTTTCATCACAATGCTCCAAGACCCCTGTAATCACAAAGCTCTATGCCCTTGTCATCACAAAGCTCCATGACGCAAGACATCAGAATGCTCCATGGCCTTCTCCTCACAACGCTCGATGTCATTGTCATCACAGTGCTCCATGAACCCTCTCATCACATTGCTTCTTGCCCTTGACATTACAATCCTCCATGACCCATGTATCACAGTGTTCCGTGCCCTTTTCATCACAATGCTCCATGCCCAATCTCATCACAATAATCCATGAAATATTTCAGACCAATGCTCAATTCACTTCTCATAACAATGCTCCATTATCTCTGTCATAACAATGCTCCATGACCATTGCCATCACAATGTTCCACGGCCTTGTCATCACAAGGCTCCATTACCCATGTCTTCGCAATGCTCCAAGACACCTGTAATCAAAATGCTCCATGACCTTATCATAACAAAGCTCCATGACGCATGTCATCAGTAGGTTCCATGGCCTTCTCTTCACAATGATCCATGCCCTTGTCATCACAGTGTTCCAAGACCCCTGTAATCACAATGCTCCATGCCCCTTTTCATCTCAATGATCCATGAACCCTGTCATCACAATGCACCATGCCCATCATCATAATGCTTCATGCTATTGTCATCACAATGAAATCAAAATGCTCCATGACCTCTGTCATAACAATGCTCCAAACCCTTGTGATCACAATATTCCATAACACTTGTCATCACAGTGCCCCATGACACTCGTCATCACAATTATCCATGGTCTTCTCATCACAATGCTCCATGACCTTTGTCATCACAATGCTCAATACACTTGTCATCAAAATGCTCCCTGACACTTGTTGTCTGTATGCTCCTTGAACCCTGTCATGACAAGGCTCCATGCCTTTTTCATCACAATGATCCATGCCCTTTTCCTCTCAATGCTCCAAGACCCATTTAAACACAATGCTCCATGTCATTGTCATCACAAAGCTCAATGAAATATGTCTTCAGAATGCTCCTTGGCCTTCTCCTCACAATGCTCCAAGCCCATGTCATCACAATGTTCCAAGACCCCTGTAATCACAATGGTCCATGCCCCTTTTCATCAGTATGCTCCATGAGATTTATCATCACAAGTCTCTATGGATTTCTCATCACAATGCTCCAGGACCTTGTCATCACAATGCTTCACGACCTTGTTCTGAACATTCTCAATGGCCCTTGTCATCATAATGCTCCAAGCCCTAGTCATCACAATGCTCCATTATATTTGTCATCAAAATCCTCCATTACATTTGGCATCACAATGCTCCCTGCCATTGTCATTGCAATGGACCATGACATATGTCATCACAATGCTCCCTGACACCTGTCTTCACAATACTCCATGACCTTCTCATCACAATGATCCATGCCCTTTTCATCACAATGCTCCAAGACCCATGTATTCACAATGCTCCATGCCCTTGTCATCACAAAACTCAATGACGCTTGCCATCAGGATTCTCCTTTGTCTTCTACTCACTATGCTCCATGCCCTTGTCATCACAATGTTCCAAGACCCCTGTAATCACAATACTCCATGCCCCTTTTCTTCAGTATGCTCCATGAGACTTGTCATCACAAGGATCCATGGTTTTGTCATCACAATGCTCCAGGACATTGTCATCACAATGCTTCACGACCTTGTCATGAAAATTTCCAATGGCCCTTGTCATCATAATGCTCCAAGCCCTAATCATCACAATGCTCTATTATATTTGTCATCACAATTCTCCATTATATTTGGCATCACAATGCTCCATGCCATTTTCATCGCAATGGCCCATGACATATGTCATCACAATGCTCCCTGACACCTGTCTTCACACTACTCCATGACCTTCTCATCACAATGCTCCATGCCCTTGTCATCACAATGCACCATGTCCACTCTCATCACAATAATCTATGAAACGTCTCAGACCAATGCTCCATGCCCGTGTCATCACAATCGTCCATGACCCCTGTCATCACAATGCTCCGTGACTCCAGTCATCACAATGCTTCATAACGTTTGTCATCACAATGGTCCATGCCCGTGTCATCACAAGGCTCTGTGACCTTTGTAACCACAATGCTCCATGAAATTTTCATCACGATTCTCTGTGACACTTGTCATCACAGTGCTCCATGTCTTTGTCAGAACAATGCTCCATGACGATTTTCATCACAATGTGCCACGCGCATTTCATCACAACGGTCCACAAACTTGTCATTGCAATGCTCCATAAACGTTGTAATAACAATGGTCCATGCACTTCTCATCAAAATGCTCTCTCACCAGAGATATCACAATGTTCCATCACTAGTCATTACAATACTCGCTCACCCCTGTAATCACAAGGTTCCATGACACTGTCATCACAATGCTACATCCCCTTATCATCACAAAGTTCCATGACCCCTGCCATCACAATGTTCCATAACCCCTGTCATCAAAATGCTCCCTGACCCTTTCCACCCCAAAGCTCCAAGTCCCCTGACATCACAAAGGTCTATAAACCCTGCCATCAAAATGTTCCATTACACTTTTTATCAAATTGCTGCATGACCCGGTCATCAAAATGCTCCCTGCCCTTCTCATTACAATGCACCATGCCCTTGTCATCAAAATGCTCCATGACTTGTCATCACAAGGCTCCATGACCCTTGGCATCACAATGCTCGATGCCATTCTCATCACAATGCTCCATTCCCTTGTCATTACAATCCTGCATGACCCATGTATCACAGTGTTCCTTGCCCTTGTCATCACAATGCTCCATGCCCACTCTCATCACAATAATCCATGAAACATTTCAGACCAAAGTTCCATACCCTTCTCATCACAATGCTCCATTACTCCTGTCATAACAATGCACCATGACCCCTGCCATCACAATCTTCCATGGCCTAGTCATCACAAGGTTCCATGACACTTCTCATCACAATGCTCAAGACCCCTGAAATCACAATGCTCCATGCCCTTGTCATCACAAAGCTCCATGACGCATGTCATCAGAGTATTCCATGGCCTTCTCATCACAATGTTCCATGCCCTTGTCAGCACAATGCTACAAGACCCTTGTAATCACAATGCTCCATGCCACTTTTCCTCTCAATGCCCCATGAACCCTGTAATCACAATGCACCATGCACATCATCATAATGCTTCAGGCTATTGTCATCACAATGAAATCAATATTCTGCATGTCCTCTGTCATCATAATGCTCCAAACCCTTGTGATCACAATTTTGCATAACACAAATCATCACAACACCCCATGATGCTCATCATCACAATTATCCATGGTCTTCTCATCACAATGCTCCATGATCTTTGTCATCACAATGCTCAATACACTTGTCATCACAATGCTCCCTGACACTTGTCGTCAGTATGCTCCTTGAACCCTGTCATGACAAGGCTCCATGCCTTTTTCATCACAATGATCCATGCCCTTTTCATCACAATGCTCCAAGATCCCTCTAATCACAATGCTCCATGCCCTTGTCATCACAAAACGCCATGACACATGTCATCAGAATGCTCCATGGCCTTCTCATCACAATGCTCCATGCCCTAGTCTTCACAATGCTCCAAGACCCCTGTAATCACAATGCTCCATGCCCCTTTTCATCAGAATGCTCCATAAGATTTGTCATCACAAGTCTCCATGGTCTTCTCATCACAATGCTCCAGGACCTCGTCATCACCATGCTTCATTTACTTGTCATCACAATGCTCCAGGACCCCTATCATCACAATACTCCATGCACATTTTCAGCCCAATGCTCCACGACCTACTCATCACAATGCTCCATGGCCAATATCATCCCAATGCTCCATGACCACTGTCATCACAGCATTCCATGACACCTCACAACACAATGATCCGGGATTCTTGTCATCACAGTGATCCATGCCCTTATCATCCCAATGCTCCATGACCCCTGTATTCACAATGCTCCGTGACGCTTGTCATCACAGTGCTCCATGACACATGTCATCACAATGCTCCATGCCTTTGTCAGCAAAATGCTACATGACCTTGTCATTACAATGCTTTGTGCGCTTGTCATCACAATACTCCATTTCCATTGTCATCACAATACTCCATGAACCTTGGGATCACATTGCTTCATGCCCTTGTTATCACAATGCTCCATGCTCCTTGAAATCAAAATGATCCATGACCTCTGTCATCACAATGCTCCAAATCCTTGTGATCACATTGTTCCATAACACTTGTCATCACAATGCTCCATGATGCCTGTCATCACAATACTCCATGACCTTTGTCATCACAATTCTCAATATACATGTCATCACAATGCTCCCTGACACTTGTCATCAGAATGTTCCTTGAACCCTGTCACAAAAAGTCTCCATGCCTTTTTCATCACAAAGCCCCATACCGTTTTCATCACAATGCTCCATGCCATTGTCATCAAAATACTCCACAAGCTTGTCATCAGAATGCTCCATGACCCTTGTCATCACAATTCTCCATGCACTTGTCAGCTCAGTGCTCCCTGACCCTTGTCATCACAATGCTCCAAGCCATTGTCATCACAATGCTCCATTACCTTTGTCATCAGAATCCTCCATGACACTTGGCATCACAATGCTCCATGCCATTGTCATCACAATGGGCCATTACATATGTCATCACAATGCTCCCTGACAACTGTCTTCACAATACTGCATGATCTGGTCAACACAATGCTCCATGCCATTGTCAGCACAATGCGCCATTCCAACTGTCATCGCAATAATCCATGAAACTTATTAGACCAATGTTCCATGCCCTTGTCATCACAATGCTCCATGCCCTTGTTATCACAATGCTCCATGACCCCTGTCATCACAATGCTCCGTGACTCCAGTCATCACAATGCTTCATGACCTTTGTCATCACAATTGTCCATGCCTTCGTCATCAACAGTCTTTGTGACATTTTTATCCACAATGCTCCAAGAACTTTTCATCACAATGCTCTTTGACCCTTGTCATCACAATGCTCTATGCCTTTCTCAGCACAATGCTCCATGACCCTTGTCATCACAATATTCCAAGCCTTTCTCATCACAATGCTCCATTATATTTGTCATCAGAATCCTCCATGACACTTGTCATCACAATGCTCTTTGACAATTGTGATCAGACTCCTCCATGATACCTGGCATCACAATGCTCCATGCCATTTTCATCACAATGGGCCATTACATATGTCATCACAATGCTCCCTGACACCTGTCTTCACAATATTGCATGACCTGGTCATCACAATGCTCCATGCCCTTGTCATCACAATGCGCCATTCCATCTGTCATCACAATAATCCATGAAACGTATTAGACCAATGCTCCATGCCTTTGTCATCACAATGCTCCATGCACTTGTTATCACAATGTTTCAAGACCCCTGTAATCAGAATGTTCCATGCCCCTTTTCATCAGTATGCTCCATGAGACTTGTCTTCACAAGGCTCCATGGTTTTCTAATCACAAAGCTCCAGGACCTTGTCATCACAATGCTCTTCGACCTTGTCATGAAAATTCTCAATGGCCCTTGTCATCATAATGCTCCAAGCCCTAGTCATCACAATGCTCCATTATATTTGTCATCACAATCCTCCATTACATTTGGCATCTCAATGCTCCCTGACATTGTCATCGAAGTGGACCATGACATATGTCATCACAATGCTCCCTGACACCTGTCTTTACAGTACTCCATGACCTTCTCATCACAATGATCCATGCCCTTGTCATCCCAATGCTCCATGACCCGTGTATTCACAATGCTCCATGACCCTTGTCATCACAGTGCTCCATGACACCTGTCTTCACAATAATCCATGACCTTCTCATCACAATGCTCCATGCCCTTGTCATCACAATGCACCATGTCCACTGTCATCACAGTAATCTATGAAATTGTCAGACTAATGCTCCATGTCCCTGTCATCGCAATGCTCCATGCCCTTGTCATCACACTGCTCCATTACCCCTGTCATCACAATGCTCCCTGAATCCAGTCATCACAATTCTTCATAACGTTTGTCAACACAACGGTCCATGCTCGCGTCCTCAAAAGGCTCTGTGTCCTTTGTAACCTCAATGCTCCATGAAACTTTCATCACAATGCTCCGTGACCCTTGTCATCACAATGCTCCATGCCTTTGTCAGAACAATACTCCATGACCCTTGTCATCACAATGTGCCACGCGCTTTTCATCACAATGATCCACAACCTTCTCATCGCTATCCGCCATACTCCTTGTAATCACAATGCTCCATGCACTTCTCATCCAAATGCTCTCTCACCTGAGATATCAAAATGTTCCGTCACCAGTTATCACAATCCTCCCTCACCCCGGTAATCACAATGTTCCATGACCCCAGTCATCACAATGCTTCATCCCCTTATCAGAACAATGTCCCATAACCCCTGACATCACAATCTTCCATAACCCCTGTCATCAAAATGCTCCATGACCCTTTTCATCCCAAAGCTCCATGACCCCTGGCATCAAAATGTTCTATAACCCCTGTCATCAAAATGTTCCATTACACTTTTCATCAAATTGCTGCATGACCCTGTCATCAAAATGCTCCCTGCCCTTCTCATCACAATGCACCACACACTTGTCATCAAAATGTTCTATGACCTTTGTCATCACAAAGCTCCATGACCATTGGCATCACATTGCTCCATGTCATTGTCATCACAGTGCTCCATAAACGCTCTCATCACATTGCTCCATGCCCTTGTCATTACAAAGCTCCATGACACTTGTCATCACAATGCTCGATGCCCTTCTCATCACAATGCTCCATGCTCTTGTCATTACAATCCTCCATGACCCATGTATCACAGTGTTCCGTGCCCTTGTCATCACAATGCTCCATGCCCACTCTCATCACAATAATCCTTGAAACATTTCAGACCAATGCTCAATGCCCTTCTCATCAAAATGCTCCATTACCTCTGTCATAACAATGCTCCATGACCACTGCCATCACAATGTTCCATTACACTTTTCATCAAATTGCTGCATGACCCGGTCATCAAAATGCTTCCTGCCCTTGTCATCACAATGCACCATGCCCTTGTCATCAAAATGCTCCATGACTTGTCATCACAAAGCTCCATGACACCTGTCATCACAATGCTCCATGCATTTGTCAGCAAAATTCTACATGACCTTGGCATTAGAAAGCTCTATGTGCTTGTCATTACAATGCTCCAAGAACTCTGTAATCACAATGCTCCATGCCCTTTTTCATCTCAATGCTCCATGAACCGTGTCATCACAATGCACCATGCCCATCATCATAATGCTTCAGGCTATTGTCATCACAATGAAATCAAAATTCTCCATGAACTCTGTCATCATAATGCTCCAAACCCTTGTGATCACAATGTTTCATAACACTTATCATCACAACACCGCATGACGATCATCATCACAATTATCCATGGTCTTCTCATCACAATGCTCCATGATCTTTGTCATCACAATGCTCAATACACTTGTCATCACAATGCTCCCTGACACTTGTCGTCAGTATGCTCCTTGAACCCTGTCATGACAAGGCTCCATGCCTTTTTCATCACAGTGATCCATTCCCTTTTCATCACAATGCTCCAAGACCCCTGTAATCACAAAGCTCTATGCCCTTGTCATCACAAAGCTCCATGACGCAAGACATCAGAATGCTCCATGGCCTTCTCCTCACAACGCTCGATGTCATTGTCATCACAGTGCTCCATGAACCCTCTCATCACATTGCTTCTTGCCCTTGACATTACAATCCTCCATGACCCATGTATCACAGTGTTCCGTGCCCTTTTCATCACAATGCTCCATGCCCAATCTCATCACAATAATCCATGAAATATTTCAGACCAATGCTCAATTCCCTTCTCATAACAATGCTCCATTACCTCTGTCATAACAATGCTCCATGACCATTGCCATCACAATGTACCACGGCCTTGTCATCACAAGGCTCCATTACCCATGTCTTTGCAATGCTCCAAGACACCTGTAATCAAAATGCTCCATGAACTTGTCATAACAAAGCTCCATGACGCATGTCATCAGTAGGTTCCATGGCCTTCTCTTCACAATGTTCCATGCCCTTGTCATCACAGTGTTCCAAGACCCCTGTAATCACAATGCTCCATGCCCTTTTCATCTCAATGATCCATGAACCCTGTCATCACAATGCACCATGCCCATCATCATAATGCTTCATGCTATTGTCATCACAATGAAATCAAAATGCTCCATGACCTCTGTCATAACAATGCTCCAAACCCTTGTGATCACAATATTCCATAACACTTGTCATCACAGTGCCCCATGACACTCGTCATCACAATTATCCATGGTCTTCTCATCACAATGCTCCATGACCTTTGTCATCACAATGCTCAATACACTTGTCATCAAAATGCTCCCTGACACTTGTTGTCTGTATGCTCCTTGAACCCTGTCATGACAAGGCTCCATGCATTTTTCATCACAATGATCAATGCCCTTTTCATCACAATGCTCCAAGAACCCTTTAAACACAATGCTCCATGCCCTTGTCATCACAAAGCTCAATGAAACATGTCTTCAGAATGCTCCTTGGAATTCTCCTCACAATGCTCCATGCCCATGTCATCACAATGTTCCAAGACCCCTGTAATCACAATGGTCCATGCCCCTTTTCATCAGTATGCTCCATGAGATTTATCATCACAAGTCTCTATGATTTCTCATCACAATGCTCTAGGACCTTGTCATCACAATGCTTCACGACATTGTTCTGAAAATTCTCAATGGCCCTTGTCATCATAATGCTCCAAGCCCTAGTCATCACAATGCTCCATTATATTTGTCATGACAATCCTCCATTACATTTGGCATCACAATGCTCCATGCCATTGTCATTGCAATGGACCATGACATATATCATCACAATGCTCCCTGACACCTGTCTTCACAATACTCCATGACCTTCTCATCACAATGATCCATGCCCTTGTCATCACAATGCACCATGTCCAATGTCATCACAATAATCTATGAAACTTGTCAGACAAATGCTCCATGCCCCTGTCACCACAATGATCCATGCCCTTGTCATCACAATGCTCCATGACCCCTGTCATCACAATGCTCGGTGACTCCAGTCATCACAATGCTTCATAACATTTGTCATCACAATGGTCCATGCCCGCATCATCACAAGGCTCTGTGACCTTTATAACCACAATGCTCCATGAACTTTTCATCACAATGCTCCGTGACCCTTGTCATCAAAATGCTCCATGCGTTTGTCAGAAAAATGCTCCATGACCCTTGTCATCACAACGTGCTACGCAATTTTGATCACAACGGTCCACAAATTTGTCATTGTAATGCTCCATAAACCTTGTAATCACAATGCTCCATGCACTTCTCATCACAATGCTCCATTTCCCCTGTCATAACAATGCTCCATGACCCCTGCCATCACAATATTCCACGGCCTTGTCATCACAAGGCTCCATGACACTTGTCATCACAATGCTCCAAGACCCCTGTAATCACAATGCTCCATGCCCTTGTCATCACAAAGCTCCATGACACATGCCATCAGAATGTTCCATGTCCTTCTCATCAAAATGCTCCATGTCCTTGTCATGACAGTGCTCCCAGACCCCTGTAATCACAATTCTCCATTCCCCTTTTCATCTCAATGCTCCGTGAACCCTGTCATCACAATGCACCATGCCCATCATCATAATGCTTCCGGCTATTGTCAGCACAATGAAATCAAAATTCTCCATGACCTCTGTCATCACAATGCTCCATGACCCCTGTCATCACAATACTCCATGAACATTTTCAGCCCAATGCTCCATGACCCTTGTCATCACAGTGATCCATGACCTTGTCATCCCAATGCTCCATGACCCCTTTATTCACAATGCTCCGTGACGCTTGTCATCTCAGTGCTCCATGACACCTGTCATCACAATGCTCCATGCCTTTGTCAGCAAAATGCTACATGAACTTGTCATTACCATGCTCTATGCGCTTGTCATCACAATACTCCACTACCATTGTCATCACAATCCTCCATGAACCTTGGGATCACATTGCTTCATGCCCTTGTAATCACAATGCTCCATGCTCCTTGAAATCAAAATGATCCATGACCTCTGTCCTCACAATGCTCCTAACCCTTGTGATCAAAATGTTCCATAACACTTGTCATCACAACGCTCCATGATGCCTGTCATCACAATACTCCATGCACTTTTATCAGAATGCTCCATGACCTTTGTCATCACAATTCTCAATACACTTGTCATCACAATGCTCCCTGACACTTGTCATCAAAATGCTCCTTGAACCCTGTCACGAAAATGCTCCATGCCTTTTTCATCACAATGCCCTATGCCGTTTTCATCACAATGCTCCATGCCACTGTAATCAAAATACTCCACAAGCTTGTCATGAGAATGCTCCATGACACTTGTCATCACAATTCGCCATGCACTTGTCATCACAAGCCTCCATGACCCTTCTCATCACAATGATCCAAGACCCCGTAATCACAATGCTCCATGCCCATTTTTCATCTCAATGATCCATGAACCCTGTCATCACAATGCACCATGCCCATCATCATAATGCTTCATGCTATTGTCATCACAATGAAATCAAAATGCTCCATGACCTCTGTCATAACAATGCTCCAAACCCTTGTGATCACAATATTCCATAACACTTGTCATCACAGTGCCCCATGACACTCGTCATCACAATTATCCATGGTCTTCTCATCACAATGCTCCATGACCTTTGTCATCACAATGCTCAATACACTTGTCATCAAAATGCTCCCTGACACTTGTTGTCTGTATGCTCCTTGAACCCTGTCATGACAAGGCTCCATGCCTTTTTCATCACAATGATCCATGCCCTTTTCCTCACAATGCTCCAAGACCCCTTTAAACACAATGCTCCATGCCCTTGTCATCACAAAGCTCAATGAAACATGCCTTCATATGCTCCTTGGCCTTCTCCTCACAATGCTCCATGCCCATGTCATCACAATGTTCCAAGACCCCTGTAATCACAATGGTCCATGCCCCTTTTCATCAGTATGCTCCATGAGATTTATCATCACAAGTCTCTATGGATTTCTCATCACAATGCTCCAGGACCTTGTCATCACAATTCTTCACGACCTTGTTCTGAACATTCTCAATGGCCCTTGTCATCATAATGCTCCAAGCCCTAGTCATCACAATGCTCCATTATATTTGTCATCAAAATCCTCCATTACATTTGGCATCACAATGCTCCCTGCCATTGTCATTGCAATGGACCATGACATATGTCATCACAATGCTCACTGACACCTGTCTTCACAATACTCCATGACCTTCTCATCACAATGATCCATGCCCTTGTCATCACAATGCACCATGTCCAATGTCATCACAATAATCTATAAAACTTGTCAGACCAATGCTCCATGCCCCTGTCACCACAATGCTCCATGCCCTTGTCATCACAATGCTCCATGACCCCTGTCATCACAATGCTCCGTGACTCCAGTCATCACAATGCTTCATAACATTTCTCATCACAATGGTCCATGCCCGGGTCATCATAAGGCTCTGTGACCTTTATAAACACAATGCTCCATGAACTTTTCATCACAATGCTCCATGACCCTTGTCATCAAAATGCTCCATGCGTTTGTCAGAAAAATGCTCCATGACCCTTGTCATCACAATGTGCTACGTGATTTTCATCAAAACGATCCAAAAATTTGTCATGGTAATGCTCCATAAACCTTGTAATCACAATGCTCCATGCCCTTCTCATCACAATGCTCCATTACGCCTGTCATAACAATGCTCCATGACCCCTGCCATCACAATATTCCACGGCCTTGTCATCACAAGGCTCCATGACACTTGTCATCACAATGCTCCAAGACCCCTGTAATCACAATGCTCCATGCCCTTGTCATCACAAAGCTCCATGACACATGCCATCAGAATGTTCCATGTCCTTCTCATCAAAATGCTCCATGCCCTTGTCATCACAGTGCTCCAAGATCCCAGTAATCACAATGCTCCATGCCCCATTTCATCTCAATGCTCCATGAAACCTGTCATCACAATGCACCATGCCCATCATCATAATGCTTCCGGCTATTGTCAGCACAATGAAATCAAAATTCTCCATGACCTCAGTCATCACAATGCTCCATGACCCCTGTCATCACAATACTCCATGAACATTTTCAGCCCAATGTTCCATGAACCTTGTCATCACAATGATCCATGCCCTTGTCATCCCAATGCTCCATGACCCCTGTATGCACAATGCTCCGTGACGCTTTTCATCACAGTGCTCCATGACACCAGTCATCATAATGCTCCATGCCCTTGTCATCCCAATGCTCCATGACCCCTGTATTCACAATGCTCCGTGACGCTTGTCATCACAGTGCTCCATGACACCTGTCATCACAATGTTCCATGCCTTTGTCAGCAAAATGCTACATGACTTTGTCATTACCATGCTCTATGCGCTTGTCATCACAATACTCCATTACCATTGTCATCACAATCCTCCATGAATCTTGGGATCACATTGTTACATGCCCTTGTCATCACAATGCTCCATGCTCCTTGAAATCAAAATGATCCATGACCACTGTCATCACAATGCTCCAAACACTTGTGATCACAATGTTCCATAAAACTTGTCATCACAACGCTCCATGATGCCTGTCATCACAATACTGCATGCACTTTTCATCACAATGCTCCATGACCTTTGCCATCACAATTCTCAATACACATGTCATCACAATGCTCCCTGACACTTGTCGCCAGAATGCTCCTTGAACCCTGTCACGAAAAGGCTCCATGACTTTACAACACAATGCCCCATGCCGTTTTCATCACAATGCTCCACGCCACTGTCAGCAAAAAACTCCACAAGCTTATCATGAGAAAGTTCCATGACCCTTGTCATCACAATTCTCCATGCACTTTTCAGCACAATGCTCCCAGACCTTGTCATCTCAATGCTCCAAGCCACTGTCAGCACAATGCACCATTACCTTTGTCATCAGAATCCTCCATGACACCTGGCATCACAATGCTCCATGCGATTGTCATCACAATGGGCCATTATATATGTTATCACAATGCTCCCTGATACCTCTCTTCACAATACTGCATGAACTGGTCATCACAATGCTCCATGCCCTTGTCCCCACAATGCACCATTCCAACAGTCATCGCAATAATCCATGAAACTTATTAGACCAATGCTCAATGCCCTTGTCATCACAATGCACCATGACCCTTGTAATCACAATGCTCCATGAACTTTTCATCACAGTGCTCTTTGATCCTTGTCATCACAATGCTCTATGTCTTTCTCAGCGCAATGCTACGTGACCCTTGTCATCACAGTGCTCCATGCGCTTGTCAGCACGATGCTCCATGACACATGTCATCATAATGCACCATGCGCTTGTCATCACAGTGCTCCACAAGCTTGTCATCACAATGCTCCATAAACCTTGTCATCACAATGCTCCATGCACTTCTCATCAAAATGCTCTCTCACCACAGATATCACAATGTTACATCACTATTCATCACAATACTCACTCACCCCTGTTATCACAGTGTTCCATGACTGCTGTCATCACAATGCTACATGCACTTATCATCACAATGTTCGATGACCCATGACATCACAATGCTCCATAACCCCTGTCATCAAAATGTTCCATGACCCTTTTCATCAAATTGCTCCATGAC
The DNA here is from genome assembly GCF_964341445.2 of Mesoplodon mirus. NCBI lineage: Eukaryota > Metazoa > Chordata > Mammalia > Artiodactyla > Ziphiidae > Mesoplodon > Mesoplodon mirus. The sequence continues at coordinate 3,484,683 of NW_028295813.1, read as the reverse complement.
CCTGTCATCACAATGCTCCCTGCCCTTCTCATCACAATGCACAACGCCCTTGTCATCAAAATCCTCCATGACCTTTGTCATCACAAAGATCCATGACCCTTGGCATCACAATGCTCCATGTCATTGTCATCACAATCCTCCATGAACACTCTCATCACATTGCTCCATGTCCTTGTCATCACATAGCTCCATGACACATGTCATCAGAATGCTCCATGGCCTTCTCATCACAATTCTCCATGCCCTTGCCGTCACAATGCTCCATTACCCCTGTCATAACAATGCTCCATGATCCCTGCCATCACGATGTTCGGTGGCCTTGTCATCACAGTGCTCCATGACACCTGTCATCACAATGCTCCATGACTTTGTCAGCAAAATGCTACATGACCTTGTCATTACAATGCTCTATGCGCTTGTCATCACAATACTCCATTTCCATTGTCATCACAATCCTCCATGAACCTTGAGAGCACATGGCTTCCTGCCCTTGTCATCACAATGCTCCATGCTCCTTGAAATCAAAATGATCCATGTCCTCTGTCATCACAATGCTCCAAACCCTTGTGATCCCAGTGTTCCATAACACTTGTCATCACAATGCTCAGTACACTTGTCATCACAATGCTCCCTGACACTTGTCATCAGAATGCTCTTTGAACCCTGTCACGAAAAGGCTCCATGCCTTTTTCATCACAATTCCCCATTCCGTTTTCATCACAATGCTCCGTGACCGTTTTCATCAAAATGCTCCATGACTTTGTCTGAAAAATGTTCCATGACCCTTGTCATCACAATGTGCCATTCGCTTTTCATCACAACGGTCCAGAAAATTGTCATTGCAATGCTCCATAAACCTTGTAATCACAATGCGCCATACAGTTCTCTTCAAAATGCTCTCTCACCAGAGATATCACAGTGTTCCATCACTAGTTGTCACAATACTCCCTCACTACTGTAATCACAATGTCCCATGACCCCTGTCATCACAATGCTACATCCCTTTATCATCACAATGTTCCATGACCCCTGACATCACAATATTCTATAACCCCTGTCATCAAAATGTTCCAATACACTTTCCATCATATTGCTGCATGACCCTGTCATCAAAATACTCCCTGCCCTTATCATCACAATGCACCATGCACTTGTCTTCAAAATGCTCCATGACATTGGTTATCACAAAGCGCCATGACCCTTGGCATCACAATACTCCTTGTCATTGTCATCACAGTGCTCCATGAACCCTCTCATCACATTGCTCCATGCCCTTGTCATCACAAAGCTCCATGACACTTGCCATCAAAATGCTCTGTGCCCTTCTCATCACAATGCCCCATGACCTTGTCATTATAATCCTTCATGACCCATGTATCACAGTGTTCCATGCCCTTATCATCACAATGCTCTATGCCCACTCTCATCACAATAATCCATGAAACTTATTAGACCAATGCTCCATTCCCTTGTCATCACAATGCTCCATGCCCTTGTTATCACAACGGTCCATGACCCCTGTCATCACAATGCTCCATGCCTCCATTCATCACAATGCTTCATGACCTTTGTCATCACAATGGTCCATGCCCTCGTCATCAGCAGTCTCTGTGACATATTTAACCACAATGCTCCATGAAATTTTCATCACAATGCTCTTTGACCCTTGTCATCACAATGCTCTATGCCTTTCTCAGCACAATGCTCCATGACCCTTGTCATCACAATGCTCCATGCGCTTGTCAGCACAATGCTCCATGATCCATGTCATCACAATGCACCCTGCACTTTTCATCACAGTGCTCCACAATCTTGTCACCACAATGCTCCATAAAACTTGTCATCACAATTCTCCATGCACTTCTCATCAAAATGCTCTCTCAACACTGATATCACAATGTTACATCACAATTCATCACAATACTCCCTCACCCCTGTCATCACAATATTCCATGACTTCTGTCTTTGCAATGCTACATGCACATATCATCACAAAGTTCGATGACCCCTGACATCACAATGTTCCATAACCCCTGTCATCAAAATGCTCCATAACAATTTTCCTCAAAATGCTCAATGACCCCTGACATCACAATGTTCCATAACACCTGTCATCAAAATATTCCATGACCCTTTTCATCAAATTGCTCTATAACCCTGTCATCACAATACTCCCTGCCCTTCTCATCACAATGTACCACGCCCTTGTCATCAAAATGCTCCATGACCTTTGTCATCACAAGGATCCATGACCCTTGGCATTTCAATGCTCCATGCCATTGTCATCACAATGCTCCGTGAACCCTCTAATCACAATGCTCCATGCACATTTGCATCTCAATGCTCCATGAACCCTGTCATCAAAATGCACCATGCCCATCATCATAATGCTTCAGGCTATTGTTATCACAATGAAATCAAAATATTTGATGATCTATCTCATCACAATGCTCCAAAACCTTGTGATCACAATGTTCCAACACTTATCCTCACAATGTCCCATGACGCTCATCATCACAATTATCCATGGTCTTCTCATCACAGTGCTCCATGACCTTTGTCATCACAGTGCTCTATACACTTGTCATCACAATGCTCCCTGACACTTGTCATCAGTATGCTCCTGGAACCCTGTCATGACAAAGCTCCATACCATTTTCATAACAATGATCCATGCCAATTTCATCACAATGCTCCAAGACACCAGTAATCACAAGGCTCCATGCCCTTGTCATCACAATGCCCCAAGACCCCTGTAATCACAATACTTCAAGCCCCTTTTCATCAGAATGCTCCATGAAACATGTTATTACAAGGCTCCATGGTCTTCTCATCACAATTCTCCAGGAACTTTTCATCCCAGTGCTCCATTCCCTTGTCATCAAAATCCTCCATGACCTTTGTCATCACAAAGATCCATGACCCTTGGCATCACAATGCTCCATGTCATTGTCATCACAATCCTCCATGAACACTCTCATCACATTGCTCCATGTCCTTGTCATCACATAGCTCCATGACACATGTCATCAGAATGCTCCATGGCCTTCTCATCACAATTCTCCATGCCCTTGCCGTCACAATGCTCCATTACCCCTGTCATAACAATGCTCCATGATCCCTGCCATCACGATGTTCGGTGGCCTTGTCATCACAGTGCTCCATGACACCTGTCATCACAATGCTCCATGACTTTGTCAGCAAAATGCTACATGACCTTGTCATTACAATGCTCTATGCGCTTGTCATCACAATACTCCATTTCCATTGTCATCACAATCCTCCATGAACCTTGAGAGCACATTGCTTCCTGCCCTTGTCATCACAATGCTCCATGCTCCTTGAAATCAAAATGATCCATGTCCTCTGTCATCACAATGCTCCAAACCCTTGTGATCCCAGTGTTCCATAACACTTGTCATCACAATGCTCAGTACACTTGTCATCACAATGCTCCCTGACACTTGTCATCAGAATGCTCTTTGAACCCTGTCACGAAAAGGCTCCATGCCTTTTTCATCACAATTCCCCATTCCGTTTTCATCACAATGCTCCGTGACCATTTTCATCAAAATGCTCCATGACTTTGTCTGAAAAATGCTCCATGACCCTTGTCATCACAACGTGCTACGCAATTTTGATCACAACGGTCCACAAATTTGTCATTGTAATGCTCCATAAACCTTGTAATCACAATGCTCCATGCACTTCTCATCACAATGCTCCATTTCCCCTGTCATAACAATGCTCCATGACCCCTGCCATCACAATATTCCACGGCCTTGTCATCACAAGGCTCCATGCCCTTGTCATCACAATGCCCCAAGACCCCTGTAATCACAATACTTCAAGCCCCTTTTCATCAGAATGCTCCATGAAACATGTTATTACAAGGCTCCATGGTCTTCTCATCACAATTCTCCAGGAACTTTTCATCCCAGTGCTCCATTCCCTTGTCATCAAAATCCTCCATGACCTTTGTCATCACAAAGATCCATGACCCTTGGCATCACAATGCTCCATGTCATTGTCATCACAATCCTCCATGAACACTCTCATCACATTGCTCCATGTCCTTGTCATCACATAGCTCCATGACACATGTCATCAGAATGCTCCATGGCCTTCTCATCACAATTCTCCATGCCCTTGCCGTCACAATGCTCCATTACCCCTGTCATAACAATGCTCCATGATCCCTGCCATCACGATGTTCGGTGGCCTTGTCATCACAGTGCTCCATGACACCTGTCATCACAATGCTCCATGACTTTGTCAGCAAAATGCTACATGACCTTGTCATTACAATGCTCTATGCGCTTGTCATCACAATACTCCATTTCCATTGTCATCACAATCCTCCATGAACCTTGAGAGCACATTGCTTCCTGCCCTTGTCATCACAATGCTCCATGCTCCTTGAAATCAAAATGATCCATGTCCTCTGTCATCACAATGCTCCAAACCCTTGTGATCCCAGTGTTCCATAACACTTGTCATCACAATGCTCAGTACACTTGTCATCACAATGCTCCCTGACACTTGTCATCAGAATGCTCTTTGAACCCTGTCACGAAAAGGCTCCATGCCTTTTTCATCACAATTCCCCATTCCGTTTTCATCACAATGCTCCGTGACCATTTTCATCAAAATGCTCCATGACTTTGTCTGAAAAATGTTCCATGACCCTTGTCATCACAATGTGCCATTCGCTTTTCATCACAACGGTCCAGAAAATTGTCATTGCAATGCTCCATAAACCTTGTAATCACAATGCGCCATACAGTTCTCTTCAAAATGCTCTCTCACCAGAGATATCACAGTGTTCCATCACTAGTTGTCACAATACTCCCTCACTACTGTAATCACAATGTCCCATGACCCCTGTCATCACAATGCTACATCCCTTTATCATCACAATGTTCCATGACCCCTGACATCACAATATTCTATAACCCCTGTCATCAAAATGTTCCAATACACTTTCCATCATATTGCTGCATGACCCTGTCATCAAAATACTCCCTGCCCTTATCATCACAATGCACCATGCACTTGTCTTCAAAATGCTCCATGACATTGGTTATCACAAAGCGCCATGACCCTTGGCATCACAATACTCCATGTCACTGTCATCACAATGCTCCCTGAACCCTCTCATCACATTGCTCGATGTCCTTGTCATCACAAAGCTCCATGACACTTGTCATCACAATGCTCGATGCCCTTCTCATCACAATGCTCCATGCCTTGTCATTACAATCCAGCATGACCCATGTATCATAGTGTTCCGTACCCTTGTCATCAGAAGGCTCCATGCCCACTCTCATCACAATCATCCACGAAATATTTCAGACCAATGTTCCATGCCCTTATCATCCCAATGCTCCATGACCCCTGTATTCACAATGCTCCGTGACGCTTGTCATCACAGTGCTCCATGACACATGTCATCACAATGCTCCATGCATTTGTCAGCAAAATACTACATGACCTTGTCATTACAATGCTTTGTGCGCTTGTCATCACAATACTCCATGACCCTTGTCATCACAATGTGCCACGGGCTTTTCATCATAATAATCCACAACCTTGTCATCGCTCTCCGCCATAAACCTTGTAATCACAATGCTCCATTCACTTCTCATCCAAATGCTCTCTCACCTGAGATATCACAATGTTCCGTCACCAGTTATCACAATCCTCGCTCTCCCCGGTAATCACAATGTTCCATGACCCCAGTCATCACAATGCTACATCCCCATATCAGCACAATGTTCCATAACCCCTGACATCACAATCTTCCATAAACCCTGTCATCAAAATGCTCCATGACCCTTTTCATCCCAAAGCTCCATGACCCATGGCATCAAAATATTCTATAACCCCTGTCATCAAAATGTTCCATTACACTTTTCATCAAAATGCTGCATGACCCTGTCATCAAAATGCTCCCTGCCCTTCTCATCACAATGCACCACACCCTTGTCATCAAAATGTTCTATGACCTTTGTCATCACAAAGCTCCATGACCATTGGCATCACATTGCTCCATGTCATTGTCATCACAGTGCTCCATAAACGCTCTCATCACATTGCTCCATGCCCTTGTCATTACAAAGCTCCATGAGACTTGTCATCACAATGCTCGATGCCCTTCTCATCACAATGCTCCATTCCCTTGTCATTACAATCCTCCATGACCCATGTATCACAGTGTTCCGTGCCCTTGTCATCACAATGCTCCATGCCCACTCTCATCACAATAATCCTTGAAACATTTCAGACCAATGCTCAATGCCCTTCTCATCAAAATGCTCCATTACCTCTGTCATAACAATGCTCCATGACCACTGCCATCACAATGTTCCATTACACTTTTCATCAAATTGCTGCATGACCCGGTCATCAAAATGCTTCCTGCCCTTGTCATCACAATGCACCATGCCCTTGTCAACAAAATGCTCCATGATTTGTCATCACAAAGCTCCATGACAACTGTCATCACAATGCTCCATGCATTTGTCAGCAAAATTCTACATGAACTTGTCATTAGAAAGCTCTATGCGCTTGTCATTACAATGCTCCAAGAACTCTGTAATCACAATGCTCCATGCCCCTTTTCATCTCAATGCTCCATGAACCGTGTCATCACAATGCACCATGCCCATCATCATAATGCTTCAGGCTATTGTCATCACAATGAAATCAAAATTCTCCATGAACTCTGTCATCATAATGCTCCAAACCCTTGTGATCACAATGTTTCATAACACTTATCATCACAACACCGCATGACGATCATCATCACAGTTATCCATGGTCTTCTCATCACAATGCTCCATGATCTTTGTCATCACAATGCTCAATACACTTGTCATCACAATGCTCCCTGACACTTGTCGTCAGTATGCTCCTTGAACCCTGTCATGACAAGGCTCCATGCCTTTTTCATCACAGTGATCCATTCCCTTTTCATCACAATGCTCCAAGACCCCTGTAATCACAAAGCTCTATGCCCTTGTCATCACAAAGCTCCATGACGCAAGACATCAGAATGCTCCATGGCCTTCTCCTCACAACGCTCGATGTCATTGTCATCACAGTGCTCCATGAACCCTCTCATCACATTGCTTCTTGCCCTTGACATTACAATCCTCCATGACCCATGTATCACAGTGTTCCGTGCCCTTTTCATCACAATGCTCCATGCCCAATCTCATCACAATAATCCATGAAATATTTCAGACCAATGATCAATTCACTTCTCATAAAAATGCTCCATTATCTCTGTCATAACAATGCTCCATGACCATTGCCATCACAATGTTCCACGGCCTTGTCATCACAAGGCTCCATTACCCATGTCTTTGCAATGCTCCAAGACACCTGTAATCAAAATGCTCCATGACCTTATCATAACAAAGCTCCATGACGCATGTCATCAGTAGGTTCCATGGCCTTCTCTTCACAATGATCCATGCCCTTGTCATCACAGTGTTCCAAGACCCCTGTAATCACAATGCTCCATGCCCCTTTTCATCTCAATGATCCATGAACCCTGTCATCACAATGCACCATGCCCATCATCATAATGCTTCATGCTATTGTCATCACAATGAAATCAAAATGCTCCATGACCTCTGTCATAACAATGCTCCAAACCCTTGTGATCACAATATTCCATAACACTTGTCATCACAGTGCCCCATGACACTCGTCATCACAATTATCCATGGTCTTCTCATCACAATGCTCCATGACCTTTGTCATCACAATGCTCAATACACTTGTCATCAAAATGCTCCCTGACACTTGTTGTCTGTATGCTCCTTGAACCCTGTCATGACAAGGCTCCATGCCTTTTTCATCACAATGATCCATGCCCTTTTCCTCACAATGCTCCAAGACCCATTTAAACACAATGCTCCATGTCATTGTCATCACAAAGCTCAATGAAATATGTCTTCAGAATGCTCCTTGGCCTTCTCCTCACAATGCTCCAAGCCCATGTCATCACAATGTTCCAAGACCCCTGTAATCACAATGGTCCATGCCCCTTTTCATCAGTATGCTCCATGAGATTTATCATCACAAGTCTCTATGGATTTCTCATCACAATGCTCCAGGACCTTGTCATCACAATGCTTCACGACCTTGTTCTGAACATTCTCAATGGCCCTTGTCATCATAATGCTCCAAGCCCTAGTCATCACAATGCTCCATTATATTTGTCATCAAAATCCTCCATTACATTTGGCATCACAATGCTCCCTGCCATTGTCATTGCAATGGACCATGACATATGTCATCACAATGCTCCCTGACACCTGTCTTCACAATACTCCATGACCTTCTCATCACAATGATCCATGCCCTTTTCATCACAATGCTCCAAGACCCATGTATTCACAATGCTCCATGCCCTTGTCATCACAAAACTCAATGACGCTTGCCATCAGGATTCTCCTTTGTCTTCTACTCACTATGCTCCATGCCCTTGTCATCACAATGTTCCAAGACCCCTGTAATCACAATACTCCATGCCCCTTTTCTTCAGTATGCTCCATGAGACTTGTCATCACAAGGATCCATGGTTTTGTCATCACAATGCTCCAGGACATTGTCATCACAATGCTTCACGACCTTGTCATGAAAATTTCCAATGGCCCTTGTCATCATAATGCTCCAAGCCCTAATCATCACAATGCTCTATTATATTTGTCATCACAATTCTCCATTATATTTGGCATCACAATGCTCCATGCCATTTTCATCGCAATGGCCCATGACATATGTCATCACAATGCTCCCTGACACCTGTCTTCACACTACTCCATGACCTTCTCATCACAATGCTCCATGCCCTTGTCATCACAATGCACCATGTCCGCTCTCATCACAATAATCTATGAAACGTCTCAGACCAATGCTCCATGCCCGTGTCATCACAATCGTCCATGACCCCTGTCATCACAATGCTCCGTGACTCCAGTCATCACAATGCTTCATAACGTTTGTCATCACAATGGTCCATGCCCGTGTCATCACAAGGCTCTGTGACCTTTGTAACCACAATGCTCCATGAAATTTTCATCACGATTCTCTGTGACACTTGTCATCACAGTGCTCCATGTCTTTGTCAGAACAATGCTCCATGACGATTTTCATCACAATGTGCCACGCGCATTTCATCACAACGGTCCACAAACTTGTCATTGCAATGCTCCATAAACGTTGTAATAACAATGGTCCATGCACTTCTCATCAAAATGCTCTCTCACCAGAGATATCACAATGTTCCATCACTAGTCATTACAATACTCGCTCACCCCTGTAATCACAAGGTTCCATGACACTGTCATCACAATGCTACATCCCCTTATCATCACACAGTTCCATGACCCCTGCCATCACAATGTTCCATAACCCCTGTCATCAAAATGCTCCCTGACCCTTTCCATCCCAAAGCTCCAAGTCCCCTGACATCACAAAGGTCTATAAACCCTGCCATCAAAATGTTCCATTACACTTTTTATCAAATTGCTGCATGACCCGGTCATCAAAATGCTCCCTGCCCTTCTCATTACAATGCACCATGCCCTTGTCATCAAAATGCTCCATGACTTGTCATCACAAGGCTCCATGACCCTTGGCATCACAATGCTCCATGTCATTGTCATCACAATGCTCCATGAACACTCTCATCACATTGCTCCATGCCCTTGTCATCACAAAGATCCATGACACTTGTCATCACAATGCTCGATGCCATTCTCATCACAATGCTCCATTCCCTTGTCATTACAATCCTGCATGACCCACGTATCACAGTGTTCCTTGCCCTTGTCATCACAATGCTCCATGCCCACTCTCATCACAATAATCCATGAAACATTTCAGACCAAAGTTCCATACCCTTCTCATCACAATGCTCCATTACTCCTGTCATAACAATGCACCATGACCCCTGCCATCACAATCTTCCATGGCCTAGTCATCACAAGGTTCCATGACACTTCTCATCACAATGCTCAAGACCCCTGAAATCACAATGCTCCATGCCCTTGTCATCACAAAGCTCCATGACGCATGTCATCAGAGTATTCCATGGCCTTCTCATCACAATGTTCCATGCCCTTGTCAGCACAATGCTACAAGACCCTTGTAATCACAATGCTCCATGCCACTTTTCATCTCAATGCCCCATGAACCCTGTAATCACAATGCACCATGCACATCATCATAATGCTTCAGGCTATTGTCATCACAATGAAATCAATATTCTGCATGTCCTCTGTCATCATAATGCTCCAAACCCTTGTGATCACAATTTTGCATAACACAAATCATCACAACACCCCATGATGCTCATCATCACAATTATCCATGGTCTTCTCATCACAATGCTCCATGATCTTTGTCATCACAATGCTCAATACACTTGTCATCACAATGCTCCCTGACACTTGTCGTCAGTATGCTCCTTGAACCCTGTCATGACAAGGCTCCATGCCTTTTTCATCACAATGATCCATGCCCTTTTCATCACAATGCTCCAAGATCCCTCTAATCACAATGCTCCATGCCCTTGTCATCACAAAACGCCATGACACATGTCATCAGAATGCTCCATGGCCTTCTCATCACAATGCTCCATGCCCTAGTCTTCACAATGCTCCAAGACCCCTGTAATCACAATGCTCCATGCCCCTTTTCATCAGAATGCTCCATAAGATTTGTCATCACAAGTCTCCATGGTCTTCTCATCACAATGCTCCAGGACCTCGTCATCACCATGCTTCATTTACTTGTCATCACAATGCTCCAGGACCCCTATCATCACAATACTCCATGCACATTTTCAGCCCAATGCTCCACGACCTACTCATCACAATGCTCCATGGCCAATATCATCCCAATGCTCCATGACCACTGTCATCACAGCATTCCATGACACCTCACAACACAATGATCCGGGATTCTTGTCATCACAGTGATCCATGCCCTTATCATCCCAATGCTCCATGACCCCTGTATTCACAATGCTCCGTGACGCTTGTCATCACAGTGCTCCATGACACATGTCATCACAATGCTCCATGCCTTTGTCAGCAAAATGCTACATGACCTTGTCATTACAATGCTTTGTGCGCTTGTCATCACAATACTCCATTTCCATTGTCATCACAATACTCCATGAACCTTGGGATCACATTGCTTCATGCCCTTGTTATCACAATGCTCCATGCTCCTTGAAATCAAAATGATCCATGACCTCTGTCATCACAATGCTCCAAATCCTTGTGATCACATTGTTCCATAACACTTGTCATCACAATGCTCCATGATGCCTGTCATCACAATACTCCATGGACTTTACATCACAATGCTCCATGACCTTTGTCATCACAATTCTCAATATACATGTCATCACAATGCTCCCTGACACTTGTCATCAGAATGTTCCTTGAACCCTGTCACAAAAAGTCTCCATGCCTTTTTCATCACAAAGCCCCATACCGTTTTCATCACAATGCTCCATGCCATTGTCATCAAAATACTCCACAAGCTTGTCATCAGAATGCTCCATGACCCTTGTCATCACAATTCTCCATGCACTTGTCAGCTCAGTGCTCCCTGACCCTTGTCATCACAATGCTCCAAGCCATTGTCATCACAATGCTCCATTACCTTTGTCATCAGAATCCTCCATGACACTTGGCATCACAATGCTCCATGCCATTGTCATCACAATGGGCCATTACATATGTCATCACAATGCTCCCTGACAACTGTCTTCACAATACTGCATGATCTGGTCAACACAATGCTCCATGCCATTGTCATCACAATGCGCCATTCCAACTGTCATCGCAATAATCCATGAAACATATTAGACCAATGTTCCATGCCCTTGTCATCACAATGCTCCATGCCCTTGTTATCACAATGCTCCATGACCCCTGTCATCACAATGCTCCGTGAATCCAGTCATCACAATGCTTCATGACCTTTGTCATCACAATTGTCCATGCCTTCGTCATCAACAGTCTTTGTGACATTTTTATCCACAATGCTCCAAGAACTTTTCATCACAATGCTCTTTGACCCTTGTCATCACAATGCTCTATGCCTTTCTCAGCACAATGCTCCATGACCCTTGTCATCACAATATTCCAAGCCTTTCTCATCATAATGCTCCATTATATTTGTCATCAGAATCCTCCATGACACTTGTCATCACAATGCTCTTTGACAATTGTGATCAGACTCCTCCATGATACCTGGCATCACAATGCTCCATGCCATTTTCATCACAATGGGCCATTACATATGTCATCACAATGCTCCCTGACACCTGTCTTCACAATATTGCATGACCTGGTCATCACAATGCTCCATGCCCTTGTCATCACAATGCGCCATTCCATCTGTCATCACAATAATCCATGAAACGTATTAGACCAATGCTCCATGCCTTTGTCATCACAATGCTCCATGCACTTGTTATCACAATGTTTCAAGACCCCTGTAATCAGAATGTTCCATGCCCCTTTTCATCAGTATGCTCCATGAGACTTGTCTTCACAAGGCTCCATGGTTTTCTAATCACAAAGCTCCAGGACCTTGTCATCACAATGCTCTTCGACCTTGTCATGAAAATTCTCAATGGCCCTTGTCATCATAATGCTCCAAGCCCTAGTCATCACAATGCTCCATTATATTTGTCATCACAATCCTCCATTACATTTGGCATCTCAATGCTCCCTGACATTGTCATCGAAGTGGACCATGACATATGTCATCACAATGCTCCCTGACACCTGTCTTTACAGTACTCCATGACCTTCTCATCACAATGATCCATGCCCTTGTCATCCCAATGCTCCATGACCCGTGTATTCACAATGCTCCATGACCCTTGTCATCACAGTGCTCCATGACACCTGTCTTCACAATAATCCATGACCTTCTCATCACAATGCTCCATGCCCTTGTCATCACAATGCACCATGTCCACTGTCATCACAGTAATCTATGAAATTGTCAGACTAATGCTCCATGTCCCTGTCATCGCAATGCTCCATGCCCTTGTCATCACACTGCTCCATTACCCCTGTCATCACAATGCTCCCTGAATCCAGTCATCACAATTCTTCATAACGTTTGTCAACACAACGGTCCATGCTCGCGTCCTCAAAAGGCTCTGTGTCCTTTGTAACCTCAATGCTCCATGAAACTTTCATCACAATGCTCCGTGACCCTTGTCATCACAATGCTCCATGCCTTTGTCAGAACAATACTCCATGACCCTTGTCATCACAATGTGCCACGCGCTTTTCATCACAATGATCCACAACCTTCTCATCGCTATCCGCCATACTCCTTGTAATCACAATGCTCCATGCACTTCTCATCCAAATGCTCTCTCACCTGAGATATCAAAATGTTCCGTCACCAGTTATCACAATCCTCCCTCACCCCGGTAATCACAATGTTCCATGACCCCAGTCATCACAATGCTTCATCCCCTTATCAGAACAATGTCCCATAACCCCTGACATCACAATCTTCCATAACCCCTGTCATCAAAATGCTCCATGACCCTTTTCATCCCAAAGCTCCATGACCCCTGGCATCAAAATGTTCTATAACCCCTGTCATCAAAATGTTCCATTACACTTTTCATCAAATTGCTGCATGACCCTGTCATCAAAATGCTCCCTGCCCTTCTCATCACAATGCACCACACACTTGTCATCAAAATGTTCTATGACCTTTGTCATCACAAAGCTCCATGACCATTGGCATCACATTGCTCCATGTCATTGTCATCACAGTGCTCCATAAACGCTCTCATCACATTGCTCCATGCCCTTGTCATTACAAAGCTCCATGACACTTGTCATCACAATGCTCGATGCCCTTCTCATCACAATGCTCCATGCTCTTGTCATTACAATCCTCCATGACCCATGTATCACAGTGTTCCGTGCCCTTGTCATCACAATGCTCCATGCCCACTCTCATCACAATAATCCTTGAAACATTTCAGACCAATGCTCAATGCCCTTCTCATCAAAATGCTCCATTACCTCTGTCATAACAATGCTCCATGACCACTGCCATCACAATGTTCCATTACACTTTTCATCAAATTGCTGCATGACCCGGTCATCAAAATGCTTCCTGCCCTTGTCATCACAATGCACCATGCCCTTGTCATCAAAATGCTCCATGACTTGTCATCACAAAGCTCCATGACACCTGTCATCACAATGCTCCATGCATTTGTCAGCAAAATTCTACATGACCTTGTCATTAGAAAGCTCTATGTGCTTGTCATTACAATGCTCCAAGAACTCTGTAATCACAATGCTCCATGCCCTTTTTCATCTCAATGCTCCACGAACCGTGTCATCACAATGCACCATGCCCATCATCATAATGCTTCAGGCTATTGTCATCACAATGAAATCAAAATTCTCCATGAACTCTGTCATCATAATGCTCCAAACCCTTGTGATCACAATGTTTCATAACCCTTATCATCACAACACCGCATGACGATCATCATCACAATTATCCATGGTCTTCTCATCACAATGCTCCATGATCTTTGTCATCACAATGCTCAATACACTTGTCATCACAATGCTCCCTGACACTTGTCGTCAGTATGCTCCTTGAACCCTGTCATGACAAGGCTCCATGCCTTTTTCATCACAGTGATCCATTCCCTTTTCATCACAATGCTCCAAGACCCCTGTAATCACAAAGCTCTATGCCCTTGTCATCACAAAGCTCCATGACGCAAGACATCAGAATGCTCCATGGCCTTCTCCTCACAACGCTCGATGTCATTGTCATCACAGTGCTCCATGAACCCTCTCATCACATTGCTTCTTGCCCTTGACATTACAATCCTCCATGACCCATGTATCACAGTGTTCCGTGCCCTTTTCATCACAATGCTCCATGCCCAATCTCATCACAATAATCCATGAAATATTTCAGACCAATGCTCAATTCCCTTCTCATAACAATGCTCCATTACCTCTGTCATAACAATGCTCCATGACCATTGCCATCACAATGTACCACGGCCTTGTCATCACAAGGCTCCATTACCCATGTCTTTGCAATGCTCCAAGACACCTGTAATCAAAATGCTCCATGAACTTGTCATAACAAAGCTCCATGACGCATGTCATCAGTAGGTTCCATGGCCTTCTCTTCACAATGTTCCATGCCCTTGTCATCACAGTGTTCCAAGACCCCTGTAATCACAATGCTCCATGCCCTTTTCATCTCAATGATCCATGAACCCTGTCATCACAATGCACCATGCCCATCATCATAATGCTTCATGCTATTGTCATCACAATGAAATCAAAATGCTCCATGACCTCTGTCATAACAATGCTCCAAACCCTTGTGATCACAATATTCCATAACACTTGTCATCACAGTGCCCCATGACACTCGTCATCACAATTATCCATGGTCTTCTCATCACAATGCTCCATGACCTTTGTCATCACAATGCTCAATACACTTGTCATCAAAATGCTCCCTGACACTTGTTGTCTGTATGCTCCTTGAACCCTGTCATGACAAGGCTCCATGCATTTTTCATCACAATGATCAATGCCCTTTTCATCACAAAGCTCCAAGAACCCTTTAAACACAATGCTCCATGCCCTTGTCATCACAAAGCTCAATGAAACATGTCTTCAGAATGCTCCTTGGAATTCTCCTCACAATGCTCCATGCCCATGTCATCACAATGTTCCAAGACCCCTGTAATCACAATGGTCCATGCCCCTTTTCATCAGTATGCTCCATGAGATTTATCATCACAAGTCTCTATGGATTTCTCATCACAATGCTCTAGGACCTTGTCATCACAATGCTTCACGACCTTGTTCTGAAAATTCTCAATGGCCCTTGTCATCATAATGCTCCAAGCCCTAGTCATCACAATGCTCCATTATATTTGTCATGACAATCCTCCATTACATTTGGCATCACAATGCTCCATGCCATTGTCATTGCAATGGACCATGACATATATCATCACAATGCTCCCTGACACCTGTCTTCACAATACTCCATGACCTTCTCATCACAATGATCCATGCCCTTGTCATCACAATGCACCATGTCCAATGTCATCACAATAATCTATGAAACTTGTCAGACAAATGCTCCATGCCCCTGTCACCACAATGATCCATGCCCTTGTCATCACAATGCTCCATGACCCCTGTCATCACAATGCTCGGTGACTCCAGTCATCACAATGCTTCATAACATTTGTCATCACAATGGTCCATGCCCGCATCATCACAAGGCTCTGTGACCTTTATAACCACAATGCTCCATGAACTTTTCATCACAATGCTCCGTGACCCTTGTCATCAAAATGCTCCATGCGTTTGTCAGAAAAATGCTCCATGACCCTTGTCATCACAACGTGCTACGCAATTTTGATCACAACGGTCCACAAATTTGTCATTGTAATGCTCCATAAACCTTGTAATCACAATGCTCCATGCACTTCTCATCACAATGCTCCATTTCCCCTGTCATAACAATGCTCCATGACCCCTGCCATCACAATATTCCACGGCCTTGTCATCACAAGGCTCCATGACACTTGTCATCACAATGCTCCAAGACCCCTGTAATCACAATGTTCCATGCCCTTGTCATCACAAAGCTCCATGACACATGCCATCAGAATGTTCCATGTCCTTCTCATCAAAATGCTCCATGTCCTTGTCATGACAGTGCTCCCAGACCCCTGTAATCACAATTCTCCATTCCCCTTTTCATCTCAATGCTCCGTGAACCCTGTCATCACAATGCACCATGCCCATCATCATAATGCTTCCGGCTATTGTCAGCACAATGAAATCAAAATTCTCCATGACCTCTGTCATCACAATGCTCCATGACCCCTGTCATCACAATACTCCATGAACATTTTCAGCCCAATGCTCCATGACCCTTGTCATCACAGTGATCCATGACCTTGTCATCCCAATGCTCCATGACCCCTTTATTCACAATGCTCCGTGACGCTTGTCATCTCAGTGCTCCATGACACCTGTCATCACAATGCTCCATGCCTTTGTCAGCAAAATGCTACATGAACTTGTCATTACCATGCTCTATGCGCTTGTCATCACAATACTCCACTACCATTGTCATCACAATCCTCCATGAACCTTGGGATCACATTGCTTCATGCCCTTGTAATCACAATGCTCCATGCTCCTTGAAATCAAAATGATCCATGACCTCTGTCCTCACAATGCTCCTAACCCTTGTGATCAAAATGTTCCATAACACTTGTCATCACAACGCTCCATGATGCCTGTCATCACAATACTCCATGCACTTTTATCAGAATGCTCCATGACCTTTGTCATCACAATTCTCAATACACTTGTCATCACAATGCTCCCTGACACTTGTCATCAAAATGCTCCTTGAACCCTGTCACGAAAATGCTCCATGCCTTTTTCATCACAATGCCCTATGCCGTTTTCATCACAATGCTCCATGCCACTGTAATCAAAATACTCCACAAGCTTGTCATGAGAATGCTCCATGACACTTGTCATCACAATTCGCCATGCACTTGTCATCACAAGCCTCCATGACCCTTCTCATCACAATGATCCAAGACCCCGTAATCACAATGCTCCATGCCCATTTTTCATCTCAATGATCCATGAACCCTGTCATCACAATGCACCATGCCCATCATCATAATGCTTCATGCTATTGTCATCACAATGAAATCAAAATGCTCCATGACCTCTGTCATAACAATGCTCCAAACCCTTGTGATCACAATATTCCATAACACTTGTCATCACAGTGCCCCATGACACTCGTCATCACAATTATCCATGGTCTTCTCATCACAATGCTCCATGACCTTTGTCATCACAATGCTCAATACACTTGTCATCAAAATGCTCCCTGACACTTGTTGTCTGTATGCTCCTTGAACCCTGTCATGACAAGGCTCCATGCCTTTTTCATCACAATGATCCATGCCCTTTTCCTCACAATGCTCCAAGACCCCTTTAAACACAATGCTCCATGCCCTTGTCATCACAAAGCTCAATGAAACATGCCTTCATATGCTCCTTGGCCTTCTCCTCACAATGCTCCAAGCCCATGTCATCACGATGTTCCAAGACCCCTGTAATCACAATGGTCCATGCCCCTTTTCATCAGTATGCTCCATGAGATTTATCATCACAAGTCTCTATGGATTTCTCATCACAATGCTCCAGGACCTTGTCATCACAATTCTTCACGACCTTGTTCTGAACATTCTCAATGGCCCTTGTCATCATAATGCTCCAAGCCCTAGTCATCACAATGCTCCATTATATTTGTCATCAAAATCCTCCATTACATTTGGCATCACAATGCTCCCTGCCATTGTCATTGCAATGGACCATGACATATGTCATCACAATGCTCACTGACACCTGTCTTCACAATACTCCATGACCTTCTCATCACAATGATCCATGCCCTTGTCATCACAATGCACCATGTCCAATGTCATCACAATAATCTATGAAACTTGTCAGACCAATGCTCCATGCCCCTGTCACCACAATGCTCCATGCCCTTGTCATCACAATGCTCCATGACCCCTGTCATCACAATGCTCCGTGACTCCAGTCATCACAATGCTTCATAACATTTCTCATCACAATGGTCCATGCCCGGGTCATCACAAGGCTCTGTGACCTTTATAAACACAATGCTCCATGAACTTTTCATCACAATGCTCCATGACCCTTGTCATCAAAATGCTCCATGCGTTTGTCAGAAAAATGCTCCATGACCCTTGTCATCACAATGTGCTACGTGATTTTCATCAAAACGATCCAAAAATTTGTCATGGTAATGCTCCATAAACCTTGTAATCACAATGCTCCATGCCCTTCTCATCACAATGCTCCATTACGCCTGTCATAACAATGCTCCATGACCCCTGCCATCACAATATTCCACGGCCTTGTCATCACAAGGCTCCATGACACTTGTCATCACAATGCTCCAAGACCCCTGTAATCACAATGCTCCATGCCCTTGTCATCACAAAGCTCCATGACACATGCCATCAGAATGTTCCATGTCCTTCTCATCAAAATGCTCCATGCCCTTGTCATCACAGTGCTCCAAGATCCCAGTAATCACAATGCTCCATGCCCCATTTCATCTCAATGCTCCATGAAACCTGTCATCACAATGCACCATGCCCATCATCATAATGCTTCCGGCTATTGTCAGCACAATGAAATCAAAATTCTCCATGACCTCAGTCATCACAATGCTCCATGACCCCTGTCATCACAATACTCCATGAACATTTTCAGCCCAATGTTCCATGAACCTTGTCATCACAATGATCCATGCCCTTGTCATCCCAATGCTCCATGACCCCTGTATGCACAATGCTCCGTGACGCTTTTCATCACAGTGCTCCATGACACCAGTCATCATAATGCTCCATGCCCTTGTCATCCCAATGCTCCATGACCCCTGTATTCACAATGCTCCGTGACGCTTGTCATCACAGTGCTCCATGACACCTGTCATCACAATGTTCCATACCTTTGTCAGCAAAATGCTACATGACTTTGTCATTACCATGCTCTATGCGCTTGTCATCACAATACTCCATTACCATTGTCATCACAATCCTCCATGAATCTTGGGATCACATTGTTACATGCCCTTGTCATCACAATGCTCCATGCTCCTTGAAATCAAAATGATCCATGACCACTGTCATCACAATGCTCCAAACACTTGTGATCACAGTGTTCCATAAAACTTGTCATCACAACGCTCCATGATGCCTGTCATCACAATACTGCATGCACTTTTCATCACAATGCTCCATGACCTTTGCCATCACAATTCTCAATACACATGTCATCACAATGCTCCCTGACACTTGTCGCCAGAATGCTCCTTGAACCCTGTCACGAAAAGGCTCCATGACTTTACAACACAATGCCCCATGCCGTTTTCATCACAATGCTCCACGCCACTGTCAGCAAAAAACTCCACAAGCTTATCATGAGAAAGTTCCATGACCCTTGTCATCACAATTCTCCATGCACTTTTCAGCACAATGCTCCCAGACCTTGTCATCTCAATGCTCCAAGCCACTGTCAGCACAATGCACCATTACCTTTGTCATCAGAATCCTCCATGACACCTGGCATCACAATGCTCCATGCGATTGTCATCACAATGGGCCATTATATATGTTATCACAATGCTCCCTGATACCTCTCTTCACAATACTGCATGAACTGGTCATCACAATGCTCCATGCCCTTGTCCCCACAATGCACCATTCCAACAGTCATCGCAATAATCCATGAAACTTATTAGACCAATGCTCAATGCCCTTGTCATCACAATGCACCATGACCCTTGTAATCACAATGCTCCATGAACTTTTCATCACAGTGCTCTTTGATCCTTGTCATCACAATGCTCTATGTCTTTCTCAGCGCAATGCTACGTGACCCTTGTCATCACAGTGCTCCATGCGCTTGTCAGCACGATGCTCCATGACACATGTCATCATAATGCACCATGCGCTTGTCATCACAGTGCTCCACAAGCTTGTCATCACAATGCTCCATAAACCTTGTCATCACAATGCTCCATGCACTTCTCATCAAAATGCTCTCTCACCACAGATATCACAATGTTACATCACTATTCATCACAATACTCACTCACCCCTGTTATCACAGTGTTCCATGACTGCTGTCATCACAATGCTACATGCACTTATCATCACAATGTTCGATGACCCATGACATCACAATGCTCCATAACCCCTGTCATCAAATTGTTCCATGACCCTTTTCATCAAATTGCTCCATGACCCTGTCATCACAATGCTCCCTGCCCTTCTCATCACAATGCACAACGCCCTTGTCATCAAAATCCTCCATGACCTTTGTCATCACAAAGATCCATGACCCTTGGCATCACAATGCTCCATGTCATTGTCATCACAATCCTCCATGAACACTCTCATCACATTGCTCCATGTCCTTGTCATCACATAGCTCCATGACACATGTCATCAGAATGCTCCATGGCCTTCTCATCACAATTCTCCATGCCCTTGCAGTCACAATGCTCCATTACCCCTGTCATAACAATGCTCCATGATCCCTGCCATCACGATGTTCGGTGGCCTTGTCATCACAGTGCTCCATGACACCTGTCATCACAATGCTCCATGACTTTGTCAGCAAAATGCTACATGACCTTGTCATTACAATGCTCTATGCGCTTGTCATCACAATACTCCATTTCCATTGTCATCACAATCCTCCATGAACCTTGAGAGCACATTGCTTCCTGCCCTTGTCATCACAATGCTCCATGCTCCTTGAAATCAAAATGATCCATGTCCTCTGTCATCACAATGCTCCAAACCCTTGTGATCCCAGTGTTCCATAACACTTGTCATCACAATGCTCAGTACACTTGTCATCACAATGCTCCCTGACACTTGTCATCAGAATGCTCTTTGAACCCTGTCACGAAAAGGCTCCATGCCTTTTTCATCACAATTCCCCATTCCGTTTTCATCACAATGCTCCGTGACCATTTTCATCAAAATGCTCCATGACTTTGTCTGAAAAATGTTCCATGACCCTTGTCATCACAATGTGCCATTCGCTTTTCATCACAACGGTCCAGAAAATTGTCATTGCAATGCTCCATAAACCTTGTAATCACAATGCGCCATACAGTTCTCTTCAAAATGCTCTCTCACCAGAGATATCACAGTGTTCCATCACTAGTTGTCACAATACTCCCTCACTACTGTAATCACAATGTCCCATGACCCCTGTCATCACAATGCTACATCCCTTTATCATCACAATGTTCCATGACCCCTGACATCACAATATTCTATAACCCCTGTCATCAAAATGTTCCAATACACTTTCCATCATATTGCTGCATGACCCTGTCATCAAAATACTCCCTGCCCTTATCATCACAATGCACCATGCACTTGTCTTCAAAATGCTCCATGACATTGGTTATCACAAAGCGCCATGACCCTTGGCATCACAATACTCCTTGTCATTGTCATCACAGTGCTCCATGAACCCTCTCATCACATTGCTCCATGCCCTTGTCATCACAAAGCTCCATGACACTTGCCATCAAAATGCTCTGTGCCCTTCTCATCACAATGCCCCATGACCTTGTCATTATAATCCTTCATGACCCATGTATCACAGTGTTCCATGCCCTTATCATCACAATGCTCTATGCCCACTCTCATCACAATAATCCATGAAACTTATTAGACCAATGCTCCATTCCCTTGTCATCACAATGCTCCATGCCCTTGTTATCACAACGGTCCATGACCCCTGTCATCACAATGCTCCATGCCTCCATTCATCACAATGCTTCATGACCTTTGTCATCACAATGGTCCATGCCCTCGTCATCAGCAGTCTCTGTGACATATTTAACCACAATGCTCCATGAAATTTTCATCACAATGCTCTTTGACCCTTGTCATCACAATGCTCTATGCCTTTCTCAGCACAATGCTCCATGACCCTTGTCATCACAATGCTCCATGCGCTTGTCAGCACAATGCTCCATGATCCATGTCATCACAATGCACCCTGCACTTTTCATCACAGTGCTCCACAATCTTGTCACCACAATGCTCCATAAAACTTGTCATCACAATTCTCCATGCACTTCTCCTCAAAATGCTCTCTCAACACTGATATCACAATGTTACATCACAATTCATCACAATACTCCCTCACCCCTGTCATCACAATATTCCATGACTTCTGTCTTTGCAATGCTACATGCACATATCATCACAAAGTTCGATGACCCCTGACATCACAATGTTCCATAACCCCTGTCATCAAAATGCTCCATAACAATTTTCCTCAAAATGCTCAATGACCCCTGACATCACAATGTTCCATAACACCTGTCATCAAAATATTCCATGACCCTTTTCATCAAATTGCTCTATAACCCTGTCATCACAATACTCCCTGCCCTTCTCATCACAATGTACCACGCCCTTGTCATCAAAATGCTCCATGACCTTTGTCATCACAAGGATCCATGACCCTTGGCATTTCAATGCTCCATGCCATTGTCATCACAATGCTCCGTGAACCCTCTAATCACAATGCTCCATGCACATTTGCATCTCAATGCTCCATGAACCCTGTCATCAAAATGCACCATGCCCATCATCATAATGCTTCAGGCTATTGTTATCACAATGAAATCAAAATATTTGATGATCTATCTCATCACAATGCTCCAAAACCTTGTGATCACAATGTTCCAACACTTATCCTCACAATGTCCCATGACGCTCATCATCACAATTATCCATGGTCTTCTCATCACAGTGCTCCATGACCTTTGTCATCACAGTGCTCTATACACTTGTCATCACAATGCTCCCTGACACTTGTCATCAGTATGCTCCTGGAACCCTGTCATGACAAAGCTCCATACCATTTTCATAACAATGATCCGTGCCAATTTCATCACAATGCTCCAAGACACCAGTAATCACAAGGCTCCATGCCCTTGTCATCACAATGCCCCAAGACCCCTGTAATCACAATACTTCAAGCCCCTTTTCATCAGAATGCTCCATGAAACATGTTATTACAAGGCTCCATGGTCTTCTCATCACAATTCTCCAGGAACTTTTCATCCCAGTGCTCCATTCCCTTGTCATCAAAATCCTCCATGACCTTTGTCATCACAAAGATCCATGACCCTTGGCATCACAATGCTCCATGTCATTGTCATCACAATCCTCCATGAACACTCTCATCACATTGCTCCATGTCCTTGTCATCACATAGCTCCATGACACATGTCATCAGAATGCTCCATGGCCTTCTCATCACAATTCTCCATGCCCTTGCCGTCACAATGCTCCATTACCCCTGTCATAACAATGCTCCATGATCCCTGCCATCACGATGTTCGGTGGCCTTGTCATCACAGTGCTCCATGACACCTGTCATCACAATGCTCCATGACTTTGTCAGCAAAATGCTACATGACCTTGTCATTACAATGCTCTATGCGCTTGTCATCACAATACTCCATTTCCATTGTCATCACAATCCTCCATGAACCTTGAGAGCACATTGCTTCCTGCCCTTGTCATCACAATGCTCCATGCTCCTTGAAATCAAAATGATCCATGTCCTCTGTCATCACAATGCTCCAAACCCTTGTGATCCCAGTGTTCCATAACACTTGTCATCACAATGCTCAGTACACTTGTCATCACAATGCTCCCTGACACTTGTCATCAGAATGCTCTTTGAACCCTGTCACGAAAAGGCTCCATGCCTTTTTCATCACAATTCCCCATTCCGTTTTCATCACAATGCTCCGTGACCATTTTCATCAAAATGCTCCATGACTTTGTCTGAAAAATGTTCCATGACCCTTGTCATCACAATGTGCCATTCGCTTTTCATCACAACGGTCCAGAAAATTGTCATTGCAATGCTCCATAAACCTTGTAATCACAATGCGCCATACAGTTCTCTTCAAAATGCTCTCTCACCAGAGATATCACAGTGTTCCATCACTAGTTGTCACAATACTCCCTCACTACTGTAATCACAATGTCCCATGACCCCTGTCATCACAATGCTACATCCCTTTATCATCACAATGTTCCATGACCCCTGACATCACAATATTCTATAACCCCTGTCATCAAAATGTTCCAATACACTTTCCATCATATTGCTGCATGACCCTGTCATCAAAATACTCCCTGCCCTTATCATCACAATGCACCATGCACTTGTCTTCAAAATGCTCCATGACATTGGTTATCACAAAGCGCCATGACCCTTGGCATCACAATACTCCATGTCACTGTCATCACAATGCTCCCTGAACCCTCTCATCACATTGCTCGATGTCCTTGTCATCACAAAGCTCCATGACACTTGTCATCACAATGCTCGATGCCCTTCTCATCACAATGCTCCATGCCTTGTCATTACAATCCAGCATGACCCATGTATCATAGTGTTCCGTACCCTTGTCATCAGAAGGCTCCATGCCCACTCTCATCACAATCATCCACGAAATATTTCAGACCAATGTTCCATGCCCTTATCATCCCAATGCTCCATGACCCCTGTATTCACAATGCTCCGTGACGCTTGTCATCACAGTGCTCCATGACACATGTCATCACAATGCTCCATGCATTTGTCAGCAAAATACTACATGACCTTGTCATTACAATGCTTTGTGCGCTTGTCATCACAATACTCCATGACCCTTGTCATCACAATGTGCCACGGGCTTTTCATCATAATGATCCACAACCTTGTCATCGTTCTCCGCCATAAACCTTGTAATCACAATGCTCCATTCACTTCTCATCCAAATGCTCTCTCACCTGAGATATCACAATGTTCCGTCACCAGTTATCACAATCCTCGCTCTCCCCGGTAATCACAATGTTCCATGACCACAGTCATCACAATGCTACATCCCCATATCAGCACAATGTTCCATAACCCCTGACATCACAATCTTCCATAACCCCTGTAATCAAAATGCTCCATGACCCTTTTCATCCCAAAGCTCCATGACCCCTGGCATCAAAATGTTCTATAACCCCTGTCATCAAAATGTTCCATTACACTTTTCATCAAAATGCTGCATGACCCTGTCATCAAAATGCTCCCTGCCCTTCTCATCACAATGCAAAACACCCTTGTCATCAAAATGTTCTATGACCTTTGTCATCACAAAGCTCCATGACCATTGGCATCACATTGCTCCATGTCATTGTCATCACAGTGCTCCATAAACGCTCTCATCACATTGCTCCATGCCCTTGTCATTACAAAGCTCCATGAGACTTGTCATCACAATGCTCGATGCCCTTCTCATCACAATGCTCCATTCCCTTGTCATTACAATCCTCCATGACCCATGTATCACAGTGTTCCGTGCCCTTGTCATCACAATGCTCCATGCCCACTCTCATCACAATAATCCTTGAAACATTTCAGACCAATGCTCAATGCCCTTCTCATCAAAATGCTCCATTACCTCTGTCATAACAATGCTCCATGACCACTGCCATCACAATGTTCCATTACACTTTTCATCAAATTGCTGCATGACCCGGTCATCAAAATGCTTCCTGCCCTTGTCATCACAATGCACCATGCCCTTGTCAACAAAATGCTCCATGATTTGTCATCACAAAGCTCCATGACAACTGTCATCACAATGCTCCATGCATTTGTCAGCAAAATTCTACATGAACTTGTCATTAGAAAGCTCTATGCGCTTGTCATTACAATGCTCCAAGAACTCTGTAATCACAATGCTCCATGCCCCTTTTCATCTCAATGCTCCATGAACCGTGTCATCACAATGCACCATGCCCATCATCATAATGCTTCAGGCTATTGTCATCAAAATGAAATCAAAATTCTCCAGGAACTCTGTCATCATAATGCTCCAAACCCTTGTGATCACAATGTTTCATAACACTTATCATCACAACACCGCATGACGATCATCATCACAGTTATCCATGGTCTTCTCATCACAATGCTCCATGATCTTTGTCATCACAATGCTCAATACACTTGTCATCACAATGCTCCCTGACACTTGTCGTCAGTATGCTCCTTGAACCCTGTCATGACAAGGCTCCATGCCTTTTTCATCACAGTGATCCATTCCCTTTTCATCACAATGCTCCAAGACCCCTGTAATCACAAAGCTCTATGCCCTTGTCATCACAAAGCTCCATGACGCAAGACATCAGAATGCTCCATGGCCTTCTCCTCACAACGCTCGATGTCATTGTCATCACAGTGCTCCATGAACCCTCTCATCACATTGCTTCTTGCCCTTGACATTACAATCCTCCATGACCCATGTATCACAGTGTTCCGTGCCCTTTTCATCACAATGCTCCATGCCCAATCTCATCACAATAATCCATGAAATATTTCAGACCAATGCTCAATTCACTTCTCATAAAAATGCTCCATTATCTCTGTCATAACAATGCTCCATGACCATTGCCATCACAATGTTCCACGGCCTTGTCATCACAAGGCTCCATTACCCATGTCTTCTAAATGCTCCAAGACACCTGTAATCAAAATGCTCCATGACCTTATCATAACAAAGCTCCATGACGCATGTCATCAGTAGGTTCCATGGCCTTCTCTTCACAATGATCCATGCCCTTGTCATCACAGTGTTCCAAGACCCCTGTAATCACAATGCTCCATGCCCCTTTTCATCTCAATGATCCATGAACCCTGTCATCACAATGCACCATGCCCATCATCATAATGCTTCATGCTATTGTCATCACAATGAAATCAAAATGCTCCATGACCTCTGTCATAACAATGCTCCAAACCCTTGTGATCACAATATTCCATAACACTTGTCATCACAGTGCCCCATGACACTCGTCATCACAATTATCCATGGTCTTCTCATCACAATGCTCCATGACCTTTGTCATCACAATGCTCAATACACTTGTCATCAAAATGCTCCCTGACACTTGTTGTCTGTATGCTCCTTGAACCCTGTCATGACAAGGCTCCATGCCTTTTTCATCACAATGATCCATGCCCTTTTCCTCACAATGCTCCAAGACCCATTTAAACACAATGCTCCATGTCATTGTCATCACAAAGCTCAATGAAATATGTCTTCAGAATGCTCCTTGGCCTTCTCCTCACAATGCTCCAAGCCCATGTCATCACAATGTTCCAAGACCCCTGTAATCACAATGGTCCATGCCCCTTTTCATCAGTATGCTCCATGAGATTTATCATCACAAGTCTCTATGGATTTCTCATCACAATGCTCCAGGACCTTGTCATCACAATGCTTCACGACCTTGTTCTGAACATTCTCAATGGCCCTTGTCATCATAATGCTCCAAGCCCTAGTCATCACAATGCTCCATTATATTTGTCATCAAAATCCTCCATTACATTTGGCATCACAATGCTCCCTGCCATTGTCATTGCAATGGACCATGACATATGTCATCACAATGCTCCCTGACACTTGTCTTCACAATACTCCATGACCTTCTCATCACAATGATCCATGCCCTTTTCATCACAATGCTCCAAGACCCATGTATTCACAATGCTCCATGCCCTTGTCATCACAAAACTCAATGATGCTTGCCATCAGGATTCTCCTTTGTCTTCTACTCACTATGCTCCATGCCCTTGTCATCACAATGTTCCAAGACCCCTGTAATCACAATACTCCATGCCCCTTTTCTTCAGTATGCTCCATGAGACTTGTCATCACAAGGATCCATGGTTTTGTCATCACAATGCTCCAGGACATTGTCATCACAATGCTTCACGACCTTGTCATGAAAATTTCCAATGGCCCTTGTCATCATAATGCTCCAAGCCCTAATCATCACAATGCTCTATTATATTTGTCATCACAATTCTCCATTATATTTGGCATCACAATGCTCCATGCCATTTTCATCGCAATGGCCCATGACATATGTCATCACAATGCTCCCTGACACCTGTCTTCACACTACTCCATGACCTTCTCATCACAATGCTCCATGCCCTTGTCATCACAATGCACCATGTCCGCTCTCATCACAATAATCTATGAAACGTCTCAGACCAATGCTCCATGCCCGTGTCATCACAATCGTCCATGACCCCTGTCATCACAATGCTCCGTGACTCCAGTCATCACAATGCTTCATAACGTTTGTCATCACAATGGTCCATGCCCGTGTCATCACAAGGCTCTGTGACCTTTGTAACCACAATGCTCCATGAAATTTTCATCACGATTCTCTGTGACACTTGTCATCACAGTGCTCCATGTCTTTGTCAGAACAATGCTCCATGACGATTTTCATCACAATGTGCCACGCGCATTTCATCACAACGGTCCACAAACTTGTCATTGCAATGCTCCATAAACGTTGTAATAACAATGGTCCATGCACTTCTCATCAAAATGCTCTCTCACCAGAGATATCACAATGTTCCATCACTAGTCATTACAATACTCGCTCACCCCTGTAATCACAAGGTTCCATGACACTGTCATCACAATGCTACATCCCCTTATCATCACAAAGTTCCATGACCCCTGCCATCACAATGTTCCATAACCCCTGTCATCAAAATGCTCCCTGACCCTTTCCACCCCAAAGCTCCAAGTCCCCTGACATCACAAAGGTCTATAAACCCTGCCATCAAAATGTTCCATTACACTTTTTATCAAATTGCTGCATGACCCGGTCATCAAAATGCTCCCTGCCCTTCTCATTACAATGCACCATGCCCTTGTCATCAAAATGCTCCATGACTTGTCATCACAAGGCTCCATGACCCTTGGCATCACAATGCTCCATGTCATTGTCATCACAATGCTCCATGAACACTCTCATCACATTGCTCCATGCCCTTGTCATCACAAAGATCCATGACACTTGTCATCACAATGCTCGATGCCATTCTCATCACAATGCTCCATTCCCTTGTCATTACAATCCTGCATGACCCATGTATCACAGTGTTCCTTGCCCTTGTCATCACAATGCTCCATGCCCACTCTCATCACAATAATCCATGAAACATTTCAGACCAAAGTTCCATACCCTTCTCATCACAATGATCCATTACTCCTGTCATAACAATGCACCATGACCCCTGCCATCACAATCTTCCATGGCCTAGTCATCACAAGGTTCCATGACACTTCTCATCACAATGCTCAAAACCCCTGAAATCACAATGCTCCATGCCCTTGTCATCACAAAGCTCCATGACGCATGTCATCAGAGTATTCCATGGCCTTCTCATCACAATGTTCCATGCCCTTGTCAGCACAATGCTACAAGACCCTTGTAATCACAATTCTCCATGCCACTTTTCCTCTCAATGCCCCATGAACCCTGTAATCACAATGCACCATGCACATCATCATAATGCTTCAGGCTATTGTCATCACAATGAAATCAATATTCTGCATGTCCTCTGTCATCATAATGCTCCAAACCCTTGTGATCACAATTTTGCATAACACAAATCATCACAACACCCCATGATGCTCATCATCACAATTATCCATGGTCTTCTCATCACAATGCTCCATGATCTTTGTCATCACAATGCTCAATACACTTGTCATCACAATGCTCCCTGACACTTGTCGTCAGTATGCTCCTTGAACCCTGTCATGACAAGGCTCCATGCCTTTTTCATCACAATGATCCATGCCCTTTTCATCACAATGCTCCAAGATCCCTCTAATCACAATGCTCCATGCCCTTGTCATCACAAAACGCCATGACACATGTCATCAGAATGCTCCATGGCCTTCTCATCACAATGCTCCATGCCCTAGTCTTCACAATGCTCCAAGACCCCTGTAATCACAATGCTCCATGCCCCTTTTCATCAGAATGCTCCATAAGATTTGTCATCACAAGTCTCCATGGTCTTCTCATCACAATGCTCCAGGACCTCGTCATCACCATGCTTCATTTACTTGTCATCACAATGCTCCAGGACCCCTATCATCACAATACTCCATGCACATTTTCAGCCCAATGCTCCACGACCTACTCATCACAATGCTCCATGGCCAATATCATCCCAATGCTCCATGACCACTGTCATCACAGCATTCCATGACACCTCACAACACAATGATCCGGGATTCTTGTCATCACAGTGATCCATGCCCTTATCATCCCAATGCTCCATGACCCCTGTATTCACAATGCTCCGTGACGCTTGTCATCACAGTGCTCCATGACACATGTCATCACAATGCTCCATGCCTTTGTCAGCAAAATGCTACATGACCTTGTCATTACAATGCTTTGTGCGCTTGTCATCACAATACTCCATTTCCATTGTCATCACAATACTCCATGAACCTTGGGATCACATTGCTTCATGCCCTTGTTATCACAATGCTCCATGCTCCTTGAAATCAAAATGATCCATGACCTCTGTCATCACAATGCTCCAAATCCTTGTGATCACATTGTTCCATAACACTTGTCATCACAATGCTCCATGATGCCTGTCATCACAATACTCCATGGACTTTACATCACAATGCTCCATGACCTTTGTCATCACAATTCTCAATATACATGTCATCACAATGCTCCCTGACACTTGTCATCAGAATGTTCCTTGAACCCTGTCACAAAAAGTCTCCATGCCTTTTTCATCACAAAGCCCCATACCGTTTTCATCACAATGCTCCATGCCATTGTCATCAAAATACTCCACAAGCTTGTCATCAGAATGCTCCATGACCCTTGTCATCACAATTCTCCATGCACTTGTCAGCTCAGTGCTCCCTGACCCTTGTCATCACAATGCTCCAAGCCATTGTCATCACAATGCTCCATTACCTTTGTCATCAGAATCCTCCATGACACTTGGCATCACAATGCTCCATGCCATTGTCATCACAATGGGCCATTACATATGTCATCACAATGCTCCCTGACAACTGTCTTCACAATACTGCATGATCTGGTCAACACAATGCTCCATGCCATTGTCAGCACAATGCGCCATTCCAACTGTCATCGCAATAATCCATGAAACTTATTAGACCAATGTTCCATGCCCTTGTCATCACAATGCTCCATGCCCTTGTTATCACAATGCTCCATGACCCCTGTCATCACAATGCTCCGTGACTCCAGTCATCACAATGCTTCATGACCTTTGTCATCACAATTGTCCATGCCTTCGTCATCAACAGTCTTTGTGACATTTTTATCCACAATGCTCCAAGAACTTTTCATCACAATGCTCTTTGACCCTTGTCATCACAATGCTCTATGCTTTTCTCAGCACAATGCTCCATGACCCTTGTCATCACAATATTCCAAGCCTTTCTCATCACAATGCTCCATTATATTTGTCATCAGAATCCTCCATGACACTTGTCATCACAATGCTCTTTGACAATTGTGATCAGACTCCTCCATGATACCTGGCATCACAATGCTCCATGCCATTTTCATCACAATGGGCCATTACATATGTCATCACAATGCTCCCTGACACCTGTCTTCACAATATTGCATGACCTGGTCATCACAATGCTCCATGCCCTTGTCATCACAATGCGCCATTCCATCTGTCATCACAATAATCCATGAAACGTATTAGACCAATGCTCCATGCCTTTGTCATCACAATGCTCCATGCACTTGTTATCACAATGTTTCAAGACCCCTGTAATCAGAATGTTCCATGCCCCTTTTCATCAGTATGCTCCATGAGACTTGTCTTCACAAGGCTCCATGGTTTTCTAATCACAAAGCTCCAGGACCTTGTCATCACAATGCTCTTCGACCTTGTCATGAAAATTCTCAATGGCCCTTGTCATCATAATGCTCCAAGCCCTAGTCATCACAATGCTCCATTATATTTGTCATCACAATCCTCCATTACATTTGGCATCTCAATGCTCCCTGACATTGTCATCGAAGTGGACCATGACATATGTCATCACAATGCTCCCTGACACCTGTCTTTACAGTACTCCATGAACTTCTCATCACAATGATCCATGCCCTTGTCATCCCAATGCTCCATGACCCGTGTATTCACAATGCTCCATGACCCTTGTCATCACAGTGCTCCATGACACCTGTCTTCACAATAATCCATGACCTTCTCATCACAATGCTCCATGCCCTTGTCATCACAATGCACCATGTCCACTGTCATCACAGTAATCTATGAAATTGTCAGACTAATGCTCCATGTCCCTGTCATCGCAATGCTCCATGCCCTTGTCATCACACTGCTCCATTACCCCTGTCATCACAATGCTCCCTGAATCCAGTCATCACAATTCTTCATAACGTTTGTCAACACAACGGTCCATGCTCGCGTCCTCAAAAGGCTCTGTGTCCTTTGTAACCTCAATGCTCCATGAAACTTTCATCACAATGCTCCGTGACCCTTGTCATCACAATGCTCCATGCCTTTGTCAGAACAATACTCCATGGCCCTTGTCATCACAATGTGCCACGCGCTTTTCATCACAATGATCCACAACCTTCTCATCGCTATCCGCCATACTCCTTGTAATCACAATGCTCCATGCACTTCTCATCCAAATGCTCTCTCACCTGAGATATCAAAATGT
Organism: Mesoplodon mirus; assembly: GCF_964341445.2. Classification (NCBI taxonomy): domain Eukaryota; kingdom Metazoa; phylum Chordata; class Mammalia; order Artiodactyla; family Ziphiidae; genus Mesoplodon; species Mesoplodon mirus. The sequence goes on along the minus strand of NW_028295813.1, from coordinate 3,451,347 downwards.
TCCGTCACCAGTTATCACAATCCTCCCTCACCCCGGTAATCACAATGTTCCATGACCCCAGTCATCACAATGCTTCATCCCCTTATCAGAACAATGTCCCATAACCCCTGACATCACAATCTTCCATAACCCCTGTCATCAAAATGCTCCATGACCCTTTTCATCCCAAAGCTCCATGACCCCTGGCATCAAAATGTTCTATAACCCCTGTCATCAAAATGTTCCATTACACTTTTCATCAAATTGCTGCATGACCCTGTCATCAAAATGCTCCCTGCCCTTCTCATCACAATGCACCACACACTTGTCATCAAAATGTTCTATGACCTTTGTCATCACAAAGCTCCATGACCATTGGCATCACATTGCTCCATGTCATTGTCATCACAGTGCTCCATAAACGCTCTCATCACATTGCTCCATGCCCTTGTCATTACAAAGCTCCATGACACTTGTCATCACAATGCTCGATGCCCTTCTCATCACAATGCTCCATGCTCTTGTCATTACAATCCTCCATGACCCATGTATCACAGTGTTCCGTGCCCTTGTCATCACAATGCTCCATGCCCACTCTCATCACAATAATCCTTGAAACATTTCAGACCAATGCTCAATGCCCTTCTCATCAAAATGCTCCATTACCTCTGTCATAACAATGCTCCATGACCACTGCCATCACAATGTTCCATTACACTTTTCATCAAATTGCTGCATGACCCGGTCATCAAAATGCTTCCTGCCCTTGTCATCACAATGCACCATGCCCTTGTCATCAAAATGCTCCATGACTTGTCATCACAAAGCTCCATGACACCTGTCATCACAATGCTCCATGCATTTGTCAGCAAAATTCTACATGACCTTGGCATTAGAAAGCTCTATGTGCTTGTCATTACAATGCTCCAAGAACTCTGTAATCACAATGCTCCATGCCCTTTTTCATCTCAATGCTCCATGAACCGTGTCATCACAATGCACCATGCCCATCATCATAATGCTTCAGGCTATTGTCATCACAATGAAATCAAAATTCTCCATGAACTCTGTCATCATAATGCTCCAAACCCTTGTGATCACAATGTTTCATAACACTTATCATCACAACACCGCATGACGATCATCATCACAATTATCCATGGTCTTCTCATCACAATGCTCCATGATCTTTGTCATCACAATGCTCAATACACTTGTCATCACAATGCTCCCTGACACTTGTCGTCAGTATGCTCCTTGAACCCTGTCATGACAAGGCTCCATGCCTTTTTCATCACAGTGATCCATTCCCTTTTCATCACAATGCTCCAAGACCCCTGCAATCACAAAGCTCTATGCCCTTGTCATCACAAAGCTCCATGACGCAAGACATCAGAATGCTCCATGGCCTTCTCCTCACAACGCTCGATGTCATTGTCATCACAGTGCTCCATGAACCCTCTCATCACATTGCTTCTTGCCCTTGACATTACAATCCTCCATGACCCATGTATCACAGTGTTCCGTGCCCTTTTCATCACAATGCTCCATGCCCAATCTCATCACAATAATCCATGAAATATTTCAGACCAATGCTCAATTCCCTTCTCATAACAATGCTCCATTACCTCTGTCATAACAATGCTCCATGACCATTGCCATCACAATGTACCACGGCCTTGTCATCACAAGGCTCCATTACCCATGTCTTTGCAATGCTCCAAGACACCTGTAATCAAAATGCTCCATGAACTTGTCATAACAAAGCTCCATGACGCATGTCATCAGTAGGTTCCATGGCCTTCTCTTCACAATGTTCCATGCCCTTGTCATCACAGTGTTCCAAGACCCCTGTAATCACAATGCTCCATGCCCTTTTCATCTCAATGATCCATGAACCCTGTCATCACAATGCACCATGCCCATCATCATAATGCTTCATGCTATTGTCATCACAATGAAATCAAAATGCTCCATGACCTCTGTCATAACAATGCTCCAAACCCTTGTGATCACAATATTCCATAACACTTGTCATCACAGTGCCCCATGACACTCGTCATCACAATTATCCATGGTCTTCTCATCACAATGCTCCATGACCTTTGTCATCACAATGCTCAATACACTTGTCATCAAAATGCTCCCTGACACTTGTTGTCTGTATGCTCCTTGAACCCTGTCATGACAAGGCTCCATGCATTTTTCATCACAATGATCAATGCCCTTTTCATCACAATGCTCCAAGAACCCTTTAAACACAATGCTCCATGCCCTTGTCATCACAAAGCTCAATGAAACATGTCTTCAGAATGCTCCTTGGAATTCTCCTCACAATGCTCCATGCCCATGTCATCACAATGTTCCAAGACCCCTGTAATCACAATGGTCCATGCCCCTTTTCATCAGTATGCAACATGAGATTTATCATCACAAGTCTCTATGGATTTCTCATCACAATGCTCTAGGACCTTGTCATCACAATGCTTCACGACCTTGTTCTGAAAATTCTCAATGGCCCTTGTCATCATAATGCTCCAAGCCCTAGTCATCACAATGCTCCATTATATTTGTCATGACAATCCTCCATTACATTTGGCATCACAATGCTCCATGCCATTGTCATTGCAATGGACCATGACATATATCATCACAATGCTCCCTGACACCTGTCTTCACAATACTCCATGACCTTCTCATCACAATGATCCATGCCCTTGTCATCACAATGCACCATGTCCAATGTCATCACAATAATCTATGAAACTTGTCAGACAAATGCTCCATGCCCCTGTCACCACAATGATCCATGCCCTTGTCATCACAATGCTCCATGACCCCTGTCATCACAATGCTCGGTGACTCCAGTCATCACAATGCTTCATAACATTTGTCATCACAATGGTCCATGCCCGCATCATCACAAGGCTCTGTGACCTTTATAACCACAATGCTCCATGAACTTTTCATCACAATGCTCCGTGACCCTTGTCATCAAAATGCTCCATGCGTTTGTCAGAAAAATGCTCCATGACCCTTGTCATCACAACGTGCTACGCAATTTTGATCACAACGGTCCACAAATTTGTCATTGTAATGCTCCATAAACCTTGTAATCACAATGCTCCATGCACTTCTCATCACAATGCTCCATTTCCCCTGTCATAACAATGCTCCATGACCCCTGCCATCACAATATTCCACGGCCTTGTCATCACAAGGCTCCATGACACTTGTCATCACAATGCTCCAAGACCCCTGTAATCACAATGCTCCATGCCCTTGTCATCACAAAGCTCCATGACACATGCCATCAGAATGTTCCATGTCCTTCTCATCAAAATGCTCCATGTCCTTGTCATCACAGTGCTCCCAGACCCCTGTAATCACAATTCTCCATTCCCCTTTTCATCTCAATGCTCCGTGAACCCTGTCATCACAATGCACCATGCCCATCATCATAATGCTTCCGGCTATTGTCAGCACAATGAAATCAAAATTCTCCATGACCTCTGTCATCACAATGCTCCATGACCCCTGTCATCACAATACTCCATGAACATTTTCAGCCCAATGCTCCATGACCCTTGTCATCACAGTGATCCATGACCTTGTCATCCCAATGCTCCATGACCCCTTTATTCACAATGCTCCGTGACGCTTGTCATCTCAGTGCTCCATGACACCTGTCATCACAATGCTCCATGCCTTTGTCAGCAAAATGCTACATGAACTTGTCATTACCATGCTCTATGCGCTTGTCATCACAATACTCCACTACCATTGTCATCACAATCCTCCATGAACCTTGGGATCACATTGCTTCATGCCCTTGTAATCACAATGCTCCATGCTCCTTGAAATCAAAATGATCCATGACCTCTGTCCTCACAATGCTCCTAACCCTTGTGATCAAAATGTTCCATAACACTTGTCATCACAACGCTCCATGATGCCTGTCATCACAATACTCCATGCACTTTTATCAGAATGCTCCATGACCTTTGTCATCACAATTCTCAATACACTTGTCATCACAATGCTCCCTGACACTTGTCATCAAAATGCTCCTTGAAACCTGTCACGAAAATGCTCCATGCCTTTTTCATCACAATGCCCTATGCCGTTTTCATCACAATGCTCCATGCCACTGTAATCAAAATACTCCACAAGCTTGTCATGAGAATGCTCCATGACACTTGTCATCACAATTCGCCATGCACTTGTCATCACAAGCCTCCATGACCCTTCTCATCACAGTGATCCAAGACCCCGTAATCACAATGCTCCATGCCCATTTTTCATCTCAATGATCCATGAACCCTGTCATCACAATGCACCATGCCCATCATCATAATGCTTCATGCTATTGTCATCACAATGAAATCAAAATGCTCCATGACCTCTGTCATAACAATGCTCCAAACCCTTGTGATCACAATATTCCATAACACTCGTCATCACAGTGCCCCATGACACTCGTCATCACAATTATCCATGGTCTTCTCATCACAATGCTCCATGACCTTTGTCATCACAATGCTCAATACACTTGTCATCAAAATGCTCCCTGACACTTGTTGTCTGTATGCTCCTTGAACCCTGTCATGACAAGGCTCCATGCCTTTTTCATCACAATGATCCATGCCCTTTTCCTCACAATGCTCCAAGACCCCTTTAAACACAATGCTCCATGCCCTTGTCATCACAAAGCTCAATGAAACATGCCTTCATATGCTCCTTGGCCTTCTCCTCACAATGCTCCATGCCCATGTCATCACAATGTTCCAAGACCCCTGTAATCACAATGGTCCATGCCCCTTTTCATCAGTATGCTCCATGAGATTTATCATCACAAGTCTCTATGGATTTCTCATCACAATGCTCCAGGACCTTGTCATCACAATTCTTCACGACCTTGTTCTGAACATTCTCAATGGCCCTTGTCATCATAATGCTCCAAGCCCTAGTCATCACAATGCTCCATTATATTTGTCATCAAAATCCTCCATTACATTTGGCATCACAATGCTCCCTGCCATTGTCATTGCAATGGACCATGACATATGTCATCACAATGCTCACTGACACCTGTCTTCACAATACTCCATGACCTTCTCATCACAATGATCCATGCCCTTGTCATCACAATGCACCATGTCCAATGTCATCACAATAATCTATGAAACTTGTCAGACCAATGCTCCATGCCCCTGTCACCACAATGCTCCATGCCCTTGTCATCACAATGCTCCATGACCCCTGTCATCACAATGCTCCGTGACTCCAGTCATCACAATGCTTCATAACATTTCTCATCACAATGGTCCATGCCCGGGTCATCACAAGGCTCTGTGACCTTTATAAACACAATGCTCCATGAACTTTTCATCACAATGCTCCATGACCCTTGTCATCAAAATGCTCCATGCGTTTGTCAGAAAAATGCTCCATGACCCTTGTCATCACAATGTGCTACGTGATTTTCATCAAAACGATCCAAAAATTTGTCATGGTAATGCTCCATAAACCTTGTAATCACAATGCTCCATGCCCTTCTCATCACAATGCTCCATTACGCCTGTCATAACAATGCTCCATGACCCCTGCCATCACAATATTCCACGGCCTTGTCATCACAAGGCTCCATGACACTTGTCATCACAATGCTCCAAGACCCCTGTAATCACAATGCTCCATGCCCTTGTCATCACAAAGCTCCATGACACATGCCATCAGAATGTTCCATGTCCTTCTCATCAAAATGCTCCATGCCCTTGTCATCACAGTGCTCCAAGATCCCAGTAATCACAATGCTCCATGCCCCATTTCATCTCAATGCTCCATGAAACCTGTCATCACAATGCACCATGCCCATCATCATAATGCTTCCGGCTATTGTCAGCACAATGAAATCAAAATTCTCCATGACCTCAGTCATCACAATGCTCCATGACCCCTGTCATCACAATACTCCATGAACATTTTCAGCCCAATGTTCCATGAACCTTGTCATCACAATGATCCATGCCCTTGTCATCCCAATGCTCCATGACCCCTGTATGCACAATGCTCCGTGACGCTTTTCATCACAGTGCTCCATGACACCAGTCATCATAATGCTCCATGCCCTTGTCATCCCAATGCTCCATGACCCCTGTATTCACAATGCTCCGTGACGCTTGTCATCACAGTGCTCCATGACACCTGTCATCACAATGTTCCATGCCTTTGTCAGCAAAATGCTACATGACTTTGTCATTACCATGCTCTATGCGCTTGTCATCACAATACTCCATTACCATTGTCATCACAATCCTCCATGAATCTTGGGATCACATTGTTACATGCCCTTGTCATCACAATGCTCCATGCTCCTTGAAATCAAAATGATCCATGACCACTGTCATCACAATGCTCCAAACACTTGTGATCACAATGTTCCATAAAACTTGTCATCACAACGCTCCATGATGCCTGTCATCACAATACTGCATGCACTTTTCATCACAATGCTCCATGACCTTTGCCATCACAATTCTCAATACACATGTCATCACAATGCTCCCTGACACTTGTCGCCAGAATGCTCCTTGAACCCTGTCACGAAAAGGCTCCATGACTTTACAACACAATGCCCCATGCCGTTTTCATCACAATGCTCCACGCCACTGTCAGCAAAAAACTCCACAAGCTTATCATGAGAAAGTTCCATGACCCTTGTCATCACAATTCTCCATGCACTTTTCAGCACAATGCTCCCAGACCTTGTCATCTCAATGCTCCAAGCCACTGTCAGCACAATGCACCATTACCTTTGTCATCAGAATCCTCCATGACACCTGGCATCACAATGCTCCATGCGATTGTCATCACAATGGGCCATTATATATGTTATCACAATGCTCCCTGATACCTCTCTTCACAATACTGCATGAACTGGTCATCACAATGCTCCATGCCCTTGTCCCCACAATGCACCATTCCAACAGTCATCGCAATAATCCATGAAACTTATTAGACCAATGCTCAATGCCCTTGTCATCACAATGCACCATGACCCTTGTAATCACAATGCTCCATGAACTTTTCATCACAGTGCTCTTTGATCCTTGTCATCACAATGCTCTATGTCTTTCTCAGCGCAATGCTACGTGACCCTTGTCATCACAGTGCTCCATGCGCTTGTCAGCACGATGCTCCATGACACATGTCATCATAATGCACCATGCGCTTGTCATCACAGTGCTCCACAAGCTTGTCATCACAATGCTCCATAAACCTTGTCATCACAATGCTCCATGCACTTCTCATCAAAATGCTCTCTCACCACAGATATCACAATGTTACATCACTATTCATCACAATACTCACTCACCCCTGTTATCACAGTGTTCCATGACTGCTGTCATCACAATGCTACATGCACTTATCATCACAATGTTCGATGACCCATGACATCACAATGCTCCATAACCCCTGTCATCAAAATGTTCCATGACCCTTTTCATCAAATTGCTCCATGACCCTGTCATCACAATGCTCCCTGCCCTTCTCATCACAATGCACAACGCCCTTGTCATCAAAATCCTCCATGACCTTTGTCATCACAAAGATCCATGACCCTTGGCATCACAATGCTCCATGTCATTGTCATCACAATCCTCCATGAACACTCTCATCACATTGCTCCATGTCCTTGTCATCACATAGCTCCATGACACATGTCATCAGAATGCTCCATGGCCTTCTCATCACAATTCTCCATGCCCTTGCAGTCACAATGCTCCATTACCCCTGTCATAACAATGCTCCATGATCCCTGCCATCACGATGTTCGGTGGCCTTGTCATCACAGTGCTCCATGACACCTGTCATCACAATGCTCCATGACTTTGTCAGCAAAATGCTACATGACCTTGTCATTACAATGCTCTATGCGCTTGTCATCACAATACTCCATTTCCATTGTCATCACAATCCTCCATGAACCTTGAGAGCACATTGCTTCCTGCCCTTGTCATCACAATGCTCCATGCTCCTTGAAATCAAAATGATCCATGTCCTCTGTCATCACAATGCTCCAAACCCTTGTGATCCCAGTGTTCCATAACACTTGTCATCACAATGCTCAGTACACTTGTCATCACAATGCTCCCTGACACTTGTCATCAGAATGCTCTTTGAACCCTGTCACGAAAAGGCTCCATGCCTTTTTCATCACAATTCCCCATTCCGTTTTCATCACAATGCTCCGTGACCATTTTCATCAAAATGCTCCATGACTTTGTCTGAAAAATGTTCCATGACCCTTGTCATCACAATGTGCCATTCGCTTTTCATCACAACGGTCCAGAAAATTGTCATTGCAATGCTCCATAAACCTTGTAATCACAATGCGCCATACAGTTCTCTTCAAAATGCTCTCTCACCAGAGATATCACAGTGTTCCATCACTAGTTGTCACAATACTCCCTCACTACTGTAATCACAATGTCCCATGACCCCTGTCATCACAATGCTACATCCCTTTATCATCACAATGTTCCATGACCCCTGACATCACAATATTCTATAACCCCTGTCATCAAAATGTTCCAATACACTTTCCATCATATTGCTGCATGACCCTGTCATCAAAATACTCCCTGCCCTTATCATCACAATGCACCATGCACTTGTCTTCAAAATGCTCCATGACATTGGTTATCACAAAGCGCCATGACCCTTGGCATCACAATACTCCTTGTCATTGTCATCACAGTGCTCCATGAACCCTCTCATCACATTGCTCCATGCCCTTGTCATCACAAAGCTCCATGACACTTGCCATCAAAATGCTCTGTGCCCTTCTCATCACAATGCCCCATGACCTTGTCATTATAATCCTTCATGACCCATGTATCACAGTGTTCCATGCCCTTATCATCACAATGCTCTATGCCCACTCTCATCACAATAATCCATGAAACTTATTAGACCAATGCTCCATTCCCTTGTCATCACAATGCTCCATGCCCTTGTTATCACAACGGTCCATGACCCCTGTCATCACAATGCTCCATGCCTCCATTCATCACAATGCTTCATGACCTTTGTCATCACAATGGTCCATGCCCTCGTCATCAGCAGTCTCTGTGACATATTTAACCACAATGCTCCATGAAATTTTCATCACAATGCTCTTTGACCCTTGTCATCACAATGCTCTATGCCTTTCTCAGCACAATGCTCCATGACCCTTGTCATCACAATGCTCCATGCGCTTGTCAGCACAATGCTCCATGATCCATGTCATCACAATGCACCCTGCACTTTTCATCACAGTGCTCCACAATCTTGTCACCACAATGCTCCATAAAACTTGTCATCACAATTCTCCATGCACTTCTCCTCAAAATGCTCTCTCAACACTGATATCACAATGTTACATCACAATTCATCACAATACTCCCTCACCCCTGTCATCACAATATTCCATGACTTCTGTCTTTGCAATGCTACATGCACATATCATCACAAAGTTCGATGACCCCTGACATCACAATGTTCCATAACCCCTGTCATCAAAATGCTCCATAACAATTTTCCTCAAAATGCTCAATGACCCCTGACATCACAATGTTCCATAACACCTGTCATCAAAATATTCCATGACCCTTTTCATCAAATTGCTCTATAACCCTGTCATCACAATACTCCCTGCCCTTCTCATCACAATGTACCACGCCCTTGTCATCAAAATGCTCCATGACCTTTGTCATCACAAGGATCCATGACCCTTGGCATTTCAATGCTCCATGCCATTGTCATCACAATGCTCCGTGAACCCTCTAATCACAATGCTCCATGCACATTTGCATCTCAATGCTCCATGAACCCTGTCATCAAAATGCACCATGCCCATCATCATAATGCTTCAGGCTATTGTTATCACAATGAAATCAAAATATTTGATGATCTATCTCATCACAATGCTCCAAAACCTTGTGATCACAATGTTCCAACACTTATCCTCACAATGTCCCATGACGCTCATCATCACAATTATCCATGGTCTTCTCATCACAGTGCTCCATGACCTTTGTCATCACAGTGCTCTATACACTTGTCATCACAATGCTCCCTGACACTTGTCATCAGTATGCTCCTGGAACCCTGTCATGACAAAGCTCCATACCATTTTCATAACAATGATCCATGCCAATTTCATCACAATGCTCCAAGACACCAGTAATCACAAGGCTCCATGCCCTTGTCATCACAATGCCCCAAGACCCCTGTAATCACAATACTTCAAGCCCCTTTTCATCAGAATGCTCCATGAAACATGTTATTACAAGGCTCCATGGTCTTCTCATCACAATTCTCCAGGAACTTTTCATCCCAGTGCTCCATTCCCTTGTCATCAAAATCCTCCATGACCTTTGTCATCACAAAGATCCATGACCCTTGGCATCACAATGCTCCATGTCATTGTCATCACAATCCTCCATGAACACTCTCATCACATTGCTCCATGTCCTTGTCATCACATAGCTCCATGACACATGTCATCAGAATGCTCCATGGCCTTCTCATCACAATTCTCCATGCCCTTGCCGTCACAATGCTCCATTACCCCTGTCATAACAATGCTCCATGATCCCTGCCATCACGATGTTCGGTGGCCTTGTCATCACAGTGCTCCATGACACCTGTCATCACAATGCTCCATGACTTTGTCAGCAAAATGCTACATGACCTTGTCATTACAATGCTCTATGCGCTTGTCATCACAATACTCCATTTCCATTGTCATCACAATCCTCCATGAACCTTGAGAGCACATTGCTTCCTGCCCTTGTCATCACAATGCTCCATGCTCCTTGAAATCAAAATGATCCATGTCCTCTGTCATCACAATGCTCCAAACCCTTGTGATCCCAGTGTTCCATAACACTTGTCATCACAATGCTCAGTACACTTGTCATCACAATGCTCCCTGACACTTGTCATCAGAATGCTCTTTGAACCCTGTCACGAAAAGGCTCCATGCCTTTTTCATCACAATTCCCCATTCCGTTTTCATCACAATGCTCCGTGACCATTTTCATCAAAATGCTCCATGACTTTGTCTGAAAAATGTTCCATGACCCTTGTCATCACAATGTGCCATTCGCTTTTCATCACAACGGTCCAGAAAATTGTCATTGCAATGCTCCATAAACCTTGTAATCACAATGTGCCATACAGTTCTCTTCAAAATGCTCTCTCACCAGAGATATCACAGTGTTCCATCACTAGTTGTCACAATACTCCCTCACTACTGTAATCACAATGTCCCATGAACCCTGTCATCACAATGCTACATCCCTTTATCATCACAATGTTCCATGACCCCTGACATCACAATATTCTATAACCCCTGTCATCAAAATGTTCCAATACACTTTCCATCATATTGCTGCATGACCCTGTCATCAAAATACTCCCTGCCCTTATCATCACAATGCACCATGCACTTGTCTTCAAAATGCTCCATGACATTGGTTATCACAAAGCGCCATGACCCTTGGCATCACAATACTCCTTGTCATTGTCATCACAGTGCTCCATGAACCCTCTCATCACATTGCTCCATGCCCTTGTCAACACAAAGCTCCATGACACTTGCCATCAAAATGCTCTGTGCCCTTCTCATCACAATGCCCCATGACCTTGTCATTATAATCCTTCATGACCCATGTATCACAGTGTTCCATGCCCTTATCATCACAATGCTCTATGCCCACTCTCATCACAATAATCCATGAAACTTATTAGACCAATGCTCCATTCCCTTGTCATCACAATGCTCCATGCCCTTGTTATCACAACGGTCCATGACCCCTGTCATCACAATGCTCCATGCCTCCATTCATCACAATGCTTCATGACCTTTGTCATCACAATGGTCCATGCCCTCGTCATCAGCAGTCTCTGTGACATATTTAACCACAATGCTCCATGAAATTTTCATCACAATGCTCTTTGACCCTTGTCATCACAATGCTCTATGCCTTTCTCAGCACAATGCTCCATGACCCTTGTCATCACAATGCTCCATGCGCTTGTCAGCACAATGCTCCATGATCCATGTCATCACAATGCACCCTGCACTTTTCATCACAGTGCTCCACAATCTTGTCACCACAATGCTCCATAAAACTTGTCATCACAATTCTCCATGCACTTCTCATCAAAATGCTCTCTCAACACTGATATCACAATGTTACATCACAATTCATCACAATACTCCCTCACCCCTGTCATCACAATATTCCATGACTTCTGTCTTTGCAATGCTACATGCACATATCATCACAAAGTTCGATGACCCCTGACATCACAATGTTCCATAACCCCTGTCATCAAAATGCTCCATAACAATTTTCCTCAAAATGCTCAATGACCCCTGACATCACAATGTTCCATAACACCTGTCATCAAAATATTCCATGACCCTTTTCATCAAATTGCTCTATAACCCTGTCATCACAATACTCCCTGCCCTTCTCATCACAATGTACCACGCCCTTGTCATCAAAATGCTCCATGACCTTTGTCATCACAAGGATCCATGACCCTTGGCATTTCAATGCTCCATGCCATTGTCATCACAATGCTCCGTGAACCCTCTAATCACAATGCTCCATGCACATTTGCATCTCAATGCTCCATGAACCCTGTCATCAAAATGCACCATGCCCATCATCATAATGCTTCAGGCTATTGTTATCACAATGAAATCAAAATATTTGATGATCTATCTCATCACAATGCTCCAAAACCTTGTGATCACAATGTTCCAACACTTATCCTCACAATGTCCCATGACGCTCATCATCACAATTATCCATGGTCTTCTCATCACAGTGCTCCATGACCTTTGTCATCACAGTGCTCTATACACTTGTCATCACAATGCTCCCTGACACTTGTCATCAGTATGCTCCTGGAACCCTGTCATGACAAAGCTCCATACCATTTTCATAACAATGATCCATGCCAATTTCATCACAATGCTCCAAGACACCAGTAATCACAAGGCTCCATGCCCTTGTCATCACAATGCCCCAAGACCCCTGTAATCACAATACTTCAAGCCCCTTTTCATCAGAATGCTCCATGAAACATGTTATTACAAGGCTCCATGGTCTTCTCATCACAATTCTCCAGGAACTTTTCATCCCAGTGCTCCATTCCCTTGTCATCAAAATCCTCCATGACCTTTGTCATCACAAAGATCCATGACCCTTGGCATCACAATGCTCCATGTCATTGTCATCACAATCCTCCATGAACACTCTCATCACATTGCTCCATGTCCTTGTCATCACATAGCTCCATGACACATGTCATCAGAATGCTCCATGGCCTTCTCATCACAATTCTCCATGCCCTTGCCGTCACAATGCTCCATTACCCCTGTCATAACAATGCTCCATGATCCCTGCCATCACGATGTTCGGTGGCCTTGTCATCACAGTGCTCCATGACACCTGTCATCACAATGCTCCATGACTTTGTCAGCAAAATGCTACATGACCTTGTCATTACAATGCTCTATGCGCTTGTCATCACAATACTCCATTTCCATTGTCATCACAATCCTCCATGAACCTTGAGAGCACATTGCTTCCTGCCCTTGTCATCACAATGCTCCATGCTCCTTGAAATCAAAATGATCCATGTCCTCTGTCATCACAATGCTCCAAACCCTTGTGATCCCAGTGTTCCATAACACTTGTCATCACAATGCTCAGTACACTTGTCATCACAATGCTCCCTGACACTTGTCATCAGAATGCTCTTTGAACCCTGTCACGAAAAGGCTCCATGCCTTTTTCATCACAATTCCCCATTCCGTTTTCATCACAATGCTCCGTGACCATTTTCATCAAAATGCTCCATGACTTTGTCTGAAAAATGTTCCATGACTCTTGTCATCACAATGTGCCATTCGCTTTTCATCACAACGGTCCAGAAAATTGTCATTGCAATGCTCCATAAACCTTGTAATCACAATGCGCCATACAGTTCTCTTCAAAATGCTCTCTCACCAGAGATATCACAGTGTTCCATCACTAGTTGTCACAATACTCCCTCACTACTGTAATCACAATGTCCCATGACCCCTGTCATCACAATGCTACATCCCTTTATCATCACAATGTTCCATGACCCCTGACATCACAATATTCTATAACCCCTGTCATCAAAATGTTCCAATACACTTTCCATCATATTGCTGCATGACCCTGTCATCAAAATACTCCCTGCCCTTATCATCACAATGCACCATGCACTTGTCTTCAAAATGCTCCATGACATTGGTTATCACAAAGCGCCATGACCCTTGGCATCACAATACTCCATGTCACTGTCATCACAATGCTCCCTGAACCCTCTCATCACATTGCTCGATGTCCTTGTCATCACAAAGCTCCATGACACTTGTCATCACAATGCTCGATGCCCTTCTCATCACAATGCTCCATGCCTTGTCATTACAATCCAGCATGACCCATGTATCATAGTGTTCCGTACCCTTGTCATCAGAAGGCTCCATGCCCACTCTCATCACAATCATCCACGAAATATTTCAGACCAATGTTCCATGCCCTTATCATCCCAATGCTCCATGACCCCTGTATTCACAATGCTCCGTGACGCTTGTCATCACAGTGCTCCATGACACATGTCATCACAATGCTCCATGCATTTGTCAGCAAAATACTACATGACCTTGTCATTACAATGCTTTGTGCGCTTGTCATCACAATACTCCATGACCCTTGTCATCACAATGTGCCACGGGCTTTTCATCATAATGATCCACAACCTTGTCATCGCTCTCCGCCATAAACCTTGTAATCACAATGCTCCATTCACTTCTCATCCAAATGCTCTCTCACCTGAGATATCACAATGTTCCGTCACCAGTTATCACAATCCTCGCTCTCCCCGGTAATCACAATGTTCCATGACCACAGTCATCACAATGCTACATCCCCATATCAGCACAATGTTCCATAACCCCTGACATCACAATCTTCCATAACCCCCGTAATCAAAATGCTCCATGACCCTTTTCATCCCAAAGCTCCATGACCCCTGGCATCAAAATGTTCTATAACCCCTGTCATCAAAATGTTCCATTACACTTTTCATCAAAATGCTGCATGACCCTGTCATCAAAATGCTCCCTGCCCTTCTCATCACAATGCAAAACACCCTTGTCATCAAAATGTTCTATGACCTTTGTCATCACAAAGCTCCATGACCATTGGCATCACATTGCTCCATGTCATTGTCATCACAGTGCTCCATAAACGCTCTCATCACATTGCTCCATGCCCTTGTCATTACAAAGCTCCATGAGACTTGTCATCACAATGCTCGATGCCCTTCTCATCACAATGCTCCATTCCCTTGTCATTACAATCCTCCATGACCCATGTATCACAGTGTTCCGTGCCCTTGTCATCACAATGCTCCATGCCCACTCTCATCACAATAATCCTTGAAACATTTCAGACCAATGCTCAATGCCCTTCTCATCAAAATGCTCCATTACCTCTGTCATAACAATGCTCCATGACCACTGCCATCACAATGTTCCATTACACTTTTCATCAAATTGCTGCATGACCCGGTCATCAAAATGCTTCCTGCCCTTGTCATCACAATGCACCATGCCCTTGTCAACAAAATGCTCCATGAATTGTCATCACAAAGCTCCATGACAACTGTCATCACAATGCTCCATGCATTTGTCAGCAAAATTCTACATGAACTTGTCATTAGAAAGCTCTATGCGCTTGTCATTACAATGCTCCAAGAACTCTGTAATCACAATGCTCCATGCCCCTTTTCATCTCAATGCTCCATGAACCGTGTCATCACAATGCACCATGCCCATCATCATAATGCTTCAGGCTATTGTCATCACAATGAAATCAAAATTCTCCATGAACTCTGTCATCATAATGCTCCAAACCCTTGTGATCACAATGTTTCATAACACTTATCATCACAACACCGCATGACGATCATCATCACAGTTATCCATGGTCTTCTCATCACAATGCTCCATGATCTTTGTCATCACAATGCTCAATACACTTGTCATCACAATGCTCCCTGACACTTGTCGTCAGTATGCTCCTTGAACCCTGTCATGACAAGGCTCCATGCCTTTTTCATCACAGTGATCCATTCCCTTTTCATCACAATGCTCCAAGACCCCTGTAATCACAAAGCTCTATGCCCTTGTCATCACAAAGCTCCATGACGCAAGACATCAGAATGCTCCATGGCCTTCTCCTCACAACGCTCGATGTCATTGTCATCACAGTGCTCCATGAACCCTCTCATCACATTGCTTCTTGCCCTTGACATTACAATCCTCCATGACCCATGTATCACAGTGTTCCGTGCCCTTTTCATCACAATGCTCCATGCCCAATCTCATCACAATAATCCATGAAATATTTCAGACCAATGCTCAATTCACTTCTCATAACAATGCTCCATTATCTCTGTCATAACAATGCTCCATGACCATTGCCATCACAATGTTCCACGGCCTTGTCATCACAAGGCTCCATTACCCATGTCTTCGCAATGCTCCAAGACACCTGTAATCAAAATGCTCCATGACCTTATCATAACAAAGCTCCATGACGCATGTCATCAGTAGGTTCCATGGCCTTCTCTTCACAATGATCCATGCCCTTGTCATCACAGTGTTCCAAGACCCCTGTAATCACAATGCTCCATGCCCCTTTTCATCTCAATGATCCATGAACCCTGTCATCACAATGCACCATGCCCATCATCATAATGCTTCATGCTATTGTCATCACAATGAAATCAAAATGCTCCATGACCTCTGTCATAACAATGCTCCAAACCCTTGTGATCACAATATTCCATAACACTTGTCATCACAGTGCCCCATGACACTCGTCATCACAATTATCCATGGTCTTCTCATCACAATGCTCCATGACCTTTGTCATCACAATGCTCAATACACTTGTCATCAAAATGCTCCCTGACACTTGTTGTCTGTATGCTCCTTGAACCCTGTCATGACAAGGCTCCATGCCTTTTTCATCACAATGATCCATGCCCTTTTCCTCACAATGTTCCAAGACCCATTTAAACACAATGCTCCATGTCATTGTCATCACAAAGCTCAATGAAATATGTCTTCAGAATGCTCCTTGGCCTTCTCCTCACAATGCTCCAAGCCCATGTCATCACAATGTTCCAAGACCCCTGTAATCACAATGGTCCATGCCCCTTTTCATCAGTATGCTCCATGAGATTTATCATCACAAGTCTCTATGGATTTCTCATCACAATGCTCCAGGACCTTGTCATCACAATGCTTCACGACCTTGTTCTGAACATTCTCAATGGCCCTTGTCATCATAATGCTCCAAGCCCTAGTCATCACAATGCTCCATTATATTTGTCATCAAAATCCTCCATTACATTTGGCATCACAATGCTCCCTGCCATTGTCATTGCAATGGACCATGACATATGTCATCACAATGCTCCCTGACACTTGTCTTCACAATACTCCATGACCTTCTCATCACAATGATCCATGCCCTTTTCATCACAATGCTCCAAGACCCATGTATTCACAATGCTCCATGCCCTTGTCATCACAAAACTCAATGATGCTTGCCATCAGGATTCTCCTTTGTCTTCTACTCACTATGCTCCATGCCCTTGTCATCACAATGTTCCAAGACCCCTGTAATCACAATACTCCATGCCCCTTTTCTTCAGTATGCTCCATGAGACTTGTCATCACAAGGATCCATGGTTTTGTCATCACAATGCTCCAGGACATTGTCATCACAATGCTTCACGACCTTGTCATGAAAATTTCCAATGGCCCTTGTCATCATAATGCTCCAAGCCCTAATCATCACAATGCTCTATTATATTTGTCATCACAATTCTCCATTATATTTGGCATCACAATGCTCCATGCCATTTTCATCGCAATGGCCCATGACATATGTCATCACAATGCTCCCTGACACCTGTCTTCACACTACTCCATGACCTTCTCATCACAATGCTCCATGCCCTTGTCATCACAATGCACCATGTCCACTCTCATCACAATAATCTATGAAACGTCTCAGACCAATGCTCCATGCCCGTGTCATCACAATCGTCCATGACCCCTGTCATCACAATGCTCCGTGACTCCAGTCATCACAATGCTTCATAACGTTTGTCATCACAATGGTCCATGCCCGTGTCATCACAAGGCTCTGTGACCTTTGTAACCACAATGCTCCATGAAATTTTCATCACGATTCTCTGTGACACTTGTCATCACAGTGCTCCATGTCTTTGTCAGAACAATGCTCCATGACGATTTTCATCACAATGTGCCACGCGCATTTCATCACAACGGTCCACAAACTTGTCATTGCAATGCTCCATAAACGTTGTACTAACAATGGTCCATGCACTTCTCATCAAAATGCTCTCTCACCAGAGATATCACAATGTTCCATCACTAGTCATTACAATACTCGCTCACCCCTGTAATCACAAGGTTCCATGACACTGTCATCACAATGCTACATCCCCTTATCATCACAAAGTTCCATGACCCCTGCCATCACAATGTTCCATAACCCCTGTCATCAAAATGCTCCCTGACCCTTTCCACCCCAAAGCTCCAAGTCCCCTGACATCACAAAGGTCTATAAACCCTGCCATCAAAATGTTCCATTACACTTTTTATCAAATTGCTGCATGACCCGGTCATCAAAATGCTCCCTGCCCTTCTCATTACAATGCACCATGCCCTTGTCATCAAAATGCTCCATGACTTGTCATCACAAGGCTCCATGACCCTTGGCATCACAATGCTCCATGTCATTGTCATCACAATGCTCCATGAACACTCTCATCACATTGCTCCATGCCCTTGTCATCACAAAGATCCATGACACTTGTCATCACAATGCTCGATGCCATTCTCATCACAATGCTCCATTCCCTTGTCATTACAATCCTGCATGACCCATGTATCACAGTGTTCCTTGCCCTTGTCATCACAATGCTCCATGCCCACTCTCATCACAATAATCCATGAAACATTTCAGACCAAAGTTCCATACCCTTCTCATCACAATGCTCCATTACTCCTGTCATAACAATGCACCATGACCCCTGCCATCACAATCTTCCATGGCCTAGTCATCACAAGGTTCCATGACACTTCTCATCACAATGCTCAAGACCCCTGAAATCACAATGCTCCATGCCCTTGTCATCACAAAGCTCCATGACGCATGTCATCAGAGTATTCCATGGCCTTCTCATCACAATGTTCCATGCCCTTGTCAGCACAATGCTACAAGACCCTTGTAATCACAATGCTCCATGCCACTTTTCCTCTCAATGCCCCATGAACCCTGTAATCACAATGCACCATGCACATCATCATAATGCTTCAGGCTATTGTCATCACAATGAAATCAATATTCTGCATGTCCTCTGTCATCATAATGCTCCAAACCCTTGTGATCACAATTTTGCATAACACAAATCATCACAACACCCCATGATGCTCATCATCACAATTATCCATGGTCTTCTCATCACAATGCTCCATGATCTTTGTCATCACAATGCTCAATACACTTGTCATCACAATGCTCCCTGACACTTGTCGTCAGTATGCTCCTTGAACCCTGTCATGACAAGGCTCCATGCCTTTTTCATCACAATGATCCATGCCCTTTTCATCACAATGCTCCAAGATCCCTCTAATCACAATGCTCCATGCCCTTGTCATCACAAAACGCCATGACACATGTCATCAGAATGCTCCATGGCCTTCTCATCACAATGCTCCATGCCCTAGTCTTCACAATGCTCCAAGACCCCTGTAATCACAATGCTCCATGCCCCTTTTCATCAGAATGCTCCATAAGATTTGTCATCACAAGTCTCCATGGTCTTCTCATCACAATGCTCCAGGACCTCGTCATCACCATGCTTCATTTACTTGTCATCACAATGCTCCAGGACCCCTATCATCACAATACTCCATGCACATTTTCAGCCCAATGCTCCACGACCTACTCATCACAATGCTCCATGGCCAATATCATCCCAATGCTCCATGACCACTGTCATCACAGCATTCCATGACACCTCACAACACAATGATCCGGGATTCTTGTCATCACAGTGATCCATGCCCTTATCATCCCAATGCTCCATGACCCCTGTATTCACAATGCTCCGTGACGCTTGTCATCACAGTGCTCCATGACACATGTCATCACAATGCTCCATGCCTTTGTCAGCAAAATGCTACATGACCTTGTCATTACAATGCTTTGTGCGCTTGTCATCACAATACTCCATTTCCATTGTCATCACAATACTCCATGAACCTTGGGATCACATTGCTTCATGCCCTTGTTATCACAATGCTCCATGCTCCTTGAAATCAAAATGATCCATGACCTCTGTCATCACAATGCTCCAAATCCTTGTGATCACATTGTTCCATAACACTTGTCATCACAATGCTCCATGATGCCTGTCATCACAATACTCCATGGACTTTACATCACAATGCTCCATGACCTTTGTCATCACAATTCTCAATATACATGTCATCACAATGCTCCCTGACACTTGTCATCAGAATGTTCCTTGAACCCTGTCACAAAAAGTCTCCATGCCTTTTTCATCACAAAGCCCCATACCGTTTTCATCACAATGCTCCATGCCATTGTCATCAAAATACTCCACAAGCTTGTCATCAGAATGCTCCATGACCCTTGTCATCACAATTCTCCATGCACTTGTCAGCTCAGTGCTCCCTGACCCTTGTCATCACAATGCTCCAAGCCATTGTCATCACAATGCTCCATTACCTTTGTCATCAGAATCCTCCATGACACTTGGCATCACAATGCTCCATGCCATTGTCATCACAATGGGCCATTACATATGTCATCACAATGCTCCCTGACAACTGTCTTCACAATACTGCATGATCTGGTCAACACAATGCTCCATGCCATTGTCAGCACAATGCGCCATTCCAACTGTCATCGCAATAATCCATGAAACTTATTAGACCAATGTTCCATGCCCTTGTCATCACAATGCTCCATGCCCTTGTTATCACAATGCTCCATGACCCCTGTCATCACAATGCTCCGTGACTCCAGTCATCACAATGCTTCATGACCTTTGTCATCACAATTGTCCATGCCTTCGTCATCAACAGTCTTTGTGACATTTTTATCCACAATGCTCCAAGAACTTTTCATCACAATGCTCTTTGACCCTTGTCATCACAATGCTCTATGCCTTTCTCAGCACAATGCTCCATGGCCCTTGTCATCACAATATTCCAAGCCTTTCTCATCACAATGCTCCATTATATTTGTCATCAGAATCCTCCATGACACTTGTCATCACAATGCTCTTTGACAATTGTGATCAGACTCCTCCATGATACCTGGCATCACAATGCTCCATGCCATTTTCATCACAATGGGCCATTACATATGTCATCACAATGCTCCCTGACACCTGTCTTCACAATATTGCATGACCTGGTCATCACAATGCTCCATGCCCTTGTCATCACAATGCGCCATTCCATCTGTCATCACAATAATCCATGAAACGTATTAGACCAATGCTCCATGCCTTTGTCATCACAATGCTCCATGCACTTGTTATCACAATGTTTCAAGACCCCTGTAATCAGAATGTTCCATGCCCCTTTTCATCAGTATGCTCCATGAGACTTGTCTTCACAAGGCTCCATGGTTTTCTAATCACAAAGCTCCAGGACCTTGTCATCACAATGCTCTTCGACCTTGTCATGAAAATTCTCAATGGCCCTTGTCATCATAATGCTCCAAGCCCTAGTCATCACAATGCTCCATTATATTTGTCATCACAATCCTCCATTACATTTGGCATCTCAATGCTCCCTGACATTGTCATCGAAGTGGACCATGACATATGTCATCACAATGCTCCCTGACACCTGTCTTTACAGTACTCCATGACCTTCTCATCACAATGATCCATGCCCTTGTCATCCCAATGCTCCATGACCCGTGTATTCACAATGCTCCATGACCCTTGTCATCACAGTGCTCCATGACACCTGTCTTCACAATAATCCATGACCTTCTCATCACAATGCTCCATGCCCTTGTCATCACAATGCACCATGTCCACTGTCATCACAGTAATCTATGAAATTGTCAGACTAATGCTCCATGTCCCTGTCATCGCAATGCTCCATGCCCTTGTCATCACACTGCTCCATTACCCCTGTCATCACAATGCTCCCTGAATCCAGTCATCACAATTCTTCATAACGTTTGTCAACACAACGGTCCATGCTCGCGTCCTCAAAAGGCTCTGTGTCCTTTGTAACCTCAATGCTCCATGAAACTTTCATCACAATGCTCCGTGACCCTTGTCATCACAATGCTCCATGCCTTTGTCAGAACAATACTCCATGACCCTTGTCATCACAATGTGCCACGCGCTTTTCATCACAATGATCCACAACCTTCTCATCGCTATCCGCCATACTCCTTGTAATCACAATGCTCCATGCACTTCTCATCCAAATGCTCTCTCACCTGAGATATCAAAATGTTCCGTCACCAGTTATCACAATCCTCCCTCACCCCGGTAATCACAATGTTCCATGACCCCAGTCATCACAATGCTTCATCCCCTTATCAGAACAATGTCCCATAACCCCTGACATCACAATCTTCCATAACCCCTGTCATCAAAATGCTCCATGACCCTTTTCATCCCAAAGCTCCATGACCCCTGGCATCAAAATGTTCTATAACCCCTGTCATCAAAATGTTCCATTACACTTTTCATCAAATTGCTGCATGACCCTGTCATCAAAATGCTCCCTGCCCTTCTCATCACAATGCACCACACACTTGTCATCAAAATGTTCTATGACCTTTGTCATCACAAAGCTCCATGACCATTGGCATCACATTGCTCCATGTCATTGTCATCACAGTGCTCCATAAACGCTCTCATCACATTGCTCCATGCCCTTGTCATTACAAAGCTCCATGACACTTGTCATCACAATGCTCGATGCCCTTCTCATCACAATGCTCCATGCTCTTGTCATTACAATCCTCCATGACCCATGTATCACAGTGTTCCGTGCCCTTGTCATCACAATGCTCCATGCCCACTCTCATCACAATAATCCTTGAAACATTTCAGACCAATGCTCAATGCCCTTCTCATCAAAATGCTCCATTACCTCTGTCATAACAATGCTCCATGACCACTGCCATCACAATGTTCCATTACACTTTTCATCAAATTGCTGCATGACCCGGTCATCAAAATGCTTCCTGCCCTTGTCATCACAATGCACCATGCCCTTGTCATCAAAATGCTCCATGACTTGTCATCACAAAGCTCCATGACACCTGTCATCACAATGCTCCATGCATTTGTCAGCAAAATTCTACATGACCTTGGCATTAGAAAGCTCTATGTGCTTGTCATTACAATGCTCCAAGAACTCTGTAATCACAATGCTCCATGCCCTTTTTCATCTCAATGCTCCATGAACCGTGTCATCACAATGCACCATGCCCATCATCATAATGCTTCAGGCTATTGTCATCACAATGAAATCAAAATTCTCCATGAACTCTGTCATCATAATGCTCCAAACCCTTGTGATCACAATGTTTCATAACACTTATCATCACAACACCGCATGACGATCATCATCACAATTATCCATGGTCTTCTCATCACAATGCTCCATGATCTTTGTCATCACAATGCTCAATACACTTGTCATCACAATGCTCCCTGACACTTGTCGTCAGTATGCTCCTTGAACCCTGTCATGACAAGGCTCCATGCCTTTTTCATCACAGTGATCCATTCCCTTTTCATCACAATGCTCCAAGACCCCTGCAATCACAAAGCTCTATGCCCTTGTCATCACAAAGCTCCATGACGCAAGACATCAGAATGCTCCATGGCCTTCTCCTCACAACGCTCGATGTCATTGTCATCACAGTGCTCCATGAACCCTCTCATCACATTGCTTCTTGCCCTTGACATTACAATCCTCCATGACCCATGTATCACAGTGTTCCGTGCCCTTTTCATCACAATGCTCCATGCCCAATCTCATCACAATAATCCATGAAATATTTCAGACCAATGCTCAATTCCCTTCTCATAACAATGCTCCATTACCTCTGTCATAACAATGCTCCATGACCATTGCCATCACAATGTACCACGGCCTTGTCATCACAAGGCTCCATTACCCATGTCTTTGCAATGCTCCAAGACACCTGTAATCAAAATGCTCCATGAACTTGTCATAACAAAGCTCCATGACGCATGTCATCAGTAGGTTCCATGGCCTTCTCTTCACAATGTTCCATGCCCTTGTCATCACAGTGTTCCAAGACCCCTGTAATCACAATGCTCCATGCCCTTTTCATCTCAATGATCCATGAACCCTGTCATCACAATGCACCATGCCCATCATCATAATGCTTCATGCTATTGTCATCACAATGAAATCAAAATGCTCCATGACCTCTGTCATAACAATGCTCCAAACCCTTGTGATCACAATATTCCATAACACTTGTCATCACAGTGCCCCATGACACTCGTCATCACAATTATCCATGGTCTTCTCATCACAATGCTCCATGACCTTTGTCATCACAATGCTCAATACACTTGTCATCAAAATGCTCCCTGACACTTGTTGTCTGTATGCTCCTTGAACCCTGTCATGACAAGGCTCCATGCATTTTTCATCACAATGATCAATGCCCTTTTCATCACAATGCTCCAAGAACCCTTTAAACACAATGCTCCATGCCCTTGTCATCACAAAGCTCAATGAAACATGTCTTCAGAATGCTCCTTGGAATTCTCCTCACAATGCTCCATGCCCATGTCATCACAATGTTCCAAGACCCCTGTAATCACAATGGTCCATGCCCCTTTTCATCAGTATGCTCCATGAGATTTATCATCACAAGTCTCTATGGATTTCTCATCACAATGCTCTAGGACCTTGTCATCACAATGCTTCACGACCTTGTTCTGAAAATTCTCAATGGCCCTTGTCATCATAATGCTCCAAGCCCTAGTCATCACAATGCTCCATTATATTTGTCATGACAATCCTCCATTACATTTGGCATCACAATGCTCCATGCCATTGTCATTGCAATGGACCATGACATATATCATCACAATGCTCCCTGACACCTGTCTTCACAATACTCCATGACCTTCTCATCACAATGATCCATGCCCTTGTCATCACAATGCACCATGTCCAATGTCATCACAATAATCTATGAAACTTGTCAGACAAATGCTCCATGCCCCTGTCACCACAATGATCCATGCCCTTGTCATCACAATGCTCCATGACCCCTGTCATCACAATGCTCGGTGACTCCAGTCATCACAATGCTTCATAACATTTGTCATCACAATGGTCCATGCCCGCATCATCACAAGGCTCTGTGACCTTTATAACCACAATGCTCCATGAACTTTTCATCACAATGCTCCGTGACCCTTGTCATCAAAATGCTCCATGCGTTTGTCAGAAAAATGCTCCATGACCCTTGTCATCACAACGTGCTACGCAATTTTGATCACAACGGTCCACAAATTTGTCATTGTAATGCTCCATAAACCTTGTAATCACAATGCTCCATGCACTTCTCATCACAGTGCTCCATTTCCCCTGTCATAACAATGCTCCATGACCCCTGCCATCACAATATTCCACGGCCTTGTCATCACAAGGCTCCATGACACTTGTCATCACAATGCTCCAAGACCCCTGTAATCACAATGCTCCATGCCCTTGTCATCACAAAGCTCCATGACACATGCCATCAGAATGTTCCATGTCCTTCTCATCAAAATGCTCCATGTCCTTGTCATCACAGTGCTCCCAGACCCCTGTAATCACAATTCTCCATTCCCCTTTTCATCTCAATGCTCCGTGAACCCTGTCATCACAATGCACCATGCCCATCATCATAATGCTTCCGGCTATTGTCAGCACAATGAAATCAAAATTCTCCATGACCTCTGTCATCACAATGCTCCATGACCCCTGTCATCACAATACTCCATGAACATTTTCAACCCAATGCTCCATGACCCTTGTCATCACAGTGATCCATGACCTTGTCATCCCAATGCTCCATGACCCCTTTATTCACAATGCTCCGTGACGCTTGTCATCTCAGTGCTCCATGACACCTGTCATCACAATGCTCCATGCCTTTGTCAGCAAAATGCTACATGAACTTGTCATTACCATGCTCTATGCGCTTGTCATCACAATACTCCATTACCATTGTCATCACAATCCTCCATGAACCTTGGGATCACATTGCTTCATGCCCTTGTAATCACAATGCTCCATGCTCCTTGAAATCAAAATGATCCATGACCTCTGTCCTCACAATGCTCCTAACCCTTGTGATCAAAATGTTCCATAACACTTGTCATCACAACGCTCCATGATGCCTGTCATCACAATACTCCATGCACTTTTATCAGAATGCTCCATGACCTTTGTCATCACAATTCTCAATACACTTGTCATCACAATGCTCCCTGACACTTGTCATCAAAATGCTCCTTGAACCCTGTCACGAAAATGCTCCATGCCTTTTTCATCACAATGCCCTATGCCGTTTTCATCACAATGCTCCATGCCACTGTAATCAAAATACTCCACAAGCTTGTCATGAGAATGCTCCATGACACTTGTCATCACAATTCGCCATGCACTTGTCATCACAAGCCTCCATGACCCTTCTCATCACAATGATCCAAGACCCCGTAATCACAATGCTCCATGCCCATTTTTCATCTCAATGATCCATGAACCCTGTCATCACAATGCACCATGCCCATCATCATAATGCTTCATGCTATTGTCATCACAATGAAATCAAAATGCTCCATGACCTCTGTCATAACAATGCTCCAAACCCTTGTGATCACAATATTCCATAACACTTGTCATCACAGTGCCCCATGACACTCGTCATCACAATTATCCATGGTCTTCTCATCACAATGCTCCATGACCTTTGTCATCACAATGCTCAATACACTTGTCATCAAAATGCTCCCTGACACTTGTTGTCTGTATGCTCCTTGAACCCTGTCATGACAAGGCTCCATGCCTTTTTCATCACAATGATCCATGCCCTTTTCCTCACAATGCTCCAAGACCCCTTTAAACACAATGCTCCATGCCCTTGTCATCACAAAGCTCAATGAAACATGCCTTCATATGCTCCTTGGCCTTCTCCTCACAATGCTCCATGCCCATGTCATCACAATGTTCCAAGACCCCTGTAATCACAATGGTCCATGCCCCTTTTCATCAGTATGCTCCATGAGATTTATCATCACAAGTCTCTATGGATTTCTCATCACAATGCTCCAGGACCTTGTCATCACAATTCTTCACGACCTTGTTCTGAACATTCTCAATGGCCCTTGTCATCATAATGCTCCAAGCCCTAGTCATCACAATGCTCCATTATATTTGTCATCAAAATCCTCCATTACATTTGGCATCACAATGCTCCCTGCCATTGTCATTGCAATGGACCATGACATATGTCATCACAATGCTCACTGACACCTGTCTTCACAATACTCCATGACCTTCTCATCACAATGATCCATGCCCTTGTCATCACAATGCACCATGTCCAATGTCATCACAATAATCTATGAAACTTGTCAGACCAATGCTCCATGCCCCTGTCACCACAATGCTCCATGCCCTTGTCATCACAATGCTCCATGACCCCTGTCATCACAATGCTCCGTGACTCCAGTCATCACAATGCTTCATAACATTTCTCATCACAATGGTCCATGCCCGGGTCATCACAAGGCTCTGTGACCTTTATAAACACAATGCTCCATGAACTTTTCATCACAATGCTCCATGACCCTTGTCATCAAAATGCTCCATGCGTTTGTCAGAAAAATGCTCCATGACCCTTGTCATCACAATGTGCTACGTGATTTTCATCAAAACGATCCAAAAATTTGTCATGGTAATGCTCCATAAACCTTGCAATCACAATGCTCCATGCCCTTCTCATCACAATGCTCCATTACGCCTGTCATAACAATGCTCCATGACCCCTGCCATCACAATATTCCACGGCCTTGTCATCACAAGGCTCCATGACACTTGTCATCACAATGCTCCAAGACCCCTGTAATCACAATGTTCCATGCCCTTGTCATCACAAAGCTCCATGACACATGCCATCAGAATGTTCCATGTCCTTCTCATCAAAATGCTCCATGCCCTTGTCATCACAGTGCTCCAAGATCCCAGTAATCACAATGCTCCATGCCCCATTTCATCTCAATGCTCCATGAAACCTGTCATCACAATGCACCATGCCCATCATCATAATGCTTCCGGCTATTGTCAGCACAATGAAATCAAAATTCTCCATGACCTCAGTCATCACAATGCTCCATGACCCCTGTCATCACAATACTCCATGAACATTTTCAGCCCAATGTTCCATGAACCTTGTCATCACAATGATCCATGCCCTTGTCATCCCAATGCTCCATGACCCCTGTATGCACAATGCTCCGTGACGCTTTTCATCACAGTGCTCCATGACACCAGTCATCATAATGCTCCATGCCCTTGTCATCCCAATGCTCCATGACCCCTGTATTCACAATGCTCCGTGACGCTTGTCATCACAGTGCTCCATGACACCTGTCATCACAATGTTCCATGCCTTTGTCAGCAAAATGCTACATGACTTTGTCATTACCATGCTCTATGCGCTTGTCATCACAATACTCCATTACCATTGTCATCACAATCCTCCATGAATCTTGGGATCACATTGTTACATGCCCTTGTCATCACAATGCTCCATGCTCCTTGAAATCAAAATGATCCATGACCACTGTCATCACAATGCTCCAAACACTTGTGATCACAATGTTCCATAAAACTTGTCATCACAACGCTCCATGATGCCTGTCATCACAATACTGCATGCACTTTTCATCACAATGCTCCATGACCTTTGCCATCACAATTCTCAATACACATGTCATCACAATGCTCCCTGACACTTGTCGCCAGAATGCTCCTTGAACCCTGTCACGAAAAGGCTCCATGACTTTACAACACAATGCCCCATGCCGTTTTCATCACAATGCTCCACGCCACTGTCAGCAAAAAACTCCACAAGCTTATCATGAGAAAGTTCCATGACCCTTGTCATCACAATTCTCCATGCACTTTTCAGCACAATGCTCCCAGACCTTGTCATCTCAATGCTCCAAGCCACTGTCAGCACAATGCACCATTACCTTTGTCATCAGAATCCTCCATGACACCTGGCATCACAATGCTCCATGCGATTGTCATCACAATGGGCCATTATATATGTTATCACAATGCTCCCTGATACCTCTCTTCACAATACTACATGAACTGGTCATCACAATGCTCCATGCCCTTGTCCCCACAATGCACCATTCCAACAGTCATCGCAATAATCCATGAAACTTATTAGACCAATGCTCAATGCCCTTGTCATCACAATGCACCATGACCCTTGTAATCACAATGCTCCATGAACTTTTCATCACAGTGCTCTTTGATCCTTGTCATCACAATGCTCTATGTCTTTCTCAGCGCAATGCTACGTGACCCTTGTCATCACAGTGCTCCATGCGCTTGTCAGCACGATGCTCCATGACACATGTCATCATAATGCACCATGCGCTTGTCATCACAGTGCTCCACAAGCTTGTCATCACAATGCTCCATAAACCTTGTCATCACAATGCTCCATGCACTTCTCATCAAAATGCTCTCTCACCACAGATATCACAATGTTACATCACTATTCATCACAATACTCACTCACCCCTGTTATCACAGTGTTCCATGACTGCTGTCATCACAATGCTACATGCACTTATCATCACAATGTTCGATGACCCATGACATCACAATGCTCCATAACCCCTGTCATCAAAATGTTCCATGACCCTTTTCATCAAATTGCTCCATGACCCTGTCATCACAATGCTCCCTGCCCTTCTCATCACAATGCACAACGCCCTTGTCATCAAAATCCTCCATGACCTTTGTCATCACAAAGATCCATGACCCTTGGCATCACAATGCTCCATGTCATTGTCATCACAATCCTCCATGAACACTCTCATCACATTGCTCCATGTCCTTGTCATCACATAGCTCCATGACACATGTCATCAGAATGCTCCATGGCCTTCTCATCACAATTCTCCATGCCCTTGCAGTCACAATGCTCCATTACCCCTGTCATAACAATGCTCCATGATCCCTGCCATCACGATGTTCGGTGGCCTTGTCATCACAGTGCTCCATGACACCTGTCATCACAATGCTCCATGACTTTGTCAGCAAAATGCTACATGACCTTGTCATTACAATGCTCTATGCGCTTGTCATCACAATACTCCATTTCCATTGTCATCACAATCCTCCATGAACCTTGAGAGCACATTGCTTCCTGCCCTTGTCATCACAATGCTCCATGCTCCTTGAAATCAAAATGATCCATGTCCTCTGTCATCACAATGCTCCAAACCCTTGTGATCCCAGTGTTCCATAACACTTGTCATCACAATGCTCAGTACACTTGTCATCACAATGCTCCCTGACACTTGTCATCAGAATGCTCTTTGAACCCTGTCACGAAAAGGCTCCATGCCTTTTTCATCACAATTCCCCATTCCGTTTTCATCACAATGCTCCGTGACCATTTTCATCAAAATGCTCCATGACTTTGTCTGAAAAATGTTCCATGACCCTTGTCATCACAATGTGCCATTCGCTTTTCATCACAACGGTCCAGAAAATTGTCATTGCAATGCTCCATAAACCTTGTAATCACAATGCGCCATACAGTTCTCTTCAAAATGCTCT
Organism: Mesoplodon mirus; assembly: GCF_964341445.2. Lineage (NCBI taxonomy): Eukaryota > Metazoa > Chordata > Mammalia > Artiodactyla > Ziphiidae > Mesoplodon > Mesoplodon mirus. Next base: position 3,420,233 of record NW_028295813.1, on the reverse strand, counting down.
CTCACCAGAGATATCACAGTGTTCCATCACTAGTTGTCACAATACTCCCTCACTACTGTAATCACAATGTCCCATGACCCCTGTCATCACAATGCTACATCCCTTTATCATCACAATATTCCATGACCCCTGACATCACAATAATCTATAACCCCTGTCATCAAAATGTTCCAATACACTTTCCATCATATTGCTGCATGACCCTGTCATCAAAATACTCCCTGCCCTTATCATCACAATGCACCATGCACTTGTCTTCAAAATGCTCCATGACATTGGTTATCACAAAGCGCCATGACCCTTGGCATCACAATACTCCTTGTCATTGTCATCACAGTGCTCCATGAACCCTCTCATCACATTGCTCCATGCCCTTGTCATCACAAAGCTCCATGACACTTGCCATCAAAATGCTCTGTGCCCTTCTCATCACAATGCCCCATGACCTTGTCATTATAATCCTTCATGACCCATGTATCACAGTGTTCCATGCCCTTATCATCACAATGCTCTATGCCCACTCTCATCACAATAATCCATGAAACTTATTAGACCAATGCTCCATTCCCTTGTCATCACAATGCTCCATGCCCTTGTTATCACAACGGTCCATGACCCCTGTCATCACAATGCTCCATGCCTCCATTCATCACAATGCTTCATGACCTTTGTCATCACAATGGTCCATGCCCTCGTCATCAGCAGTCTCTGTGACATATTTAACCACAATGCTCCATGAAATTTTCATCACAATGCTCTTTGACCCTTGTCATCACAATGCTCCATGCGCTTGTCAGCACAATGCTCCATGATCCATGTCATCACAATGCACCCTGCACTTTTCATCACAGTGCTCCACAATCTTGTCACCACAATGCTCCATAAAACTTGTCATCACAATTCTCCATGCACTTCTCATCAAAATGCTCTCTCAACACTGATATCACAATGTTACATCACAATTCATCACAATACTCCCTCACCCCTGTCATCACAATATTCCATGACTTCTGTCTTTGCAATGCTACATGCACATATCATCACAAAGTTCGATGACCCCTGACATCACAATGTTCCATAACCCCTGTCATCAAAATGCTCCATAACAATTTTCCTCAAAATGCTCAATGACCCCTGACATCACAATGTTCCATAACACCTGTCATCAAAATATTCCATGACCCTTTTCATCAAATTGCTCTATAACCCTGTCATCACAATACTCCCTGCCCTTCTCATCACAATGTACCACGCCCTTGTCATCAAAATGCTCCATGACCTTTGTCATCACAAGGATCCATGACCCTTGGCATTTCAATGCTCCATGCCATTGTCATCACAATGCTCCATGAACCCTCTAATCACAATGCTCCATGCACATTTGCATCTCAATGCTCCATGAACCCTGTCATCAAAATGCACCATGCCCATCATCATAATGCTTCAGGCTATTGTTATCACAATGAAATCAAAATATTTGATGATCTATCTCATCACAATGCTCCAAAACCTTGTGATCACAATGTTCCAACACTTATCCTCACAATGTCCCATGACGCTCATCATCACAATTATCCATGGTCTTCTCATCACAGTGCTCCATGACCTTTGTCATCACAGTGCTCTATACACTTGTCATCACAATGCTCCCTGACACTTGTCATCAGTATGCTCCTGGAACCCTGTCATGACAAAGCTCCATACCATTTTCATAACAATGATCCATGCCAATTTCATCACAATGCTCCAAGACACCAGTAATCACAAGGCTCCATGCCCTTGTCATCACAATGCCCCAAGACCCCTGTAATCACAATACTTCAAGCCCCTTTTCATCAGAATGCTCCATGAAACATGTTATTACAAGGCTCCATGGTCTTCTCATCACAATTCTCCAGGAACTTTTCATCCCAGTGCTCCATTCCCTTGTCATCAAAATCCTCCATGACCTTTGTCATCACAAAGATCCATGACCCTTGGCATCACAATGCTCCATGTCATTGTCATCACAATCCTCCATGAACACTCTCATCACATTGCTCCATGTCCTTGTCATCACATAGCTCCATGACACATGTCATCAGAATGCTCCATGGCCTTCTCATCACAATTCTCCATGCCCTTGCCGTCACAATGCTCCATTACCCCTGTCATAACAATGCTCCATGATCCCTGCCATCACGATGTTCGGTGGCCTTGTCATCACAGTGCTCCATGACACCTGTCATCACAATGCTCCATGACTTTGTCAGCAAAATGCTACATGACCTTGTCATTACAATGCTCTATGCGCTTGTCATCACAATGCTCAGTACACTTGTCATCACAATGCTCCCTGACACTTGTCATCAGAATGCTCTTTGAACCCTGTCACGAAAAGGCTCCATGCCTTTTTCATCACAATTCCCCATTCCGTTTTCATCACAATGCTCCGTGACCATTTTCATCAAAATGCTCCATGACTTTGTCTGAAAAATGTTCCATGACCCTTGTCATCACAATGTGCCATTCGCTTTTCATCACAACGGTCCAGAAAATTGTCATTGCAATGCTCCATAAACCTTGTAATCACAATGCGCCATACAGTTCTCTTCAAAATGCTCTCTCACCAGAGATATCACAGTGTTCCATCACTAGTTGTCACAATACTCCCTCACTACTGTAATCACAATGTCCCATGAACCCTGTCATCACAATGCTACATCCCTTTATCATCACAATGTTCCATGACCCCTGACATCACAATATTCTATAACCCCTGTCATCAAAATGTTCCAATACACTTTCCATCATATTGCTGCATGACCCTGTCATCAAAATACTCCCTGCCCTTATCATCACAATGCACCATGCACTTGTCTTCAAAATGCTCCATGACATTGGTTATCACAAAGCGCCATGACCCTTGGCATCACAATACTCCATGTCACTGTCATCACAATGCTCCCTGAACCCTCTCATCACATTGCTCGATGTCCTTGTCATCACAAAGCTCCATGACACTTGTCATCACAATGCTCGATGCCCTTCTCATCACAATGCTCCATGCCTTGTCATTACAATCCAGCATGACCCATGTATCATAGTGTTCCGTACCCTTGTCATCAGAAGGCTCCATGCCCACTCTCATCACAATCATCCACGAAATATTTCAGACCAATGTTCCATGCCCTTATCATCCCAATGCTCCATGACCCCTGTATTCACAATGCTCCGTGACGCCTGTCATCACAGTTCTCCATGACACATGTCATCACAATGCTCCATGCATTTGTCAGCAAAATACTACATGACCTTGTCATTACAATGCTTTGTGCGCTTGTCATCACAATACTCCATGACCCTTGTCATCACAATGTGCCACGGGCTTTTCATCATAATGATCCACAACCTTGTCATCGCTCTCCGCCATAAACCTTGTAATCACAATGCTCCATTCACTTCTCATCCAAATGCTCTCTCACCTGAGATATCACAATGTTCCGTCACCAGTTATCACAATCCTCGCTCTCCCCGGTAATCACAATGTTCCATGACCCCAGTCATCACAATGCTACATCCCCATATCAGCACAATGTTCCATAACCCCTGACATCACAATCTTCCATAAACCCTGTCATCAAAATGCTCCATGACCCTTTTCATCCCAAAGCTCCATGACCCATGGCATCAAAATGTTCTATAACCCTTGTCATCAAAATGTTCCATTACACTTTTCATCAAAATGCTGCATGACCCTGTCATCAAAATGCTCCCTGCCCTTCTCATCACAATGCACCACACCCTTGTCATCAAAATGTTCTATGACCTTTGTCATCACAAAGCTCCATGACCATTGGCATCACATTGCTCCATGTCATTGTCATCACAGTGCTCCATAAACGCTCTCATCACATTGCTCCATGCCCTTGTCATTACAAAGCTCCATGAGACTTGTCATCACAATGCTCGATGCCCTTCTCATCACAATGCTCCATTCCCTTGTCATTACAATCCTCCATGACCCATGTATCACAGTGTTCCGTGCCCTTGTCATCACAATGCTCCATGCCCACTCTCATCACAATAATCCTTGAAACATTTCAGACCAATGCTCAATGCCCTTCTCATCAAAATGCTCCATTACCTCTGTCATAACAATGCTCCATGACCACTGCCATCACAATGTTCCATTACACTTTTCATCAAATTGCTGCATGACCCGGTCATCAAAATGCTTCCTGCCCTTGTCATCACAATGCACCATGCCCTTGTCAACAAAATGCTCCATGATTTGTCATCACAAAGCTCCATGACAACTGTCATCACAATGCTCCATGCATTTGTCAGCAAAATTCTACATGAACTTGTCATTAGAAAGCTCTATGTGCTTGTCATTACAATGCTCCAAGAACTCTGTAATCACAATGCTCCATGCCCCTTTTCATCTCAATGCTCCATGAACCGTGTCATCACAATGCACCATGCCCATCATCATAATGCTTCAGGCTATTGTCATCACAATGAAATCAAAATTCTCCATGAACTATGTCATCATAATGCTCCAAACCCTTGTGATCACAATGTTTCATAACACTTATCATCACAACACCGCATGACGATCATCATCACAGTTATCCATGGTCTTCTCATCACAATGCTCCATGATCTTTGTCATCACAATGCTCAATACACTTGTCATCACAATGCTCCCTGACACTTGTCGTCAGTATGCTCCTTGAACCCTGTCATGACATGGCTCCATGCCTTTTTCATCACAGTGATCCATTCCCTTTTCATCACAATGCTCCAAGACCCCTGTAATCACAAAGCTCTATGCCCTTGTCATCACAAAGCTCCATGACGCAAGACATCAGAATGCTCCATGGCCTTCTCCTCACAACGCTCGATGTCATTGTCATCACAGTGCTCCATGAACCCTCTCATCACATTGCTTCTTGCCCTTGACATTACAATCCTCCATGACCCATGTATCACAGTGTTCCGTGCCCTTTTCATCACAATGCTCCATGCCCAATCTCATCACAATAATCCATGAAATATTTCAGACCAATGCTCAATTCACTTCTCATAACAATGCTCCATTATCTCTGTCATAACAATGCTCCATGACCATTGCCATCACAATGTTCCACGGCCTTGTCATCACAAGGCTCCATTACCCATGTCTTCGCAATGCTCCAAGACACCTGTAATCAAAATGCTCCATGACCTTATCATAACAAAGCTCCATGACGCATGTCATCAGTAGGTTCCATGGCCTTCTCTTCACAATGATCCATGCCCTTGTCATCACAGTGTTCCAAGACCCCTGTAATCACAATGCTCCATGCCCCTTTTCATCTCAATGATCCATGAACCCTGTCATCACAATGCACCATGCCCATCATCATAATGCTTCATGCTATTGTCATCACAATGAAATCAAAATGCTCCATGACCTCTGTCATAACAATGCTCCAAACCCTTGTGATCACAATATTCCATAACACTTGTCATCACAGTGCCCCATGACACTCGTCATCACAATTATCCATGGTCTTCTCATCACAATGCTCCATGACCTTTGTCATCACAATGCTCAATACACTTGTCATCAAAATGCTCCCTGACACTTGTTGTCTGTATGCTCCTTGAACCCTGTCATGACAAGGCTCCATGCCTTTTTCATCACAATGATCCATGCCCTTTTCCTCTCAATGCTCCAAGACCCATTTAAACACAATGCTCCATGTCATTGTCATCACAAAGCTCAATGAAATATGTCTTCAGAATGCTCCTTGGCCTTCTCCTCACAATGCTCCAAGCCCATGTCATCACAATGTTCCAAGACCCCTGTAATCACAATGGTCCATGCCCCTTTTCATCAGTATGCTCCATGAGATTTATCATCACAAGTCTCTATGGATTTCTCATCACAATGCTCCAGGACCTTGTCATCACAATGCTTCACGACCTTGTTCTGAACATTCTCAATGGCCCTTGTCATCATAATGCTCCAAGCCCTAGTCATCACAATGCTCCATTATATTTGTCATCAAAATCCTCCATTACATTTGGCATCACAATGCTCCCTGCCATTGTCATTGCAATGGACCATGACATATGTCATCACAATGCTCCCTGACACCTGTCTTCACAATACTCCATGACCTTCTCATCACAATGATCCATGCCCTTTTCATCACAATGCTCCAAGACCCATGTATTCACAATGCTCCATGCCCTTGTCATCACAAAACTCAATGACACTTGCCATCAGGATTCTCCTTTGTCTTCTACTCACTATGCTCCATGCCCTTGTCATCACAATGTTCCAAGACCCCTGTAATCACAATACTCCATGCCCCTTTTCTTCAGTATGCTCCATGAGACATGTCATCACAAGGATCCATGGTTTTGTCATCACAATGCTCCAGGACATTGTCATCACAATGCTTCACGACCTTGTCATGAAAATTTCCAATGGCCCTTGTCATCATAATGCTCCAAGCCCTAATCATCACAATGCTCTATTATATTTGTCATCACAATTCTCCATTATATTTGGCATCACAATGCTCCATGCCATTTTCATCGCAATGGCCCATGACATATGTCATCACAATGCTCCCTGACACCTGTCTTCACACTACTCCATGACCTTCTCATCACAATGCTCCATGCCCTTGTCATCACAATGCACCATGTCCACTCTCATCACAATAATCTATGAAACGTCTCAGACCAATGCTCCATGCCCGTGTCATCACAATCGTCCATGACCCCTGTCATCACAATGCTCCGTGACTCCAGTCATCACAATGCTTCATAACGTTTGTCATCACAATGGTCCATGCCCGTGTCATCACAAGGCTCTGTGACCTTTGTAACCACAATGCTCCATGAAATTTTCATCACGATTCTCTGTGACACTTGTCATCACAGTGCTCCATGTCTTTGTCAGAACAATGCTCCATGACGATTTTCATCACAATGTGCCACGCGCATTTCATCACAACGGTCCACAAACTTGTCATTGCAATGCTCCATAAACGTTGTAATAACAATGGTCCATGCACTTCTCATCAAAATGCTCTCTCACCAGAGATATCACAATGTTCCATCACTAGTCATTACAATACTCGCTCACCCCTGTAATCACAAGGTTCCATGACACTGTCATCACAATGCTACATCCCCTTATCATCACAAAGTTCCATGACCCCTGCCATCACAATGTTCCATAACCCCTGTCATCAAAATGCTCCCTGACCCTTTCCACCCCAAAGCTCCAAGTCCCCTGACATCACAAAGGTCTATAAACCCTGCCATCAAAATGTTCCATTACACTTTTTTATCAAATTGCTGCATGACCCGGTCATCAAAATGCTCCCTGCCCTTCTCATTACAATGCACCATGCCCTTGTCATCAAAATGCTCCATGACTTGTCATCACAAGGCTCCATGACCCTTGGCATCACAATGCTCCATGTCATTGTCATCACAATGCTCCATGAACACTCTCATCACATTGCTCCATGCCCTTGTCATCACAAAGATCCATGACACTTGTCATCACAATGCTCGATGCCATTCTCATCACAATGCTCCATTCCCTTGTCATTACAATCCTGCATGACCCATGTATCACAGTGTTCCTTGCCCTTGTCATCACAATGCTCCATGCCCACTCTCATCACAATAATCCATGAAACATTTCAGACCAAAGTTCCATACCCTTCTCATCACAATGCTCCATTACTCCTGTCATAACAATGCACCATGACCCCTGCCATCACAATCTTCCATGGCCTAGTCATCACAAGGTTCCATGACACTTCTCATCACAATGCTCAAGACCCCTGAAATCACAATGCTCCATGCCCTTGTCATCACAAAGCTCCATGACGCATGTCATCAGAGTATTCCATGGCCTTCTCATCACAATGTTCCATGCCCTTGTCAGCACAATGCTACAAGACCCTTGTAATCACAATGCTCCATGCCACTTTTCATCTCAATGCCCCATGAACCCTGTAATCACAATGCACCATGCACATCATCATAATGCTTCAGGCTATTGTCATCACAATGAAATCAATATTCTGCATGTCCTCTGTCATCATAATGCTCCAAACCCTTGTGATCACAATTTTGCATAACACAAATCATCACAACACCCCATGATGCTCATCATCACAATTATCCATGGTCTTCTCATCACAATGCTCCATGATCTTTGTCATCACAATGCTCAATACACTTGTCATCACAATGCTCCCTGACACTTGTCGTCAGTATGCTCCTTGAACCCTGTCATGACAAGGCTCCATGCCTTTTTCATCACAATGATCCATGCCCTTTTCATCACAATGCTCCAAGATCCCTCTAATCACAATGCTCCATGCCCTTGTCATCACAAAACGCCATGACACATGTCATCAGAATGCTCCATGGCCTTCTCATCACAATGCTCCATGCCCTAGTCTTCACAATGCTCCAAGACCCCTGTAATCACAATGCTCCATGCCCCTTTTCATCAGAATGCTCCATAAGATTTGTCATCACAAGTCTCCATGGTCTTCTCATCACAATGCTCCAGGACCTCGTCATCACCATGCTTCATTTACTTGTCATCACAATGCTCCAGGACCCCTATCATCACAATACTCCATGCACATTTTCAGCCCAATGCTCCACGACCTACTCATCACAATGCTCCATGGCCAATATCATCCCAATGCTCCATGACCACTGTCATCACAGCATTCCATGACACCTCACAACACAATGATCCGGGATTCTTGTCATCACAGTGATCCATGCCCTTATCATCCCAATGCTCCATGACCCCTGTATTCACAATGCTCCGTGACGCTTGTCATCACAGTGCTCCATGACACATGTCATCACAATGCTCCATGCCTTTGTCAGCAAAATGCTACATGACCTTGTCATTACAATGCTTTGTGCGCTTGTCATCACAATACTCCATTTCCATTGTCATCACAATACTCCATGAACCTTGGGATCACATTGCTTCATGCCCTTGTTATCACAATGCTCCATGCTCCTTGAAATCAAAATGATCCATGACCTCTGTCATCACAATGCTCCAAATCCTTGTGATCACATTGTTCCATAACACTTGTCATCACAATGCTCCATGATGCCTGTCATCACAATACTCCATGGACTTTACATCACAATGCTCCATGACCTTTGTCATCACAATTCTCAATATACATGTCATCACAATGCTCCCTGACACTTGTCATCAGAATGTTCCTTGAACCCTGTCACAAAAAGTCTCCATGCCTTTTTCATCACAAAGCCCCATACCGTTTTCATCACAATGCTCCATGCCATTGTCATCAAAATACTCCACAAGCTTGTCATCAGAATGCTCCATGACCCTTGTCATCACAATTCTCCATGCACTTGTCAGCTCAGTGCTCCCTGACCCTTGTCATCACAATGCTCCAAGCCATTGTCATCACAATGCTCCATTACCTTTGTCATCAGAATCCTCCATGACACTTGGCATCACAATGCTCCATGCCATTGTCATCACAATGGGCCATTACATATGTCATCACAATGCTCCCTGACAACTGTCTTCACAATACTGCATGATCTGGTCAACACAATGCTCCATGCCATTGTCAGCACAATGCGCCATTCCAACTGTCATCGCAATAATCCATGAAACTTATTAGACCAATGTTCCATGCCCTTGTCATCACAATGCTCCATGCCCTTGTTATCACAATGCTCCATGACCCCTGTCATCACAATGCTCCGTGACTCCAGTCATCACAATGCTTCATGACCTTTGTCATCACAATTGTCCATGCCTTCGTCATCAACAGTCTTTGTGACATTTTTATCCACAATGCTCCAAGAACTTTTCATCACAATGCTCTTTGACCCTTGTCATCACAATGCTCTATGCCTTTCTCAGCACAATGCTCCATGACCCTTGTCATCACAATATTCCAAGCCTTTCTCATCACAATGCTCCATTATATTTGTCATCAGAATCCTCCATGACACTTGTCATCACAATGCTCTTTGACAATTGTGATCAGACTCCTCCATGATACCTGGCATCACAATGCTCCATGCCATTTTCATCACAATGGGCCATTACATATGTCATCACAATGCTCCCTGACACCTGTCTTCACAATATTGCATGACCTGGTCATCACAATGCTCCATGCCCTTGTCATCACAATGCGCCATTCCATCTGTCATCACAATAATCCATGAAACGTATTAGACCAATGCTCCATGCCTTTGTCATCACAATGCTCCATGCACTTGTTATCACAATGTTTCAAGACCCCTGTAATCAGAATGTTCCATGCCCCTTTTCATCAGTATGCTCCATGAGACTTGTCTTCACAAGGCTCCATGGTTTTCTAATCACAAAGCTCCAGGACCTTGTCATCACAATGCTCTTCGACCTTGTCATGAAAATTCTCAATGGCCCTTGTCATCATAATGCTCCAAGCCCTAGTCATCACAATGCTCCATTATATTTGTCATCACAATCCTCCATTACATTTGGCATCTCAATGCTCCCTGACATTGTCATCGAAGTGGACCATGACATATGTCATCACAATGCTCCCTGACACCTGTCTTTACAGTACTCCATGACCTTCTCATCACAATGATCCATGCCCTTGTCATCCCAATGCTCCATGACCCGTGTATTCACAATGCTCCATGACCCTTGTCATCACAGTGCTCCATGACACCTGTCTTCACAATAATCCATGACCTTCTCATCACAATGCTCCATGCCCTTGTCATCACAATGCACCATGTCCACTGTCATCACAGTAATCTATGAAATTGTCAGACTAATGCTCCATGTCCCTGTCATCGCAATGCTCCATGCCCTTGTCATCACACTGCTCCATTACCCCTGTCATCACAATGCTCCCTGAATCCAGTCATCACAATTCTTCATAACGTTTGTCAACACAACGGTCCATGCTCGCGTCCTCAAAAGGCTCTGTGTCCTTTGTAACCTCAATGCTCCATGAAATTTTCATCAAAATGCTCCGTGACCCTTGTCATCACAATGCTCCATGCCTTTGTCAGAACAATACTCCATGACCCTTGTCATCACAATGTGCCACGCGCTTTTCATCACAATGATCCACAACCTTCTCATCGCTATCCGCCATACTCCTTGTAATCACAATGCTCCATGCACTTCTCATCCAAATGCTCTCTCACCTGAGATATCAAAATGTTCCGTCACCAGTTATCACAATCCTCCCTCACCCCGGTAATCACAATGTTCCATGACCCCAGTCATCACAATGCTTCATCCCCTTATCAGAACAATGTCCCATAACCCCTGACATCACAATCTTCCATAACCCCTGTCATCAAAATGCTCCATGACCCTTTTCATCCCAAAGCTCCATGACCCCTGGCATCAAAATGTTCTATAACCCCTGTCATCAAAATGTTCCATTACACTTTTCATCAAATTGCTGCATGACCCTGTCATCAAAATGCTCCCTGCCCTTCTCATCACAATGCACCACACACTTGTCATCAAAATGTTCTATGACCTTTGTCATCACAAAGCTCCATGACCATTGGCATCACATTGCTCCATGTCATTGTCATCACAGTGCTCCATAAACGCTCTCATCACATTGCTCCATGCCCTTGTCATTACAAAGCTCCATGACACTTGTCATCACAATGCTCGATGCCCTTCTCATCACAATGCTCCATGCTCTTGTCATTACAATCCTCCATGACCCATGTATCACAGTGTTCCGTGCCCTTGTCATCACAATGCTCCATGCCCACTCTCATCACAATAATCCTTGAAACATTTCAGACCAATGCTCAATGCCCTTCTCATCAAAATGCTCCATTACCTCTGTCATAACAATGCTCCATGACCACTGCCATCACAATGTTCCATTACACTTTTCATCAAATTGCTGCATGACCCGGTCATCAAAATGCTTCCTGCCCTTGTCATCACAATGCACCATGCCCTTGTCATCAAAATGCTCCATGACTTGTCATCACAAAGCTCCATGACACCTGTCATCACAATGCTCCATGCATTTGTCAGCAAAATTCTACATGACCTTGGCATTAGAAAGCTCTATGTGCTTGTCATTACAATGCTCCAAGAACTCTGTAATCACAATGCTCCATGCCCTTTTTCATCTCAATGCTCCACGAACCGTGTCATCACAATGCACCATGCCCATCATCATAATGCTTCAGGCTATTGTCATCACAATGAAATCAAAATTCTCCATGAACTCTGTCATCATAATGCTCCAAACCCTTGTGATCACAATGTTTCATAACACTTATCATCACAACACCGCATGACGATCATCATCACAATTATCCATGGTCTTCTCATCACAATGCTCCATGATCTTTGTCATCACAATGCTCAATACACTTGTCATCACAATGCTCCCTGACACTTGTCGTCAGTATGCTCCTTGAACCCTGTCATGACAAGGCTCCATGCCTTTTTCATCACAGTGATCCATTCCCTTTTCATCACAATGCTCCAAGACCCCTGTAATCACAAAGCTCTATGCCCTTGTCATCACAAAGCTCCATGACGCAAGACATCAGAATGCTCCATGGCCTTCTCCTCACAACGCTCGATGTCATTGTCATCACAGTGCTCCATGAACCCTCTCATCACATTGCTTCTTGCCCTTGACATTACAATCCTCCATGACCCATGTATCACAGTGTTCCGTGCCCTTTTCATCACAATGCTCCATGCCCAATCTCATCACAATAATCCATGAAATATTTCAGACCAATGCTCAATTCCCTTCTCATAACAATGCTCCATTACCTCTGTCATAACAATGCTCCATGACCATTGCCATCACAATGTACCACGGCCTTGTCATCACAAGGCTCCATTACCCATGTCTTTGCAATGCTCCAAGACACCTGTAATCAAAATGCTCCATGAACTTGTCATAACAAAGCTCCATGACGCATGTCATCAGTAGGTTCCATGGCCTTCTCTTCACAATGTTCCATGCCCTTGTCATCACAGTGTTCCAAGACCCCTGTAATCACAATGCTCCATGCCCTTTTCATCTCAATGATCCATGAACCCTGTCATCACAATGCACCATGCCCATCATCATAATGCTTCATGCTATTGTCATCACAATGAAATCAAAATGCTCCATGACCTCTGTCATAACAATGCTCCAAACCCTTGTGATCACAATATTCCATAACACTTGTCATCACAGTGCCCCATGACACTCGTCATCACAATTATCCATGGTCTTCTCATCACAATGCTCCATGACCTTTGTCATCACAATGCTCAATACACTTGTCATCAAAATGCTCCCTGACACTTGTTGTCTGTATGCTCCTTGAACCCTGTCATGACAAGGCTCCATGCATTTTTCATCACAATGATCAATGCCCTTTTCATCACAATGCTCCAAGAACCCTTTAAACACAATGCTCCATGCCCTTGTCATCACAAAGCTCAATGAAACATGTCTTCAGAATGCTCCTTGGAATTCTCCTCACAATGCTCCATGCCCATGTCATCACAATGTTCCAAGACCCCTGTAATCACAATGGTCCATGCCCCTTTTCATCAGTATGCTCCATGAGATTTATCATCACAAGTCTCTATGGATTTCTCATCACAATGCTCTAGGACCTTGTCATCACAATGCTTCACGACATTGTTCTGAAAATTCTCAATGGCCCTTGTCATCATAATGCTCCAAGCCCTAGTCATCACAATGCTCCATTATATTTGTCATGACAATCCTCCATTACATTTGGCATCACAATGCTCCATGCCATTGTCATTGCAATGGACCATGACATATATCATCACAATGCTCCCTGACACCTGTCTTCACAATACTCCATGACCTTCTCATCACAATGATCCATGCCCTTGTCATCACAATGCACCATGTCCAATGTCATCACAATAATCTATGAAACTTGTCAGACAAATGCTCCATGCCCCTGTCACCACAATGATCCATGCCCTTGTCATCACAATGCTCCATGACCCCTGTCATCACAATGCTCGGTGACTCCAGTCATCACAATGCTTCATAACATTTGTCATCACAATGGTCCATGCCCGCATCATCACAAGGCTCTGTGACCTTTATAACCACAATGCTCCATGAACTTTTCATCACAATGCTCCGTGACCCTTGTCATCAAAATGCTCCATGCGTTTGTCAGAAAAATGCTCCATGACCCTTGTCATCACAACGTGCTACGCAATTTTGATCACAACGGTCCACAAATTTGTCATTGTAATGCTCCATAAACCTTGTAATCACAATGCTCCATGCACTTCTCATCACAATGCTCCATTTCCCCTGTCATAACAATGCTCCATGACCCCTGCCATCACAATATTCCACGGCCTTGTCATCACAAGGCTCCATGACACTTGTCATCACAATGCTCCAAGACCCCTGTAATCACAATGCTCCATGCCCTTGTCATCACAAAGCTCCATGACACATGCCATCAGAATGTTCCATGTCCTTCTCATCAAAATGCTCCATGTCCTTGTCATGACAGTGCTCCCAGACCCCTGTAATCACAATTCTCCATTCCCCTTTTCATCTCAATGCTCCGTGAACCCTGTCATCACAATGCACCATGCCCATCATCATAATGCTTCCGGCTATTGTCAGCACAATGAAATCAAAATTCTCCATGACCTCTGTCATCACAATGCTCCATGACCCCTGTCATCACAATACTCCATGAACATTTTCAGCCCAATGCTCCATGACCCTTGTCATCACAGTGATCCATGACCTTGTCATCCCAATGCTCCATGACCCCTTTATTCACAATGCTCCGTGACGCTTGTCATCTCAGTGCTCCATGACACCTGTCATCACAATGCTCCATGCCTTTGTCAGCAAAATGCTACATGAACTTGTCATTACCATGCTCTATGCGCTTGTCATCACAATACTCCACTACCATTGTCATCACAATCCTCCATGAACCTTGGGATCACATTGCTTCATGCCCTTGTAATCACAATGCTCCATGCTCCTTGAAATCAAAATGATCCATGACCTCTGTCCTCACAATGCTCCTAACCCTTGTGATCAAAATGTTCCATAACACTTGTCATCACAACGCTCCATGATGCCTGTCATCACAATACTCCATGCACTTTTATCAGAATGCTCCATGACCTTTGTCATCACAATTCTCAATACACTTGTCATCACAATGCTCCCTGACACTTGTCATCAAAATGCTCCTTGAACCCTGTCACGAAAATGCTCCATGCCTTTTTCATCACAATGCCCTATGCCGTTTTCATCACAATGCTCCATGCCACTGTAATCAAAATACTCCACAAGCTTGTCATGAGAATGCTCCATGACACTTGTCATCACAATTCGCCATGCACTTGTCATCACAAGCCTCCATGACCCTTCTCATCACAATGATCCAAGACCCCGTAATCACAATGCTCCATGCCCATTTTTCATCTCAATGATCCATGAACCCTGTCATCACAATGCACCATGCCCATCATCATAATGCTTCATGCTATTGTCATCACAATGAAATCAAAATGCTCCATGACCTCTGTCATAACAATGCTCCAAACCCTTGTGATCACAATATTCCATAACACTTGTCATCACAGTGCCCCATGACACTCGTCATCACAATTATCCATGGTCTTCTCATCACAATGCTCCATGACCTTTGTCATCACAATGCTCAATACACTTGTCATCAAAATGCTCCCTGACACTTGTTGTCTGTATGCTCCTTGAACCCTGTCATGACAAGGCTCCATGCCTTTTTCATCACAATGATCCATGCCCTTTTCCTCACAATGCTCCAAGACCCCTTTAAACACAATGCTCCATGCCCTTGTCATCACAAAGCTCAATGAAACATGCCTTCATATGCTCCTTGGCCTTCTCCTCACAATGCTCCATGCCCATGTCATCACAATGTTCCAAGACCCCTGTAATCACAATGGTCCATGCCCCTTTTCATCAGTATGCACCATGAGATTTATCATCACAAGTCTCTATGGATTTCTCATCACAATGCTCCAGGACCTTGTCATCACAATTCTTCACGACCTTGTTCTGAACATTCTCAATGGCCCTTGTCATCATAATGCTCCAAGCCCTAGTCATCACAATGCTCCATTATATTTGTCATCAAAATCCTCCATTACATTTGGCATCACAATGCTCCCTGCCATTGTCATTGCAATGGACCATGACATATGTCATCACAATGCTCACTGACACCTGTCTTCACAATACTCCATGACCTTCTCATCACAATGATCCATGCCCTTGTCATCACAATGCACCATGTCCAATGTCATCACAATAATCTATGAAACTTGTCAGACCAATGCTCCATGCCCCTGTCACCACAATGCTCCATGCCCTTGTCATCACAATGCTCCATGACCCCTGTCATCACAATGCTCCGTGACTCCAGTCATCACAATGCTTCATAACATTTCTCATCACAATGGTCCATGCCCGGGTCATCACAAGGCTCTGTGACCTTTATAAACACAATGCTCCATGAACTTTTCATCACAATGCTCCATGACCCTTGTCATCAAAATGCTCCATGCGTTTGTCAGAAAAATGCTCCATGACCCTTGTCATCACAATGTGCTACGTGATTTTCATCAAAACGATCCAAAAATTTGTCATGGTAATGCTCCATAAACCTTGTAATCACAATGCTC
Organism: Mesoplodon mirus; assembly: GCF_964341445.2. NCBI lineage: Eukaryota > Metazoa > Chordata > Mammalia > Artiodactyla > Ziphiidae > Mesoplodon > Mesoplodon mirus. The sequence goes on along the minus strand of NW_028295813.1, from coordinate 3,403,450 downwards.
CATGCCCTTCTCATCACAATGCTCCATTACGCCTGTCATAACAATGCTCCATGACCCCTGCCATCACAATATTCCACGGCCTTGTCATCACAAGGCTCCATGACACTTGTCATCACAATGCTCCAAGACCCCTGTAATCACAATGCTCCATGCCCTTGTCATCACAAAGCTCCATGACACATGCCATCAGAATGTTCCATGTCCTTCTCATCAAAATGCTCCATGCCCTTGTCATCACAGTGCTCCAAGATCCCAGTAATCACAATGCTCCATGCCCCATTTCATCTCAATGCTCCATGAAACCTGTCATCACAATGCACCATGCCCATCATCATAATGCTTCCGGCTATTGTCAGCACAATGAAATCAAAATTCTCCATGACCTCAGTCATCACAATGCTCCATGACCCCTGTCATCACAATACTCGATGAACATTTTCAGCCCAATGTTCCATGAACCTTGTCATCACAATGATCCATGCCCTTGTCATCCCAATGCTCCATGACCCCTGTATGCACAATGCTCCGTGACGCTTTTCATCACAGTGCTCCATGACACCAGTCATCATAATGCTCCATGCCCTTGTCATCCCAATGCTCCATGACCCCTGTATTCACAATGCTCCGTGACGCTTGTCATCACAGTGCTCCATGACACCTGTCATCACAATGTTCCATGCCTTTGTCAGCAAAATGCTACATGACTTTGTCATTACCATGCTCTATGCGCTTGTCATCACAATACTCCATTACCATTGTCATCACAATCCTCCATGAATCTTGGGATCACATTGTTACATGCCCTTGTCATCACAATGCTCCATGCTCCTTGAAATCAAAATGATCCATGACCACTGTCATCACAATGCTCCAAACACTTGTGATCACAATGTTCCATAAAACTTGTCATCACAACGCTCCATGATGCCTGTCATCACAATACTGCATGCACTTTTCATCACAATGCTCCATGACCTTTGCCATCACAATTCTCAATACACATGTCATCACAATGCTCCCTGACACTTGTCGCCAGAATGCTCCTTGAACCCTGTCACGAAAAGGCTCCATGACTTTACAACACAATGCCCCATGCCGTTTTCATCACAATGCTCCACGCCACTGTCAGCAAAAAACTCCACAAGCTTATCATGAGAAAGTTCCATGACCCTTGTCATCACAATTCTCCATGCACTTTTCAGCACAATGCTCCCAGACCTTGTCATCTCAATGCTCCAAGCCACTGTCAGCACAATGCACCATTACCTTTGTCATCAGAATCCTCCATGACACCTGGCATCACAATGCTCCATGCGATTGTCATCACAATGGGCCATTATATATGTTATCACAATGCTCCCTGATACCTCTCTTCACAATACTGCATGAACTGGTCATCACAATGCTCCATGCCCTTGTCCCCACAATGCACCATTCCAACAGTCATCGCAATAATCCATGAAACTTATTAGACCAATGCTCAATGCCCTTGTCATCACAATGCACCATGACCCTTGTAATCACAATGCTCCATGAACTTTTCATCACAGTGCTCTTTGATCCTTGTCATCACAATGCTCTATGTCTTTCTCAGCGCAATGCTACGTGACCCTTGTCATCACAGTGCTCCATGCGCTTGTCAGCACGATGCTCCATGACACATGTCATCATAATGCACCATGCGCTTGTCATCACAGTGCTCCACAAGCTTGTCATCACAATGCTCCATAAACCTTGTCATCACAATGCTCCATGCACTTCTCATCAAAATGCTCTCTCACCACAGATATCACAATGTTACATCACTATTCATCACAATACTCACTCACCCCTGTTATCACAGTGTTCCATGACTGCTGTCATCACAATGCTACATGCACTTATCATCACAATGTTCGATGACCCATGACATCACAATGCTCCATAACCCCTGTCATCAAAATGTTCCATGACCCTTTTCATCAAATTGCTCCATGACCCTGTCATCACAATGCTCCCTGCCCTTCTCATCACAATGCACAACGCCCTTGTCATCAAAATCCTCCATGACCTTTGTCATCACAAAGATCCATGACCCTTGGCATCACAATGCTCCATGTCATTGTCATCACAATCCTCCATGAACACTCTCATCACATTGCTCCATGTCCTTGTCATCACATAGCTCCATGACACATGTCATCAGAATGCTCCATGGCCTTCTCATCACAATTCTCCATGCCCTTGCCGTCACAATGCTCCATTACCCCTGTCATAACAATGCTCCATGATCCCTGCCATCACGATGTTCGGTGGCCTTGTCATCACAGTGCTCCATGACACCTGTCATCACAATGCTCCATGACTTTGTCAGCAAAATGCTACATGACCTTGTCATTACAATGCTCTATGCGCTTGTCATCACAATACTCCATTTCCATTGTCATCACAATCCTCCATGAACCTTGAGAGCACATTGCTTCCTGCCCTTGTCATCACAATGCTCCATGCTCCTTGAAATCAAAATGATCCATGTCCTCTGTCATCACAATGCTCCAAACCCTTGTGATCCCAGTGTTCCATAACACTTGTCATCACAATGCTCAGTACACTTGTCATCACAATGCTCCCTGACACTTGTCATCAGAATGCTCTTTGAACCCTGTCACGAAAAGGCTCCATGCCTTTTTCATCACAATTCCCCATTCCGTTTTCATCACAATGCTCCGTGACCGTTTTCATCAAAATGCTCCATGACTTTGTCTGAAAAATGTTCCATGACCCTTGTCATCACAATGTGCCATTCGCTTTTCATCACAACGGTCCAGAAAATTGTCATTGCAATGCTCCATAAACCTTGTAATCACAATGCGCCATACAGTTCTCTTCAAAATGCTCTCTCACCAGAGATATCACAGTGTTCCATCACTAGTTGTCACAATACTCCCTCACTACTGTAATCACAATGTCCCATGACCCCTGTCATCACAATGCTACATCCCTTTATCATCACAATGTTCCATGACCCCTGACATCACAATATTCTATAACCCCTGTCATCAAAATGTTCCAATACACTTTCCATCATATTGCTGCATGACCCTGTCATCAAAATACTCCCTGCCCTTATCATCACAATGCACCATGCACTTGTCTTCAAAATGCTCCATGACATTGGTTATCACAAAGCGCCATGACCCTTGGCATCACAATACTCCTTGTCATTGTCATCACAGTGCTCCATGAACCCTCTCATCACATTGCTCCATGCCCTTGTCAACACAAAGCTCCATGACACTTGCCATCAAAATGCTCTGTGCCCTTCTCATCACAATGCCCCATGACCTTGTCATTATAATCCTTCATGACCCATGTATCACAGTGTTCCATGCCCTTATCATCACAATGCTCTATGCCCACTCTCATCACAATAATCCATGAAACTTATTAGACCAATGCTCCATTCCCTTGTCATCACAATGCTCCATGCCCTTGTTATCACAACGGTCCATGACCCCTGTCATCACAATGCTCCATGCCTCCATTCATCACAATGCTTCATGACCTTTGTCATCACAATGGTCCATGCCCTCGTCATCAGCAGTCTCTGTGACATATTTAACCACAATGCTCCATGAAATTTTCATCACAATGCTCTTTGACCCTTGTCATCACAATGCTCTATGCCTTTCTCAGCACAATGCTCCATGACCCTTGTCATCACAATGCTCCATGCGCTTGTCAGCACAATGCTCCATGATCCATGTCATCACAATGCACCCTGCACTTTTCATCACAGTGCTCCACAATCTTGTCACCACAATGCTCCATAAAACTTGTCATCACAATTCTCCATGCACTTCTCATCAAAATGCTCTCTCAACACTGATATCACAATGTTACATCACAATTCATCACAATACTCCCTCACCCCTGTCATCACAATATTCCATGACTTCTGTCTTTGCAATGCTACATGCACATATCATCACAAAGTTCGATGACCCCTGACATCACAATGTTCCATAACCCCTGTCATCAAAATGCTCCATAACAATTTTCCTCAAAATGCTCAATGACCCCTGACATCACAATGTTCCATAACACCTGTCATCAAAATATTCCATGACCCTTTTCATCAAATTGCTCTATAACCCTGTCATCACAATACTCCCTGCCCTTCTCATCACAATGTACCACGCCCTTGTCATCAAAATGCTCCATGACATTTGTCATCACAAGGATCCATGACCCTTGGCATTTCAATGCTCCATGCCATTGTCATCACAATGCTCCGTGAACCCTCTAATCACAATGCTCCATGCACATTTGCATCTCAATGCTCCATGAACCCTGTCATCAAAATGCACCATGCCCATCATCATAATGCTTCAGGCTATTGTTATCACAATGAAATCAAAATATTTGATGATCTATCTCATCACAATGCTCCAAAACCTTGTGATCACAATGTTCCAACACTTATCCTCACAATGTCCCATGACGCTCATCATCACAATTATCCATGGTCTTCTCATCACAGTGCTCCATGACCTTTGTCATCACAGTGCTCTATACACTTGTCATCACAATGCTCCCTGACACTTGTCATCAGTATGCTCCTGGAACCCTGTCATGACAAAGCTCCATACCATTTTCATAACAATGATCCATGCCAATTTCATCACAATGCTCCAAGACACCAGTAATCACAAGGCTCCATGCCCTTGTCATCACAATGCCCCAAGACCCCTGTAATCACAATACTTCAAGCCCCTTTTCATCAGAATGCTCCATGAAACATGTTATTACAAGGCTCCATGGTCTTCTCATCACAATTCTCCAGGAACTTTTCATCCCAGTGCTCCATTCCCTTGTCATCAAAATCCTCCATGACCTTTGTCATCACAAAGATCCATGACCCTTGGCATCACAATGCTCCATGTCATTGTCATCACAATCCTCCATGAACACTCTCATCACATTGCTCCATGTCCTTGTCATCACATAGCTCCATGACACATGTCATCAGAATGCTCCATGGCCTTCTCATCACAATTCTCCATGCCCTTGCCGTCACAATGCTCCATTACCCCTGTCATAACAATGCTCCATGATCCCTGCCATCACGATGTTCGGTGGCCTTGTCATCACAGTGCTCCATGACACCTGTCATCACAATGCTCCATGACTTTGTCAGCAAAATGCTACATGACCTTGTCATTACAATGCTCTATGCGCTTGTCATCACAATACTCCATTTCCATTGTCATCACAATCCTCCATGAACCTTGAGAGCACATTGCTTCCTGCCCTTGTCATCACAATGCTCCATGCTCCTTGAAATCAAAATGATCCATGTCCTCTGTCATCACAATGCTCCAAACCCTTGTGATCCCAGTGTTCCATAACACTTGTCATCACAATGCTCAGTACACTTGTCATCACAATGCTCCCTGACACTTGTCATCAGAATGCTCTTTGAACCCTGTCACGAAAAGGCTCCATGCCTTTTTCATCACAATTCCCCATTCCGTTTTCATCACAATGCTCCGTGACCATTTTCATCAAAATGCTCCATGACTTTTTCTGAAAAATGTTCCATGACCCTTGTCATCACAATGTGCCATTCGCTTTTCATCACAACGGTCCAGAAAATTGTCATTGCAATGCTCCATAAACCTTGTAATCACAATGCGCCATACAGTTCTCTTCAAAATGCTCTCTCACCAGAGATATCACAGTGTTCCATCACTAGTTGTCACAATACTCCCTCACTACTGTAATCACAATGTCCCATGACCCCTGTCATCACAATGCTACATCCCTTTATCATCACAATGTTCCATGACCCCTGACATCACAATATTCTATAACCCCTGTCATCAAAATGTTCCAATACACTTTCCATCATATTGCTGCATGACCCTGTCATCAAAATACTCCCTGCCCTTATCATCACAATGCACCATGCACTTGTCTTCAAAATGCTCCATGACATTGGTTATCACAAAGCGCCATGACCCTTGGCATCACAATACTCCATGTCACTGTCATCACAATGCTCCCTGAACCCTCTCATCACATTGCTCGATGTCCTTGTCATCACAAAGCTCCATGACACTTGTCATCACAATGCTCGATGCCCTTCTCATCACAATGCTCCATGCCTTGTCATTACAATCCAGCATGACCCATGTATCATAGTGTTCCGTACCCTTGTCATCAGAAGGCTCCATGCCCACTCTCATCACAATCATCCACGAAATATTTCAGACCAATGTTCCATGCCCTTATCATCCCAATGCTCCATGACCCCTGTATTCACAATGCTCCGTGACGCTTGTCATCACAGTGCTCCATGACACATGTCATCACAATGCTCCATGCATTTGTCAGCAAAATACTACATGACCTTGTCATTACAATGCTTTGTGCGCTTGTCATCACAATACTCCATGACCCTTGTCATCACAATGTGCCACGGGCTTTTCATCATAATGATCCACAACCTTGTCATCGCTCTCCGCCATAAACCTTGTAATCACAATGCTCCATTCACTTCTCATCCAAATGCTCTCTCACCTGAGATATCACAATGTTCCGTCACCAGTTATCACAATCCTCGCTCTCCCCGGTAATCACAATGTTCCATGACCCCAGTCATCACAATGCTACATCCCCATATCAGCACAATGTTCCATAACCCCTGACATCACAATCTTCCATAAAACCTGTCATCAAAATGCTCCATGACCCTTTTCATCCCAAAGCTCCATGACCCATGGCATCAAAATATTCTATAACCCCTGTCATCAAAATGTTCCATTACACTTTTCATCAAAATGCTGCATGACCCTGTCATCAAAATGCTCCCTGCCCTTCTCATCACAATGCACCACACACTTGTCATCAAAATGTTCTATGACCTTTGTCATCACAAAGCTCCATGACCATTGGCATCACATTGCTCCATGTCATTGTCATCACAGTGCTCCATAAACGCTCTCATCACATTGCTCCATGCCCTTGTCATTACAAAGCTCCATGAGACTTGTCATCACAATGCTCGATGCCCTTCTCATCACAATGCTCCATTCCCTTGTCATTACAATCCTCCATGACCCATGTATCACAGTGTTCCGTGCCCTTGTCATCACAATGCTCCATGCCCACTCTCATCACAATAATCCTTGAAACATTTCAGACCAATGCTCAATGCCCTTCTCATCAAAATGCTCCATTACCTCTGTCATAACAATGCTCCATGACCACTGCCATCACAATGTTCCATTACACTTTTCATCAAATTGCTGCATGACCCGGTCATCAAAATGCTTCCTGCCCTTGTCATCACAATGCACCATGCCCTTGTCAACAAAATGCTCCATGATTTGTCATCACAAAGCTCCATGACAACTGTCATCACAATGCTCCATGCATTTGTCAGCAAAATTCTACATGAACTTGTCATTAGAAAGCTCTATGCGCTTGTCATTACAATGCTCCAAGAACTCTGTAATCACAATGCTCCATGCCCCTTTTCATCTCAATGCTCCATGAACCGTGTCATCACAATGCACCATGCCCATCATCATAATGCTTCAGGCTATTGTCATCACAATGAAATCAAAATTCTCCATGAACTCTGTCATCATAATGCTCCAAACCCTTGTGATCACAATGTTTCATAACACTTATCATCACAACACCGCATGACGATCATCATCACAGTTATCCATGGTCTTCTCATCACAATGCTCCATGATCTTTGTCATCACAATGCTCAATACACTTGTCATCACAATGCTCCCTGACACTTGTCGTCAGTATGCTCCTTGAACCCTGTCATGACAAGGCTCCATGCCTTTTTCATCACAGTGATCCATTCCCTTTTCATCACAATGCTCCAAGACCCCTGTAATCACAAAGCTCTATGCCCTTGTCATCACAAAGCTCCATGACGCAAGACATCAGAATGCTCCATGGCCTTCTCCTCACAACGCTCGATGTCATTGTCATCACAGTGCTCCATGAACCCTCTCATCACATTGCTTCTTGCCCTTGACATTACAATCCTCCATGACCCATGTATCACAGTGTTCCGTGCCCTTTTCATCACAATGCTCCATGCCCAATCTCATCACAATAATCCATGAAATATTTCAGACCAATGCTCAATTCACTTCTCATAAAAATGCTCCATTATCTCTGTCATAACAATGCTCCATGACCATTGCCATCACAATGTTCCACGGCCTTGTCATCACAAGGCTCCATTACCCATGTCTTCGCAATGCTCCAAGACACCTGTAATCAAAATGCTCCATGACCTTATCATAACAAAGCTCCATGACGCATGTCATCAGTAGGTTCCATGGCCTTCTCTTCACAATGATCCATGCCCTTGTCATCACAGTGTTCCAAGACCCCTGTAATCACAATGCTCCATGCCCCTTTTCATCTCAATGATCCATGAACCCTGTCATCACAATGCACCATGCCCATCATCATAATGCTTCATGCTATTGTCATCACAATGAAATCAAAATGCTCCATGACCTCTGTCATAACAATGCTCCAAACCCTTGTGATCACAATATTCCATAACACTTGTCATCACAGTGCCCCATGACACTCGTCATCACAATTATCCATGGTCTTCTCATCACAATGCTCCATGACCTTTGTCATCACAATGCTCAATACACTTGTCATCAAAATGCTCCCTGACACTTGTTGTCTGTATGCTCCTTGAACCCTGTCATGACAAGGCTCCATGCCTTTTTCATCACAATGATCCATGCCCTTTTCCTCACAATGCTCCAAGACCCATTTAAACACAATGCTCCATGTCATTGTCATCACAAAGCTCAATGAAATATGTCTTCAGAATGCTCCTTGGCCTTCTCCTCACAATGCTCCAAGCCCATGTCATCACAATGTTCCAAGACCCCTGTAATCACAATGGTCCATGCCCCTTTTCATCAGTATGCTCCATGAGATTTATCATCACAAGTCTCTATGGATTTCTCATCACAATGCTCCAGGACCTTGTCATCACAATGCTTCACGACCTTGTTCTGAACATTCTCAATGGCCCTTGTCATCATAATGCTCCAAGCCCTAGTCATCACAATGCTCCATTATATTTGTCATCAAAATCCTCCATTACATTTGGCATCACAATGCTCCCTGCCATTGTCATTGCAATGGACCATGACATATGTCATCACAATGCTCCCTGACACCTGTCTTCACAATACTCCATGACCTTCTCATCACAATGATCCATGCCCTTTTCATCACAATGCTCCAAGACCCATGTATTCACAATGCTCCATGCCCTTGTCATCACAAAACTCAATGACGCTTGCCATCAGGATTCTCCTTTGTCTTCTACTCACTATGCTCCATGCCCTTGTCATCACAATGTTCCAAGACCCCTGTAATCACAATACTCCATGCCCCTTTTCTTCAGTATGCTCCATGAGACTTGTCATCACAAGGATCCATGGTTTTGTCATCACAATGCTCCAGGACATTGTCATCACAATGCTTCACGACCTTGTCATGAAAATTTCCAATGGCCCTTGTCATCATAATGCTCCAAGCCCTAATCATCGCAATGCTCTATTATATTTGTCATCACAATTCTCCATTATATTTGGCATCACAATGCTCCATGCCATTTTCATCGCAATGGCCCATGACATATGTCATCACAATGCTCCCTGACACCTGTCTTCACACTACTCCATGACCTTCTCATCACAATGCTCCATGCCCTTGTCATCACAATGCACCATGTCCGCTCTCATCACAATAATCTATGAAACGTCTCAGACCAATGCTCCATGCCCGTGTCATCACAATCGTCCATGACCCCTGTCATCACAATGCTCCGTGACTCCAGTCATCACAATGCTTCATAACGTTTGTCATCACAATGGTCCATGCCCGTGTCATCACAAGGCTCTGTGACCTTTGTAACCACAATGCTCCATGAAATTTTCATCACGATTCTCTGTGACACTTGTCATCACAGTGCTCCATGTCTTTGTCAGAACAATGCTCCATGACGATTTTCATCACAATGTGCCACGCGCATTTCATCACAACGGTCCACAAACTTGTCATTGCAATGCTCCATAAACGTTGTAATAACAATGGTCCATGCACTTCTCATCAAAATGCTCTCTCACCAGAGATATCACAATGTTCCATCACTAGTCATTACAATACTCGCTCACCCCTGTAATCACAAGGTTCCATGACACTGTCATCACAATGCTACATCCCCTTATCATCACAAAGTTCCATGACCCCTGCCATCACAATGTTCCATAACCCCTGTCATCAAAATGCTCCCTGACCCTTTCCATCCCAAAGCTCCAAGTCCCCTGACATCACAAAGGTCTATAAACCCTGCCATCAAAATGTTCCATTACACTTTTTATCAAATTGCTGCATGACCCGGTCATCAAAATGCTCCCTGCCCTTCTCATTACAATGCACCATGCCCTTGTCATCAAAATGCTCCATGACTTGTCATCACAAGGCTCCATGACCCTTGGCATCACAATGCTCCATGTCATTGTCATCACAATGCTCCATGAACACTCTCATCACATTGCTCCATGCCCTTGTCATCACAAAGATCCATGACACTTGTCATCACAATGCTCGATGCCATTCTCATCACAATGCTCCATTCCCTTGTCATTACAATCCTGCATGACCCATGTATCACAGTGTTCCTTGCCCTTGTCATCACAATGCTCCATGCCCACTCTCATCACAATAATCCATGAAACATTTCAGACCAAAGTTCCATACCCTTCTCATCACAATGCTCCATTACTCCTGTCATAACAATGCACCATGACCCCTGCCATCACAATCTTCCATGGCCTAGTCATCACAAGGTTCCATGACACTTCTCATCACAATGCTCAAGACCCCTGAAATCACAATGCTCCATGCCCTTGTCATCACAAAGCTCCATGACGCATGTCATCAGAGTATTCCATGGCCTTCTCATCACAATGTTCCATGCCCTTGTCAGCACAATGCTACAAGACCCTTGTAATCACAATGCTCCATGCCACTTTTCATCTCAATGCCCCATGAACCCTGTAATCACAATGCACCATGCACATCATCATAATGCTTCAGGCTATTGTCATCACAATGAAATCAATATTCTGCATGTCCTCTGTCATCATAATGCTCCAAACCCTTGTGATCACAATTTTGCATAACACAAATCATCACAACACCCCATGATGCTCATCATCACAATTATCCATGGTCTTCTCATCACAATGCTCCATGATCTTTGTCATCACAATGCTCAATACACTTGTCATCACAATGCTCCCTGACACTTGTCGTCAGTATGCTCCTTGAACCCTGTCATGACAAGGCTCCATGCCTTTTTCATCACAATGATCCATGCCCTTTTCATCACAATGCTCCAAGATCCCTCTAATCACAATGCTCCATGCCCTTGTCATCACAAAACGCCATGACACATGTCATCAGAATGCTCCATGGCCTTCTCATCACAATGCTCCATGCCCTAGTCTTCACAATGCTCCAAGACCCCTGTAATCACAATGCTCCATGCCCCTTTTCATCAGAATGCTCCATAAGATTTGTCATCACAAGTCTCCATGGTCTTCTCATCACAATGCTCCAGGACCTCGTCATCACCATGCTTCATTTACTTGTCATCACAATGCTCCAGGACCCCTATCATCACAATACTCCATGCACATTTTCAGCCCAATGCTCCACGACCTACTCATCACAATGCTCCATGGCCAATATCATCCCAATGCTCCATGACCACTGTCATCACAGCATTCCATGACACCTCACAACACAATGATCCGGGATTCTTGTCATCACAGTGATCCATGCCCTTATCATCCCAATGCTCCATGACCCCTGTATTCACAATGCTCCGTGACGCTTGTCATCACAGTGCTCCATGACACATGTCATCACAATGCTCCATGCCTTTGTCAGCAAAATGCTACATGACCTTGTCATTACAATGCTTTGTGCGCTTGTCATCACAATACTCCATTTCCATTGTCATCACAATACTCCATGAACCTTGGGATCACATTGCTTCATGCCCTTGTTATCACAATGCTCCATGCTCCTTGAAATCAAAATGATCCATGACCTCTGTCATCACAATGCTCCAAATCCTTGTGATCACATTGTTCCATAACACTTGTCATCACAATGCTCCATGATGCCTGTCATCACAATACTCCATGGACTTTACATCACAATGCTCCATGACCTTTGTCATCACAATTCTCAATATACATGTCATCACAATGCTCCCTGACACTTGTCATCAGAATGTTCCTTGAACCCTGTCACAAAAAGTCTCCATGCCTTTTTCATCACAAAGCCCCATACCGTTTTCATCACAATGCTCCATGCCATTGTCATCAAAATACTCCACAAGCTTGTCATCAGAATGCTCCATGACCCTTGTCATCACAATTCTCCATGCACTTGTCAGCTCAGTGCTCCCTGACCCTTGTCATCACAATGCTCCAAGCCATTGTCATCACAATGCTCCATTACCTTTGTCATCAGAATCCTCCATGACACTTGGCATCACAATGCTCCATGCCATTGTCATCACAATGGGCCATTACATATGTCATCACAATGCTCCCTGACAACTGTCTTCACAATACTGCATGATCTGGTCAACACAATGCTCCATGCCATTGTCATCACAATGCGCCATTCCAACTGTCATCGCAATAATCCATGAAACATATTAGACCAATGTTCCATGCCCTTGTCATCACAATGCTCCATGCCCTTGTTATCACAATGCTCCATGACCCCTGTCATCACAATGCTCCGTGACTCCAGTCATCACAATGCTTCATGACCTTTGTCATCACAATTGTCCATGCCTTCGTCATCAACAGTCTTTGTGACATTTTTATCCACAATGCTCCAAGAACTTTTCATCACAATGCTCTTTGACCCTTGTCATCACAATGCTCTATGCCTTTCTCAGCACAATGCTCCATGACCCTTGTCATCACAATATTCCAAGCCTTTCTCATCACAATGCTCCATTATATTTGTCATCAGAATCCTCCATGACACTTGTCATCACAATGCTCTTTGACAATTGTGATCAGACTCCTCCATGATACCTGGCATCACAATGCTCCATGCCATTTTCATCACAATGGGCCATTACATATGTCATCACAATGCTCCCTGACACCTGTCTTCACAATATTGCATGACCTGGTCATCACAATGCTCCATGCCCTTGTCATCACAATGCGCCATTCCATCTGTCATCACAATAATCCATGAAACGTATTAGACCAATGCTCCATGCCTTTGTCATCACAATGCTCCATGCACTTGTTATCACAATGTTTCAAGACCCCTGTAATCAGAATGTTCCATGCCCCTTTTCATCAGTATGCTCCATGAGACTTGTCTTCACAAGGCTCCATGGTTTTCTAATCACAAAGCTCCAGGACCTTGTCATCACAATGCTCTTCGACCTTGTCATGAAAATTCTCAATGGCCCTTGTCATCATAATGCTCCAAGCCCTAGTCATCACAATGCTCCATTATATTTGTCATCACAATCCTCCATTACATTTGGCATCTCAGTGCTCCCTGACATTGTCATCGAAGTGGACCATGACATATGTCATCACAATGCTCCCTGACACCTGTCTTTACAGTACTCCATGACCTTCTCATCACAATGATCCATGCCCTTGTCATCCCAATGCTCCATGACCCGTGTATTCACAATGCTCCATGACCCTTGTCATCACAGTGCTCCATGACACCTGTCTTCACAATAATCCATGACCTTCTCATCACAATGCTCCATGCCCTTGTCATCACAATGCACCATGTCCACTGTCATCACAGTAATCTATGAAATTGTCAGACTAATGCTCCATGTCCCTGTCATCGCAATGCTCCATGCCCTTGTCATCACACTGCTCCATTACCCCTGTCATCACAATGCTCCCTGAATCCAGTCATCACAATTCTTCATAACGTTTGTCAACACAACGGTCCATGCTCGCGTCCTCAAAAGGCTCTGTGTCCTTTGTAACCTCAATGCTCCATGAAACTTTCATCACAATGCTCCGTGACCCTTGTCATCACAATGCTCCATGCCTTTGTCAGAACAATACTCCATGACCCTTGTCATCACAATGTGCCACGCGCTTTTCATCACAATGATCCACAACCTTCTCATCGCTATCCGCCATACTCCTTGTAATCACAATGCTCCATGCACTTCTCATCCAAATGCTCTCTCACCTGAGATATCAAAATGTTCCGTCACCAGTTATCACAATCCTCCCTCACCCCGGTAATCACAATGTTCCATGACCCCAGTCATCACAATGCTTCATCCCCTTATCAGAACAATGTCCCATAACCCCTGACATCACAATCTTCCATAACCCCTGTCATCAAAATGCTCCATGACCCTTTTCATCCCAAAGCTCCATGACCCCTGGCATCAAAATGTTCTATAACCCCTGTCATCAAAATGTTCCATTACACTTTTCATCAAATTGCTGCATGACCCTGTCATCAAAATGCTCCCTGCCCTTCTCATCACAATGCACCACACACTTGTCATCAAAATGTTCTATGACCTTTGTCATCACAAAGCTCCATGACCATTGGCATCACATTGCTCCATGTCATTGTCATCACAGTGCTCCATAAACGCTCTCATCACATTGCTCCATGCCCTTGTCATTACAAAGCTCCATGACACTTGTCATCACAATGCTCGATGCCCTTCTCATCACAATGCTCCATGCTCTTGTCATTACAATCCTCCATGACCCATGTATCACAGTGTTCCGTGCCCTTGTCATCACAATGCTCCATGCCCACTCTCATCACAATAATCCTTGAAACATTTCAGACCAATGCTCAATGCCCTTCTCATCAAAATGCTCCATTACCTCTGTCATAACAATGCTCCATGACCACTGCCATCACAATGTTCCATTACACTTTTCATCAAATTGCTGCATGACCCGGTCATCAAAATGCTTCCTGCCCTTGTCATCACAATGCACCATGCCCTTGTCATCAAAATGCTCCATGACTTGTCATCACAAAGCTCCATGACACCTGTCATCACAATGCTCCATGCATTTGTCAGCAAAATTCTACATGACCTTGGCATTAGAAAGCTCTATGTGCTTGTCATTACAATGCTCCAAGAACTCTGTAATCACAATGCTCCATGCCCTTTTTCATCTCAATGCTCCACGAACCGTGTCATCACAATGCACCATGCCCATCATCATAATGCTTCAGGCTATTGTCATCACAATGAAATCAAAATTCTCCATGAACTCTGTCATCATAATGCTCCAAACCCTTGTGATCACAATGTTTCATAACACTTATCATCACAACACCGCATGACGATCATCATCACAATTATCCATGGTCTTCTCATCACAATGCTCCATGATCTTTGTCATCACAATGCTCAATACACTTGTCATCACAATGCTCCCTGACACTTGTCGTCAGTATGCTCCTTGAACCCTGTCATGACAAGGCTCCATGCCTTTTTCATCACAGTGATCCATTCCCTTTTCATCACAATGCTCCAAGACCCCTGTAATCACAAAGCTCTATGCCCTTGTCATCACAAAGCTCCATGACGCAAGACATCAGAATGCTCCATGGCCTTCTCCTCACAACGCTCGATGTCATTGTCATCACAGTGCTCCATGAACCCTCTCATCACATTGCTTCTTGCCCTTGACATTACAATCCTCCATGACCCATGTATCACAGTGTTCCGTGCCCTTTTCATCACAATGCTCCATGCCCAATCTCATCACAATAATCCATGAAATATTTCAGACCAATGCTCAATTCCCTTCTCATAACAATGCTCCATTACCTCTGTCATAACAATGCTCCATGACCATTGCCATCACAATGTACCACGGCCTTGTCATCACAAGGCTCCATTACCCATGTCTTCGCAATGCTCCAAGACACCTGTAATCAAAATGCTCCATGAACTTGTCATAACAAAGCTCCATGACGCATGTCATCAGTAGGTTCCATGGCCTTCTCTTCACAATGTTCCATGCCCTTGTCATCACAGTGTTCCAAGACCCCTGTAATCACAATGCTCCATGCCCTTTTCATCTCAATGATCCATGAACCCTGTCATCACAATGCACCATGCCCATCATCATAATGCTTCATGCTATTGTCATCACAATGAAATCAAAATGCTCCATGACCTCTGTCATAACAATGCTCCAAACCCTTGTGATCACAATATTCCATAACACTTGTCATCACAGTGCCCCATGACACTCGTCATCACAATTATCCATGGTCTTCTCATCACAATGCTCCATGACCTTTGTCATCACAATGCTCAATACACTTGTCATCAAAATGCTCCCTGACACTTGTTGTCTGTATGCTCCTTGAACCCTGTCATGACAAGGCTCCATGCATTTTTCATCACAATGATCAATGCCCTTTTCATCACAATGCTCCAAGAACCCTTTAAACACAATGCTCCATGCCCTTGTCATCACAAAGCTCAATGAAACATGTCTTCAGAATGCTCCTTGGAATTCTCCTCACAATGCTCCATGCCCATGTCATCACAATGTTCCAAGACCCCTGTAATCACAATGGTCCATGCCCCTTTTCATCAGTATGCTCCATGAGATTTATCATCACAAGTCTCTATGGATTTCTCATCACAATGCTCTAGGACCTTGTCATCACAATGCTTCACGACCTTGTTCTGAAAATTCTCAATGGCCCTTGTCATCATAATGCTCCAAGCCCTAGTCATCACAATGCTCCATTATATTTGTCATGACAATCCTCCATTACATTTGGCATCACAATGCTCCATGCCATTGTCATTGCAATGGACCATGACATATATCATCACAATGCTCCCTGACACCTGTCTTCACAATACTCCATGACCTTCTCATCACAATGATCCATGCCCTTGTCATCACAATGCACCATGTCCAATGTCATCACAATAATCTATGAAACTTGTCAGACAAATGCTCCATGCCCCTGTCACCACAATGATCCATGCCCTTGTCATCACAATGCTCCATGACCCCTCTCATCACAATGCTCCGTGACTCCAGTCATCACAATGCTTCATAACATTTGTCATCACAATGGTCCATGCCCGCATCATCACAAGGCTCTGTGACCTTTATAACCACAATGCTCCATGAACTTTTCATCACAATGCTCCGTGACCCTTGTCATCAAAATGCTCCATGCGTTTGTCAGAAAAATGCTCCATGACCCTTGTCATCACAACGTGCTACGCAATTTTGATCACAACGGTCCACAAATTTGTCATTGTAATGCTCCATAAACCTTGTAATCACAATGCTCCATGCACTTCTCATCACAATGCTCCATTTCCCCTGTCATAACAATGCTCCATGACCCCTGCCATCACAATATTCCACGGCCTTGTCATCACAAGGCTCCATGACACTTGTCATCACAATGCTCCAAGACCCCTGTAATCACAATGCTCCATGCCCTTGTCATCACAAAGCTCCATGACACATGCCATCAGAATGTTCCATGTCCTTCTCATCAAAATGCTCCATGTCCTTGTCATGACAGTGCTCCCAGACCCCTGTAATCACAATTCTCCATTCCCCTTTTCATCTCAATGCTCCGTGAACCCTGTCATCACAATGCACCATGCCCATCATCATAATGCTTCCGGCTATTGTCAGCACAATGAAATCAAAATTCTCCATGACCTCTGTCATCACAATGCTCCATGACCCCTGTCATCACAATACTCCATGAACATTTTCAGCCCAATGCTCCATGACCCTTGTCATCACAGTGATCCATGACCTTGTCATCCCAATGCTCCATGACCCCTTTATTCACAATGCTCCGTGACGCTTGTCATCTCAGTGCTCCATGACACCTGTCATCACAATGCTCCATGCCTTTGTCAGCAAAATGCTACATGAACTTGTCATTACCATGCTCTATGCGCTTGTCATCACAATACTCCACTACCATTGTCATCACAATCCTCCATGAACCTTGGGATCACATTGCTTCATGCCCTTGTAATCACAATGCTCCATGCTCCTTGAAATCAAAATGATCCATGACCTCTGTCCTCACAATGCTCCTAACCCTTGTGATCAAAATGTTCCATAACACTTGTCATCACAACGCTCCATGATGCCTGTCATCACAATACTCCATGCACTTTTATCAGAATGCTCCATGACCTTTGTCATCACAATTCTCAATACACTTGTCATCACAATGCTCCCTGACACTTGTCATCAAAATGCTCCTTGAAACCTGTCACGAAAATGCTCCATGCCTTTTTCATCACAATGCCCTATGCCGTTTTCATCACAATGCTCCATGCCACTGTAATCAAAATACTCCACAAGCTTGTCATGAGAATGCTCCATGACACTTGTCATCACAATTCGCCATGCACTTGTCATCACAAGCCTCCATGACCCTTCTCATCACAGTGATCCAAGACCCCGTAATCACAATGCTCCATGCCCATTTTTCATCTCAATGATCCATGAACCCTGTCATCACAATGCACCATGCCCATCATCATAATGCTTCATGCTATTGTCATCACAATGAAATCAAAATGCTCCATGACCTCTGTCATAACAATGCTCCAAACCCTTGTGATCACAATATTCCATAACACTTGTCATCACAGTGCCCCATGACACTCGTCATCACAATTATCCATGGTCTTCTCATCACAATGCTCCATGACCTTTGTCATCACAATGCTCAATACACTTGTCATCAAAATGCTCCCTGACACTTGTTGTCTGTATGCTCCTTGAACCCTGTCATGACAAGGCTCCATGCCTTTTTCATCACAATGATCCATGCCCTTTTCCTCACAATGCTCCAAGACCCCTTTAAACACAATGCTCCATGCCCTTGTCATCACAAAGCTCAATGAAACATGCCTTCATATGCTCCTTGGCCTTCTCCTCACAATGCTCCAAGCCCATGTCATCACGATGTTCCAAGACCCCTGTAATCACAATGGTCCATGCCCCTTTTCATCAGTATGCTCCATGAGATTTATCATCACAAGTCTCTATGGATTTCTCATCACAATGCTCCAGGACCTTGTCATCACAATGCTTCACGACCTTGTTCTGAACATTCTCAATGGCCCTTGTCATCATAATGCTCCAAGCCCTAGTCATCACAATGCTCCATTATATTTGTCATCAAAATCCTCCATTACATTTGGCATCACAATGCTCCCTGCCATTGTCATTGCAATGGACCATGACATATGTCATCACAATGCTCACTGACACCTGTCTTCACAATACTCCATGACCTTCTCATCACAATGATCCATGCCCTTGTCATCACAATGCACCATGTCCAATGTCATCACAATAATCTATGAAACTTGTCAGACCAATGCTCCATGCCCCTGTCACCACAATGCTCCATGCCCTTGTCATCACAATGCTCCATGACCCCTGTCATCACAATGCTCCGTGACTCCAGTCATCACAATGCTTCATAACATTTCTCATCACAATGGTCCATGCCCGGGTCATCACAAGGCTCTGTGACCTTTATAAACACAATGCTCCATGAACTTTTCATCACAATGCTCCATGACCCTTGTCATCAAAATGCTCCATGCGTTTGTCAGAAAAATGCTCCATGACCCTTGTCATCACAATGTGCTACGTGATTTTCATCAAAACGATCCAAAAATTTGTCATGGTAATGCTCCATAAACCTTGTAATCACAATGCTCCATGCCCTTCTCATCACAATGCTCCATTACGCCTGTCATAACAATGCTCCATGACCCCTGCCATCACAATATTCCACGGCCTTGTCATCACAAGGCTCCATGACACTTGTCATCACAATGCTCCAAGACCCCTGTAATCACAATGCTCCATGCCCTTGTCATCACAAAGCTCCATGACACATGCCATCAGAATGTTCCATGTCCTTCTCATCAAAATGCTCCATGCCCTTGTCATCACAGTGCTCCAAGATCCCAGTAATCACAATGCTCCATGCCCCATTTCATCTCAATGCTCCATGAAACCTGTCATCACAATGCACCATGCCCATCATCATAATGCTTCCGGCTATTGTCAGCACAATGAAATCAAAATTCTCCATGACCTCAGTCATCACAATGCTCCATGACCCCTGTCATCACAATACTCCATGAACATTTTCAGCCCAATGTTCCATGAACCTTGTCATCACAATGATCCATGCCCTTGTCATCCCAATGCTCCATGACCCCTGTATGCACAATGCTCCGTGATGCTTTTCATCACAGTGCTCCATGACACCAGTCATCATAATGCTCCATGCCCTTGTCATCCCAATGCTCCATGACCCCTGTATTCACAATGCTCCGTGACGCTTGTCATCACAGTGCTCCATGACACCTGTCATCACAATGTTCCATGCCTTTGTCAGCAAAATGCTACATGACTTTGTCATTACCATGCTCTATGCGCTTGTCATCACAATACTCCATTACCATTGTCATCACAATCCTCCATGAATCTTGGGATCACATTGTTACATGCCCTTGTCATCACAATGCTCCATGCTCCTTGAAATCAAAATGATCCATGACCACTGTCATCACAATGCTCCAAACACTTGTGATCACAATGTTCCATAAAACTTGTCATCACAACGCTCCATGATGCCTGTCATCACAATACTGCATGCACTTTTCATCACAATGCTCCATGACCTTTGCCATCACAATTCTCAATACACATGTCATCACAATGCTCCCTGACACTTGTCGCCAGAATGCTCCTTGAACCCTGTCACGAAAAGGCTCCATGACTTTACAACACAA
The DNA here is from genome assembly GCF_964341445.2 of Mesoplodon mirus. NCBI lineage: Eukaryota > Metazoa > Chordata > Mammalia > Artiodactyla > Ziphiidae > Mesoplodon > Mesoplodon mirus. The sequence continues at coordinate 3,382,482 of NW_028295813.1, read as the reverse complement.
TGCCCCATGCCGTTTTCATCACAATGCTCCACGCCACTGTCAGCAAAAAACTCCACAAGCTTATCATGAGAAAGTTCCATGACCCTTGTCATCACAATTCTCCATGCACTTTTCAGCACAATGCTCCCAGACCTTGTCATCTCAATGCTCCAAGCCACTGTCAGCACAATGCACCATTACCTTTGTCATCAGAATCCTCCATGACACCTGGCATCACAATGCTCCATGCGATTGTCATCACAATGGGCCATTATATATGTTATCACAATGCTCCCTGATACCTCTCTTCACAATACTGCATGAACTGGTCATCACAATGCTCCATGCCCTTGTCCCCACAATGCACCATTCCAACAGTCATCGCAATAATCCATGAAACTTATTAGACCAATGCTCAATGCCCTTGTCATCACAATGCACCATGACCCTTGTAATCACAATGCTCCATGAACTTTTCATCACAGTGCTCTTTGATCCTTGTCATCACAATGCTCTATGTCTTTCTCAGCGCAATGCTACGTGACCCTTGTCATCACAGTGCTCCATGCGCTTGTCAGCACGATGCTCCATGACACATGTCATCATAATGCACCATGCGCTTGTCATCACAGTGCTCCACAAGCTTGTCATCACAATGCTCCATAAACCTTGTCATCACAATGCTCCATGCACTTCTCATCAAAATGCTCTCTCACCACAGATATCACAATGTTACATCACTATTCATCACAATACTCACTCACCCCTGTTATCACAGTGTTCCATGACTGCTGTCATCACAATGCTACATGCACTTATCATCACAATGTTCGATGACCCATGACATCACAATGCTCCATAACCCCTGTCATCAAAATGTTCCATGACCCTTTTCATCAAATTGCTCCATGACCCTGTCATCACAATGCTCCCTGCCCTTCTCATCACAATGCACAACGCCCTTGTCATCAAAATCCTCCATGACCTTTGTCATCACAAAGATCCATGACCCTTGGCATCACAATGCTCCATGTCATTGTCATCACAATCCTCCATGAACACTCTCATCACATTGCTCCATGTCCTTGTCATCACATAGCTCCATGACACATGTCATCAGAATGCTCCATGGCCTTCTCATCACAATTCTCCATGCCCTTGCCGTCACAATGCTCCATTACCCCTGTCATAACAATGCTCCATGATCCCTGCCATCACGATGTTCGGTGGCCTTGTCATCACAGTGCTCCATGACACCTGTCATCACAATGCTCCATGACTTTGTCAGCAAAATGCTACATGACCTTGTCATTACAATGCTCTATGCGCTTGTCATCACAATACTCCATTTCCATTGTCATCACAATCCTCCATGAACCTTCAGAGCACATTGCTTCCTGCCCTTGTCATCACAATGCTCCATGCTCCTTGAAATCAAAATGATCCATGTCCTCTGTCATCACAATGCTCCAAACCCTTGTGATCCCAGTGTTCCATAACACTTGTCATCACAATGCTCAGTACACTTGTCATCACAATGCTCCCTGACACTTGTCATCAGAATGCTCTTTGAACCCTGTCACGAAAAGGCTCCATGCCTTTTTCATCACAATTCCCCATTCCGTTTTCATCACAATGCTCCGTGACCGTTTTCATCAAAATGCTCCATGACTTTGTCTGAAAAATGTTCCATGACCCTTGTCATCACAATGTGCCATTCGCTTTTCATCACAACGGTCCAGAAAATTGTCATTGCAATGCTCCATAAACCTTGTAATCACAATGCGCCATACAGTTCTCTTCAAAATGCTCTCTCACCAGAGATATCACAGTGTTCCATCACTAGTTGTCACAATACTCCCTCACTACTGTAATCACAATGTCCCATGACCCCTGTCATCACAATGCTACATCCCTTTATCATCACAATGTTCCATGACCCCTGACATCACAATATTCTATAACCCCTGTCATCAAAATGTTCCAATACACTTTCCATCATATTGCTGCATGACCCTGTCATCAAAATACTCCCTGCCCTTATCATCACAATGCACCATGCACTTGTCTTCAAAATGCTCCATGACATTGGTTATCACAAAGCGCCATGACCCTTGGCATCACAATACTCCTTGTCATTGTCATCACAGTGCTCCATGAACCCTCTCATCACATTGCTCCATGCCCTTGTCATCACAAAGCTCCATGACACTTGCCATCAAAATGCTCTGTGCCCTTCTCATCACAATGCCCCATGACCTTGTCATTATAATCCTTCATGACCCATGTATCACAGTGTTCCATGCCCTTATCATCACAATGCTCTATGCCCACTCTCATCACAATAATCCATGAAACTTATTAGACCAATGCTCCATTCCCTTGTCATCACAATGCTCCATGCCCTTGTTATCACAACGGTCCATGACCCCTGTCATCACAATGCTCCATGCCTCCATTCATCACAATGCTTCATGACCTTTGTCATCACAATGGTCCATGCCCTCGTCATCAGCAGTCTCTGTGACATATTTAACCACAATGCTCCATGAAATTTTCATCACAATGCTCTTTGACCCTTGTCATCACAATGCTCCATGCGCTTGTCAGCACAATGCTCCATGATCCATGTCATCACAATGCACCCTGCACTTTTCATCACAGTGCTCCACAATCTTGTCACCACAATGCTCCATAAAACTTGTCATCACAATTCTCCATGCACTTCTCATCAAAATGCTCTCTCAACACTGATATCACAATGTTACATCACAATTCATCACAATACTCCCTCACCCCTGTCATCACAATATTCCATGACTTCTGTCTTTGCAATGCTACATGCACATATCATCACAAAGTTCGATGACCCCTGACATCACAATGTTCCATAACCCCTGTCATCAAAATGCTCCATAACAATTTTCCTCAAAATGCTCAATGACCCCTGACATCACAATGTTCCATAACACCTGTCATCAAAATATTCCATGACCCTTTTCATCAAATTGCTCTATAACCCTGTCATCACAATACTCCCTGCCCTTCTCATCACAATGTACCACGCCCTTGTCATCAAAATGCTCCATGACCTTTGTCATCACAAGGATCCATGACCCTTGGCATTTCAATGCTCCATGCCATTGTCATCACAATGCTCCGTGAACCCTCTAATCACAATGCTCCATGCACATTTGCATCTCAATGCTCCATGAACCCTGTCATCAAAATGCACCATGCCCATCATCATAATGCTTCAGGCTATTGTTATCACAATGAAATCAAAATATTTGATGATCTATCTCATCACAATGCTCCAAAACCTTGTGATCACAATGTTCCAACACTTATCCTCACAATGTCCCATGACGCTCATCATCACAATTATCCATGGTCTTCTCATCACAGTGCTCCATGACCTTTGTCATCACAGTGCTCTATACACTTGTCATCACAATGCTCCCTGACACTTGTCATCAGTATGCTCCTGGAACCCTGTCATGACAAAGCTCCATACCATTTTCATAACAATGATCCGTGCCAATTTCATCACAATGCTCCAAGACACCAGTAATCACAAGGCTCCATGCCCTTGTCATCACAATGCCCCAAGACCCCTGTAATCACAATACTTCATGCCCCTTTTCATCAGAATGCTCCATGAAACATGTTATTACAAGGCTCCATGGTCTTCTCATCACAATTCTCCAGGAACTTTTCATCCCAGTGCTCCATTCCCTTGTCATCACAATGCTCCATGACGCATGTCCTCACAATAGTTCCTGAATATTTTCAGTCCAAATCTCCAGGAATTTCTCATCACAATGCTTCATGATCCCTATCATCCCAATGCTCCATGACCACTGTCATCACAACGCTCCATGACCCCTGACAACACAGTGATCCGGGACTCTTGTCATCACAGTGCTAAATTCCCTAGTCATCACAATGCTCCATGAACATTTTCAGCCCGATGCTCCATGACACTTGTCATCACAATGATCCATGCCCTTGCCATCCCAATGCTCCATGACCCCCGTAATCACAATGATCCGTGATGCTTCTCATCACAGTGCTCTATGACCCTTATCATCACAATGCTCCATGCCTGTGTCAGCAATATGCTACATGACCTTGTCATCAAAATGCTCCATTTGCTTGTCATCACAATACTCCCTTACCATTGTCATCACAATCCTCCATGAACTTTGGGATCACATTGCTTCATGCCCTTGCCATCCCAATGCTCCAAGCTCCTTGAAAACAAAATGATCCATGATTTCTATCATCACAATGCTCCAAACCCTTGTGATCACAATGTTCCATAACACTTGTCATCACAACGCACCATGATGCCTGTCATCACAATACTCCATGTCCTTTTCGTCAAAATGCTCCATGATCTTTTTCATCACAATTCTCCAAACCCTTGTGATCACAATGTTCCATAACACTTGTCATCACAACGCTCCATGATGCCTGTCATCACAATACTCCATGTCCTTTTCGTCAAAATGCTCCATGATCTTTTTCATCACAATTCTCAAAACACTTGTCATCACTATGTTCCCTGACACTTGTCGTCAGAATGCTCCTTGAAACCTGTCATGAAATGGCTTCATGCCTTTTTCATCACAATGCTCCCTGTCCTTTTCATCACAATGCTCCATGCCATTGTCGTCACAATACTCCACAAGCTTGTCATCAGAATGGTCCATGACACTTGTCATCACAATGCTCCATGGCCACTGTCATCACAATGCTCCATACCCCTTGTCATTACTGTGCTCCATGACGCTCGTCATCACAATTATCCATGGTCTTCTCATCACAATGCTCTACGCCCTTGTCATCAAAATGCTCCATGACACTTGTCATCACAATGCTCCATGGCCACTGTCATCACAATGCTCCATTCCCCTTGTCATTACAGTGCTCCATGACGGTCGTCATAACAATGCTCCACGGTGTTGCCATCACAATGCTCCATTCCCTGGTCATCACAATGCTCCATGCCCTGGTCATCACAATGCTCCATGTCCTCAGTCATCACAATTCTCTTCGTTCTTGGCATCACTATGCTCCATTACAGTTCTCATCACCGTGTTACATGATTTGTCATCACAATTCTCTATGCACTTTTCATCGCAATGCTCCATCACCCCTGTCATAGGAAGCTCCATGTGCTTCTCATCACAATGCTTCATGAACTTGTCATCAAAATTCTCAATGGCCCTTGTCATCACAATGCTCCATGCCCTTGTCATCACAATGCTCCATGTCCCTTGTCATCACAATGCTCCAATCCCTTGTCATCAAAATGCTCCATTACATTTGTCATCACAATCCTCCATGACACTTGGCATCAAAATGTTCCATTCCATTGTCATCGCAATGGACCATGACATATGTCATCACAATGCTCCCTGAGACCTGTCTTCAAAATACTCCATGACCTTCTCATCACAGTGCTCCATGCCTTGTCATCACATTGCACCATGCCCACTGTCATCACAATAATCCATGAAACATGTAAGGCCAATGCTCCATGTCCCTGTCATCACAATGATCATTGCCTTTTCATCACAATGCTCTATGAACCCTGTCATCACAATGCTCCATGACTCCAGTCATCACAATGCTTCATGACCTTTGTCATCACAATGGTCCATGCCCTCGTCATCACAAGGCTCTGTGACCTTTGTCACCAAAATGCTCCATGAAATTTTCATCACAATGCTCGTTGACCCTTCTCATCACAATGCTCCATGCCTTTGTCAGCACAGGGCTCCATGACCCATGTCATCACAATGCACCATGTGCTTGTCATAACAATGCTCCACAACCTTGTCATCACAATGCTCCATAAAACTTGTCATCACAATGCTCCATTCACTTCTTATCAAAATGCTCTCTCAAAAATGATGTCAAAATATTCCCTCACTAGTCATCACAATACACCCACTCCCCTGTCATCACAATGGTCCACATCTCCATCATGAAAATGTTCCATGACTCCTGACATCACAATATTCCATAACCCCTGTCATCAAAATGTTCCATGACACTTTTCATCAAATTGTTCCATTACCCTGTCATCACAATGCTCCCTGCCCTTCACAAGAGAAGTCACCACACATTTGTCATCAAAATGCTCCATGACGTTTGTCATCACAAAACTCCATGACCCTTGGCATCACAATGCTCCATGCCATTGTCATCACAATGCTCCAAAAACCTCTCATCACATCGTTCCAAGCCCTTTTCATCACAGTATCCATGATGCTTTTCATCACAATGCTCGATGCCATTCTTCTCACAATGCTCCATGCACTTGTCATTACAATCCTCCATGAACCATGTATCACAGTGTTCCGTGCCCTTGTTATCACAATGCTCCTTGCCCCCTCTCATCACAATAATCCATGAAACATCTCAGACCAATGTTCCATGCCCTTTTCATCACAATGATCCAAGACTCCTGTAATCATAATGCTCCATGCCCCTTTTCATCTCAATACTACATGAATGCTGTCATCACAGTGCACCAATGTGCATCATCATAATGCTTCATGCTATTGTCATCACAATGAAATCAAAATGCTCTATGACCTCTGTCATCACAATGCTCCAAATCCTTGTGATCACAATATTCTATAACACTTATCATCACAGCTCCCAATAACGCAAGTCATCACAATTATCCATGGTCTTCTAATCACAATGCTCCATGACATTTGTCATCACAATGCTCAATACCCTTGTCATCACAATGGTCCCTGACACTTGTCATCAGTATGCTCCTTGAACCCCGTCATAACAAGGCTCCATGACTTTTTCATCACAATGTTACATGCCCTTTTCCTCACAGTGCTCCAAGACCACTGTAATCACAATGCTCCATGCCCTTGTCATCACAAAGCTCCATGATGCATGTCATCAGAACGCTCCATGACATTCTCATCCCAATGTTCAATGCCCTTGTCATCACAATGCTCCAAGACCCCTGTAATCACAATGCTCCATGAGCCTTTTCATCAGAATGCTCCATGAGATTTGTCATCACATGGCTCCATGGTCTTCTCATCACAGTGCTCCAGTACCTTGTCATCACAATGCTCCTTGACCCCTGTCATCACAATACTCCATGAACATTATCAGCCCAATGCTCCATGACGTTCTCATCACAATGTTCCATGACCTCTGTCATAACAATGCTCCATGACCACTGTCATGACAATGCTCCATGAACCCTGACAACACAATGATCCGGGATGCTTGTCATCAAAATGCTCCATGCCCTTGTCATCCCAATGCTCCATGAACCCTTTAATCACAGTGCTCCATGACGCTTGTCATCACAGTGCTCCATGAACCTTGTCATCACAATGCATTTGTCAGCAAAATGATACATAATCTTGTCATCACAATGCTCCATGTGCTTGTCATCACAATCCTCCATGACCCTTGGGATCATATTGCTTTATGCCCTTGTCATCTTTATCTTGCCTTTCTAGTTTTTACAGATTTTCGGATGCCCTTTTTGACCGGTGGGAAGTGACAATTCTTTGTAGTGTGGATTTGCATTGTGCGCTTGCTTGATTGGCCAAAAAGGGCCTATGCCTTTTCTCCTGAATATATTCAGGAGAAAAGTCATACGCTGTTTTTGGCCAAGTGCATCATTCTCGAAGTTGTGATGCCTTTCCTGTGCTTTAAAGGTGATTCCAATTTACCTCTTGAAATATGTTTTGTGCAATTCTGCCTCATTTTCAAGTCCGCTATTTTGCCTTCCCTCAACAGATTTTTGGAAGAGAGTAGTCCTTTATAACTCTGCAGGTTTTTGATTTGCTTTGCCCCTGAGCTCCAATATTCAAATCCCATTATTGGGAGATGACCGCAAATCCAAAATTTTGCTTCAGGAACTATACTGGTTCCAGGGGTGGCTATACTGGTTCCCTGTGGGTGGCTGAGGCTTTGGTTAATTCTTCTTCCTAATGGGAATTTAGAGTGACATGTGTCCGTCCAAATGCCTACATCTACTCTCTGATTGGTTCTCCCTCTTCCCTTTCATCCTCTGCACAATTAGCAAACTGTGCGAACCAGGAAGTTATAGGGGATGACTCTCCTAAGTTGGGAGATTGATAGTAAAGTTGTTGGAATGCCAAACTGTAGCACAAGGAGAGGAAAAAGTAGGAGATTTTCAGAAACCTTTCGCCATCACAGGGTGTCCATTCTCTAGGTTTCCCATACATGTTATAACTGTAGTGATATTCCCTTCTACCTGGAAATTTGGGACCCATGGAATGGTGGCATGCATTACTACTTTAGAGGGTATGCATTTTCTCTCCTAATCTCACCAGTCCTCTCAGTCCCAAGTGTCCAGCCTTATGTCTCATCCTGCTGTCTTTGCAGATAGGGTCATTCTAGGTTTCATCAGAACCCCTGAAGGAATTGTGTAAGAATTTCACTGTTTTTTTGTTTTGTTTTTGAAATTCATTTTTATAATGGGGTTGAGCTGATTTTCACTGACGTGTTTATACCGGTCTAGACACACTTGATTCCCTTACAGAGGCATATCAATACATAGGTTTTAAGATTCTTACTAATCAAATATATTCCTCTGTGGGGAATAGGGGTTTTGAGTCCCGTTCACTGAGGAAGGTGTAGGTCTTGTCTATTCTGTATTTGGTTTATGGAATGGTACCTGTGCTAATATCAAACTCTGGTTTTATGCATCACCCCACCTCTCCTTTCCCCTTAAGGAGGCATAAGAGTGTTTTCTAAATGTGAGACGCTGCTCTCTTTCCTAATTCAGTTCATGAGTTGTGATGTTGACATTCCCTCTCTAAGTGATATCTTATGATAAGATTCTTTTTCTGTGTGACTAATTTCCATTAGAATCATCATACCTAAAACTTCTCATTATGCTGCTACTGGCCTTATGACACTGATTTCACGTCTGAGTGATATTCCGTTGTACAAAATTACCACAAGTTCTTTATGCATTTCTCTTTTTCCTGGGATACTTTAGGTGTACCGAAGTTGAGGTTCTTGTATGCAGAGCAGCCCTAAACTTTGGGGTGCCTGTGTCTTGTTGATATTTAGTCTTCCCAAGTTATATGTCCATGAGTTGAAGTCCCCTTTGCTCGGGGGCTTTGTATTTTAGATGTTTTAGGAAACAGCATACACTTCTTCAGAGTAGCTCTTGGATATTTATACCCCACCCATCAGCGTGACTAGTCTCCCTGTTTTCCATGGCCTCTCCTGCATTTTTGATTTGTACACATTTTTTGGATGGACTTTCTGAGCAGTAGAAATTCAGACTTCTTTATTGTGCGGATTTGCATTTCCCTCTTCCTTGGTTGGCCAAAAACTCTGTATGTGTTTTTTTCCTAAAGATATTCACGAAACAAACGCATACACCCTTTTGCCCAACTGCATCATTTTAGAAATTCTGCTGCTTTTCATATGCTTTAAATGTGAGTACAATCTACCTTTTGAAAAATGTTTCCTGCAATTCTGCCTCTCATTCAGAACCTCTTCGTTGCCTTACCTGAATATATTTTTGGACGTTGGTTATCATTTATATCTTTGCAGGTCTTTGAATTGTCTGCTCCTGAGCTCCATTTTGCAACTCGCATTTTTTGTGAGCTGACCGCCAAACCATTGGATTGATTCCGGCCCTATTCTGGTTCTGGGGAGGCAGGCTGAGCCTTTGGTTAATTCTTCTTCCTAAAGGGATATTAGAGTGACATGTGCCTGTCAAAACTGCTACAGCTAATCTCTCATTGGTTCCTCCTCTTCCCATTTATCCTCTGCAAAATTTGCAAACTGTGTGAAACAGGAGGTTAAAGGTGCTGATTCTCCAAGTCGGGAGATTGTTAGTAATGTGCCTGGAATGGCGAACCCCAGCACCAGGAGATCAAAAATGAGGTGCATTTTAGACACCTCTCCTGAGCACATGGTGTACATTCATCTCGGTTTCCCAGGCATGTTTTCACTGTCAGAAGATTCCCTTGAAAGTGCAGATTTGGGACCCATGGAATGGGTACCAGGCAGTATTACTTTAAAAGGTCTGCATTTCCTCACCCAGCCTCTCTAACATCTCTTAGCGTGCATGGCTTCCAGCCTTATATATCATCCTGCTGTGGGTCTACATGTGTTCAATCCATGTTACATCGTAACCCTTCAACAAAAGTTGTAAGAATTTTTGTCTGTCTCACTGTTTTTATAAATATATTTAAATTTATTTTTATATTTGTTACAGCTGATTTTCAAAGCTCTGTTTTTTGCTGCTGTACATCCACTTGATTCATGTACTGTGAGACAACAATAAATTCTTTCTCAGATGCCTATGAGTCATATGTCTTATTTTCCAGTGACTTGAGTGGACTGAGTGCCGTTCTTTGAGGTACCGTGTAGGCCTTGCCAGTTATTCAATTCGGTACTTGGAATGGTATCTTTGCTAATTTCAACCTCCTGGATAATACCTCACCATTCCCCACCTTTCCCATTTAGCAGCCTTATGTCTATTTTCTACATATTTGACTATGTTTCTGTTTTGTAGTTTATTTCATGTGTAGCCATGTTTGATTCCACCTTTAAGTGACATCTTATGATATGTGTCTTTTTCTTTCTGACATGTGTCACTTAGAATGATCGTATGTAACTCCTCCAGAGTTGTTACAACTGGCCTTATTTCATTGATTTCTGGATGAGTAATATTCCACTCTACATAAGTACCCCATCTCTTTTATCCATTTTATCCTTCCAGGGATATTTAGGTTATATCCAAGTGGAGGCCCTTTTTAACAGAGAGGTGGTAAACGTTGGAGTGCCTGTTTTCTGTCATTTTTTTGCTTTTCCCAAGGTATACGCCCATGAGTGCAAGTGCCCTATGCTCTGTAGCTCAGTTTTCAGATGTTTTAGCAAACACAATACACTTCTCCAGAGTGGCCGTTGGCAAATTACATTTCCACTATCAGCCTCACAGGGCTCCCTTTTCTCCTCACCCTGTCCTGCATTTCTTATGTTTACACTTTATGTGGATGACCCTTCTGACTGATGTGAAGTGATACATTTTGTAGTATTGATTTTCAGTGCCCACCTGTTTTGTTGGATAAAAAGTGTGAATGGCCTTTACTTGAATATATTAAGAAAAAATGCATACGCCCTTTTGGGCCAACTGCATCATTGGCGATGTTCAGCCCCTTTTCTTGTGCTTTAATGGGGAGTCCTTTCTACCTCTTCAAATCTGTTTCCTGCCACACACCCTTGCTTACAAGTCCTTTTCTGTGACTTACCTTAAGTCATTTTTCAACAATAGATATTTTCAACTCTGCAGTTTCATGAATTTTAGTGCCCCTGAGTTCCATTTTTCAACTTGTGTTTTTGGAAACTGGACACAAAACAGCAGGATTTCCTCTAGCCCTATTCTCTTTCTGTGGGTAATTCTAGCCTTTGATGAATTTGTCTTCCAGATTGGAAATTAGAGTGGCATGTGCCTGTCCGAACACCTAAGACTTGTCTCTAAATTTTTCTCATCCTTCCGCTTCATCCTCTGGACAAATTCCAAACTGTGTGCAACAGGATGTTGACGGTGCTGATATCCCCAAGTGAGGAGATTGTTAGGAAAGATGCTGGAGGGGTGAACCCGAGCACCAGGCGATGAGGAGAAGAGGTGCCTTTTCCAAACTCTTTCCGATCCAACGGTGTACCATCCTCTAGGTGTGACAGGCATGTTATAGCTGTAGGAACGGTCCCGTGCATGGAAGGAGAACACCAGGGATTTTTCCAAATCAGTGCCTCCCCGAACCCCAAACTGGGGAATTTTTAAGCTACGACTACACGTATGTCCATTAAGGGCCTTGGGAAATAGGCAGAGCCCAACTTTAGATGATTGAAATCTTCAGGTTCAGAAGCGCTCACCATCGGCCTTGCTTATGTTACATTTTATCTGTCATTGATAGATGATGTCAATAAATATATCGATTCTTTTTCAGATTATTTCCCCTTATAGGTTATTGCAAAATATTCAGTGTAGTTCCCTGAGCTATACAGTAGTTCCTTGTTGATGATCTATTTTATACATAGCAGTGTGTATGTGTTAATCCCAAAGTGTTAATTTATCCCTTCTCCTACCGTTCCCCTTTGGTAATAATAAATTATAAGATTTTATACTTCTCAGAAATGGGGGAGCTGAAAGAGAGGTATCCTTTTCAATGGAAAAGCATTCTAAACAAGATTGAAGCTTCAGCCAAGAGTATTCGATGTACACCAATGGAAATAAATTACTTCATTTCTCTAATGTTGACCTGACAAATAAGACAGACGCCTTCACTGAACTTGCTTATAGTAAAGTGATGGAAATATCAAATGTAAGTCTTAGAAAAATCTTATTTTACCCGAGCATTATACACTGCTCTATGTTAACTACAGTTTGGCTCACACATCTGTTCAATGAAGTTACAAAGTTCTCAACTTCTGTTACTGATCATCCAGAGGGGACCCCAACAGGAGTCCCCGTGCCCAGTGTCATTGGAGCCAACAGATCAAGACTGAGTTTGGTTCAGAAGCAAAGGAAACATTATTTTGAAAACCGAATGGAGGGATGAGAGTGTGCAATCCCCCACGGGCTGTGGGCTGGGATGCTGATTAGGGATCCCGGCAGCGTCAGTGGGAGTTAGGGGATGGAGCTCTCGAGGGCTGGGTTGGCTGCAGCTCAGGCTCTATGCCGTGGAGTCTGCATGGGACTCCGCTAGCTGAGGTGTCGACCCAGCCATTCTGCACTAGGAAGTCGGGTCTGAAGTGCCGGGTGTGGGACCTCTGCATGCGGAACCCTAGGAGCATGTGAAATTAGAAAAAGCACAAAGGAAAAACAGGTTAGACTTTATTTTATTGCCCACATTCTCTTTTTATCTCCCAGGAATTTTTAATGAACGTTGCCAGAGACGAACACCTCCTCTGCTTTTTGTTCCGTTCCTCATTCTTGGGGTGTTGAGTGTGCAGACCCCTATTTTGTAACTGCTTCATGCTGTGGTGGCAGCCCGGATACCTGGGGGGAGGGGCAAAACGTCTCCCCACCAGCCTCCAGGTGAGGTTGATTGTCCCAAAGCCTCCTGCCTCACTTCTCGTCCGCCTGAGCACCAGCATTGGAAGTGTTATAGATTCTAATAACCTTTAAGGGTCCAGGAAAGAGATGCGCGGAGATGCTGTGGTGGCAGGTTTCACCCCACCCCACATTTGTTCGGTGACATTAGGCTGACGTTTTTTGCCAGCCTAGATGCTCTGAGCAGTAGTCTGTGCTTTCTTTAATTAGGTCCCTGAATTAATGTACAAACAGCACCATGTGTCAGAGCCCTGCCTGTGCAACACCCAGACAGTCCAGGGTCAGTGGTGATCCAGGACCATGACGTCCACTGAGTCAAAGGCCTTTAGAAGTAGCCAGCAGTCCAGCCGGTCATATTGGCCACCATCACCATGGTGTCTGTAGGGGTTTTCTATGGTGAAAGTGTGATATACGTTTCCCCCGCCAAGCTTATTAGCTCCCCTCTGGGTGCAGTAAGTCCTGCAAGCAGTAGTCTGCTCTTTCGGGGCACAGTCTTCTTGTTTTCTGAGAGAAACTCCAGGTCCAGTGATGGTCACACATGTCATCTTGGGGGCCTGTTGCCCCCATTTGTCTCTCTGGAGGTTGGAGTTGGAGGGCCTCCTCACTCGAGGTCAGTGTGTCCACAGAGCGAACCCTGCAACTTCAGGACATGATGGGTGGTTAGGATCACCACGTGGGGTCCTATTCCCTTAGGAGGGAGCTGCCCTTGTGGGCTGCTGATTTCTAGCTTTTTAGATACCCCAGTATCCTGGCCTGATGAGTCGGTGGGCAAATCCCTTGGTGACCATAGTTTATCATACCTGAAGGACATTCTTGTGTTGCTCCATTTCAAGTGGTCCCAGTTTTTGCACTAAGGCTCCAAGGGCGATTAACCTTTGACCGGGTATGTAAAGGTCAAAGGGTTTAGCTAAATTAGCGAGTTCCTGGGCAAGGATATGAATTGACTGCTCTTTCCATTCTTGAAAGGCTGCTTCTGGATTCTATTCAAAAGGATCATCATCTTTTCGTGTCAGTGTTTCATGTAGAGGCCCAGCTATTAGACTGTAGTTAGGGATCCAGATGCAGAAAACCTTGGCCTCCCCAGGAACCCTTAAGCTGTCTTCTAGTTTTAGAAGAGGTAAGGCTGCAAATGGCTTCTTCCCTATCCTGGGATGCGTTTCTCCAAATATCTGTGAGAATGAAGCCCAGGCAAGTCACCTGAGCCTGTGATATTTGAGCCTTTTTCTTGGACACCTTCTATCCTTTCTTGGCTAGGTAGTTCCGAGGCGTCTTTAGTAGGCCTGGCAATCAGAATGTCATCTGCATATTGAAGGAGGGTTCCCTTTTACAGAGGTAGAACGTTTAGGTTTTTAGAGGACATTTCCCCAATGATGGTGTGGGGATTTTTGAACCATTGGGGCAGGACGGCCCAGCATTATTGCTCGTGTTGCATGTTGTGTCCTGCCACTCACAAGCCAAAAATTCTTGTGACTCTGAGATGAATGGAATACAGAAGAAGGCATCATTGAAGTCTAATACAGAATGCCATGGCCTGGTGGATGGTAGAATGAGCAGCAGGGTGTAGGAAATAGGAGCTACTGGATGTATATCCTCGGTGGCTTCACTGACTGTCCTGATGTCCTTTACCAGATCTCCAGCAGCCAATGGGGTTCTCGTGGTTAGGCCAATCCCAGGATATGGAGCTCACCTGGGCTGCATCCCGCACCCCACAGCCCACGGGGCTCTCGTGTTCAAGTCCCTCCCAGGGTATGGAGATCACCTGTGCAGCTACCCAGCAGCCCATGGGGCTCTCATAGTCAGGTCCCTCCCAGGATACGGAGCTCCCCTGGGCAGGTACCACAGCAGGGTTGAACACACAGGAATTGTGCACATAGCCCAACTTGCAGAGAACCCCCAGCTCACCTGTCACTCACAGCTGACACAGAACACCTCAGAGCAGGACTTGAACTAACAAACAGCAGCTCTGACAGGTCTGTGACCCTGGCTATCACTCTGTGCAGCCTCTCTCTGCCTGGTCTTCCAGACACTTCCACTGCAGCCAGGGCTCCAGGCCTCTGTCTCCACCCACCATCACTCCTCTCCCTGACTCCTGGGTTCCTCTCATTAGGATAGGGTCTTCTTGAAGTTGTTTTCCACTCATGGACCAGATAAAATGATAAGAAAACAAGCCACAGCTGCAGCCCCTTGTCTATCCTGCCTCTCAAGGCCCACACCTGTTCCTTGGGACTGACCCGTTTAGCAAGGTTCATTTTCTGCAACTGTGAGCCCCTGAGGGGTGAGGATTGGCTGATTTGGGCAGCCTGACACTGGCTGCCAGCCCCCCCCACAGGTGTGCCTGGGTTGAGGTCAATATAAACACCTCTCCAGTCAGCAAGAGCCCCTGTAGCTGTGACTGACGCCATATTCTCTGCCTCGTCAGCAGTTTCGGGGCTGTGGTGGTGGGAGGGAGTGAGGGGCCGTGGCTTTGTGGATGGCCCAGTGTGAGTGGGGCTCTGCTGGACTTTCTGCAGGAGTTGCCAGGCTGCCACCTGCTAAAGAAGAGGATGTGTCACCCATACCTGCCACTGGAATTTCTCCCCAGGCAGAGGTGAGGAAGTAAAAAAGCAGTGGGGGCTGTGGCAGGAGGGGTATCTCAGGCAGGGAAATGAAAAACTTCCAGAAGAGCATCTGGTGCCAGGACCATCCTGGCTGGCCTGTAGGCACCAAGTCGGCCTGCGTGCTCTCGCTAGTGTGGCTCCACAGCCCTTCCTCTAGGCTTGCAAGTGCTTGTACATATTCAGGTGTTTTACCTGGAAAGGTTGGGAAGAGTTCAGCTGCAGCAGGACTGGGGCTTAGCTCACATTTACTCACAGACGCCTCGACACAGTCCCCCAGCTTTGCAATGAGGATGCTCCTTGTGGGGGAGAGCGCTGCTGACTGCATGGGAGACGATTTCCCACCTCTGACCAACTTAAGAATTTTTTACCACTGGAGCAAGTGCCCTGATACGATTTTCCTCTGTATAACTGGTGAGTTCTGTTTTTTTTTTCTTTCTTTTTTTCTTTTTGGTTCAAGTTAGATTTTATTTATTCCTCTTTTTTTTAATTTGGAGATATAAACATGGAAATAATGCATTAATATAAAGACGTCTATATGAAGGGAAAAACTTTTTTTCTGTTTTATTAAATGTTATTTATTTATTTTTAATTTTTTTTAAATTTATTTCTTTTATACAGCAGGTTCTTATTGGATATGTATTTTATACATATAAGTGTGCACATGTGAATCCCAGTCTCCCAATCCATCCAACCACCACCCTCACATGGCGTTCCCTCCTTGGTGTCCATATGTTTGTTCTCTACATCTGTCTCTATCTCTGCCCTGCAAACTGGTTCATCTGTTCCATTTTTCTAGGTTCCACATATATGCATTAATATACAATATTTGTTTTTCTCTTTCTGACTTACTTCACTCTGTATGACAGTCTCTAGATCCATCAAGGTCTCTACAAATGACCCAATTTCATTCCTATGTATGGCTGAGTAATATTCCGTTGTATATATGTACCACGTCTTTATCCATTCGTCTGTCTGTGGGCACTTAGGTTGCTTTCATTACCTGTCTATTGTAAATAGTGCTGCAGTGAACATTGTGGTGAATGTGTCTTTTTGATTTATGGTTTCCTCTGGGTATATGCCCAGTAGTGGGATTGCTGGATTATATGGTAATTCTATTTTTAGTTTTTTAAGGAACATCCATACTGTTCTCCATAGAGACTGTATCGATTTACATTCCCAACAATAGTGGAATAAGGTTCCTTTTCTCCACACCCTCTCCAGCATTTGTTGTTTGTAGATTTTCTGGTGATGCCCATTCTAACAGGTGTGATGTGATACCTCATTGTAGTTTCGATTTCCATTTCTCTAATAATTAGTGATGTTGAGCAGATTTTCATGTGCGTACTGGCCATCTCTATGTCTTCTTGGAAGAAATGTCTATTTAGATCTTCCATTTTTGTATTGGGTTGTTTGTTTTATTAATATTGAGCTGCATGAGCTGTTTATATATATTGGAGATTAATCATTTGTCCATTGATTCGTTTGCAAATATTTTCTGCCATTCTGAGGGTTGTCTTTTCGTCTTGTTTGTAGTTTCCTTTGCTTTGCAAAAGCTTTTACGTTTCATTAGGTCCCATCTGTTTAGTTTTCTTTTTTATTTCATTACTATAGGAGGTGGATCAAAAAAGATCTTGCTGTGATTTACGTCAGAGTATCCTTCGTAAGTTTTCCTCTCAGAATTTTATACTGTCCGGTCTTACATTAAGGTCTCTAATTCATTTTGAATATATTTTTATGTATGGTGTTGGGGAGTGTTCTAATTTCATTCTTTTACATGTAGCTCTCCATATTTCCCAGCACCAATGATTGAAGAGACTGTCTTATCTCCATTGTATAGTCTTGCCTCCTTTGTCAGAGATTAGTTGACCATAAGTGTGTAGGTTTATCCTTGGGCTTTTTTTTTTCCTTTTACACGTTTATTGAAGTATAATTGCTTTACAATGGAGTGTTCGTTTCTGCTGTATAACAAAGTGAATCAGCTATACATATACAAATATCACCAGATCCCCTCCATCTTGCATCTCCCTCCCACACTCCATATCCCACCCCTTTATGTGGTCACAAAGCACCGAGCTGATCTCCCTGTTCTATGTGGCTGCTTCCCAGTAGCTATCGGTGTTACATTTGGTAATGTATTTATGTCCATGCCACTCTCTCACTTCGTCCCAGCTTACCCATCCCCCTTCCGGTGTCCTCAAGTCCTTTCTCTATGTCTGTGTCCTTAATCCTGTCCTGCCACTAGGTTCTTCAAAATCTTTTTTTTTTCTTCATTAGATTCCGTATATCTCTGTTAACATACAGTATTTGTTGTTCCCTTTCTGACTTACTTCACTGTGTAGGACAGATTCTAAGTCCATCCACCTCAGTACAAATAACTCAGTTTTGCTTCTTTTTATGGTTGAGTAATATTCCATTGTATATATGTGCCAGATCTTCTTTATCCATTCATCTGTCGATGGACACTTAGGTTGCTTCCATGTCCTGACTATTGTAAATAGAGCTGCAATGAATATTTTGGTACATAACTCTTCTTGAATTATGGTTTTTGCAAGGCAAATGCCCAGTAGTTGGATTGTTGTGTCGTATGGTACTTCTATTGTTAGTTATTTAAAGGAACCTCCGTACTGTTCTCCCTAGTGCTCATATCAATTTGCATTCCCACCCACAGTGCAAGTGTGTTCCCTTTTCTCCAATAAAGGCCTCTCCAGCATTTATTGTTTTGTAGATTTTTTTGATGATTGCCACTCTGACTGCTGTGAGGTGATACCTCAGGGTAGTTTTGATTTGCATTTCTCTAATGATTAGTGATGTTCAGCATCCTTTCATGTGTTTCTTGGTAATCTGTATATCTTCTTTGGAGAAATGTCTATTTAGGTCTTCTGCCCATTTTTGGATTGGGTTGTTTGTTTTTGTGATATTGAGCTACATGAGGTGCTTGTAAAGTTTGGAGATTAATCCTTTGTCAATTGCTTCATTTGAAAATATTTTCTCCCATTCTGAGGGTTGTTTTTGCATCTTGTTTATGTTTTCCTGTACTGTGTAAAAGCTTTTAAGTTTCATTAGGTCCCATTTGTTGATTTCTGTTTTTATTTCCATTTCTCTAGGAGGTGGGTCCAAAAGGATCTTGCTGTGATTTATGTCATAGAGTGTTCTGCCTATGGTTTCCTCTAAGTTTTTTATAGTGTCTGGTCTTATATTTAGATCTCTAATCAATTTAGAGTCTATTTTTGTGTATGGTATTATGGAGTGTTCTAATTTCATTCTTTTATGTGTAGGGGTCCAGTTTTTCCAGCACCAATTACTGAAGAGACTGTCTTTTCTCCATTGTATATCCTTAGCTCCTTTGTCATAGATGAGATAGCCATAGGTATGTAGGTTTATCTCTGGGCTTTCTGTCCTGTTCCATTGATCTGTGTTTATGCCAATCTACATACACTTGATTCCATTATGCAGACATATAAATACATAGGTTTCAAGGTTATTACCAGTCAGATATATTCCTCTTCAGTGAATAGGGTGTTTTGTGTCCAGTTCATTGAGAAAGGAGTAGGTCTTGTCTATTAACTATTTGGTATATGGAATAGGATCTGTGCTAATTTCAAACTCTGCTTTTACACATCACCCCACGTCACCTTTCCCCTTAAGGAGGCATAAGTGTGTTTTCTAAATGTGTAACTCTGTTCTCTTTTGAAATTCAGTTCATGTGTAGCCATGTTTACATTTCCTCTATAAGTGATATATTACAATAAGTTTCTTTTTCTTTGTGGCTCATTTCACTTAGCATCATCGTACCTAAAGCCACTCATTATGCTGCTATAGGCCTTATGACATTGATTTTATGTCTGAGTGACTTTCCTTTGTATATAAGTACCACAACATCTATATCTATCTTTTCTTCCTTTCCTGGGATATATAAAGTGTACCGAAGTCAAGGTTCTTGTAAACAGAGCAGCCCTAAATTTTGGGCTGGCTGCGTGTTGTGGATTTTTAGTTTTCCCAAAATACACGCCCATGAGTGGAAGTGTGCTATACTCTGTAGCTCTGTTTTAGAAAACAACATACAGTTCTCCGGAGAGGCTGTTGGAAATTTACATCCTGTCCATCGGCGTAACCAGGCTCCCTTTTCTCCATGGCCTGTCCTGCATTTGTGGATTTTACACTATTTGTGGATGGCCCTTTTGACTGGAGGTAAGGGACACTTCTCTGTAGTGTGGATTTGCAATGTCTGATGGCTTGCTTAGCCAAAAAGGTCATATGCATTTTTTCCCGAATATATTCAAGAAAATACACATAATCCCTTTTCAGCCAAGGGCAACATTGTCGAAATTCTGTCGCTTTTCATGTGCTTTAAAGATGACTCCAATCTACCTCTTGAAATCTGTTTCCTTCAATTCTGCCTTGCATTCAAATCCTCTTCACTGCCTTTCCTGAATATATTTCTGGATGATAGTTGTCCTTTATAATTCTGCAAGTTTGTGAATTGCTGTGCCCCTGATTTCCATTTTTCAACTCGCCTCTTTGTGAGCTGGCTGCAATAACGCAGGATGGCTTTAGGCCCTAGTCCTGTTCCAGGGCTTCAGGCTGAGCCTTTGGTTAATTATTCTTCCTGATGGGAAACTAGAGTGACATGTACCCATCCAAACACCTACAGCTAATCTCTCATTTATTTCCCCTCTTCCTGTTCATTCTCTGCACAGTTTGAAAACTGTGCATAACGGGAGGGTAAAGGCACTGACACTCCAAGTGGGGAGATTTTGAGTAATGCAGATGGAATGGCGAAGCCGAGCACGACAAAAGGAAAAATGAGGTACCTTTTAGAAAACTTTCCCAATTACACAGTGTACCATCCACGGGGTTTCCCATGCATGTTTTAACTTAGGAAGATTCCCTTAAACCTGGAGAGTTGGGACCACTAGAATGGGTAGCACACAGTATTGCTCTAAGTGGTGTTCTTTTGTTCACACAACCTCAGCAATCTTGTCAGCCCCAAGTGTCCAGTCTTATGTCTCATCCAGCTGTGGGTGTAAAGGTGGTCAATCTAGCTTGCATCACAGGCCCTGAACGTAATTTTTAAAACTTTCTCTCTGTTTTTGGATTTTGCTTTTGAAATTTATTTTTCTAAGTGGGTTTAACTGAATTTCAGTGCTGTGTTCATGCCGTTATACACACACATGATTCCTTTATGGAGACATGAGAATACATATGTTTTAAAATACTTAGAGTCAGACATATTCCTCTGCAATGAATAGGGGGTGTTGAGTCCAGTTTATTGTGCCGGGAGTAGGTGTTTTCTATTACATACATGGTTTATATAACGGTATCTGTGCTAAATTAAAACTGTGGTTTTATGCATCACCCCACCTCGGCTTTCCCATTAAGCAGGCAGGAGATGTTTTCTAAATGTGTGACTCTGTTGTGTTTGTAATTCAGTTCATGTGTAGTCATGTGTACATTCCCGCTATGAGTGATAACTTATGATAAGATTAGTTATTCTGTAATCTTTCCTAACTCAGTTCATGTGTAGCCATGTTTACAGGACCTACATAAGTGATATCTTTTGATAAGTTTCTTTTTCTGTGTGACTTATTTCACTTAGAATCATCGTACCTGAATCCACTCTTTTTGCTGCTACTGGCCTTATGACATTGATTTCATGGCTGAGCGATATTCCATCATACGTAAGTACCACAATATCTTGAACCATTTTTGTCTTTCCTGGGATACTTAAGGTGTACCCAAGTTGAGGTTCTTGTAAGCAGTGCAGCGCTAAATTTTAGGGTGGCTCTGTCTTATTGATTTTCAGTTTTCCCAAGGTATATTCCCTAGACTGGAAGTGCCCTTGGCTCTGTAGCTCTGTTGTTTACTTGTTTTAGGGAACACAATGCACTCCTCCAGAGAGGCATTTGGCAACTTACATCCCGCCCATCAGTATAACAAGGCTCCCTGATCTCCAGGGCCTGTCTTGCCTTTCTGGTTTTTACACATTTTGTGGATGTCCCTTTTGACCGGTGGGAAGGGATACTTCTTTGTAGTGCAGATTTGCATTGCTGCTTGCTTGCTTGGCCAAAAATGGCGTATGCCTTTTCTCCTGAATATACTCAGGAGAAAACGCATACACCCTTTTTGGCAAGTGCATCATTGTCGAAGTTGTGCCCCTCTTCCTGTGCTTGAAAGGTGATTCCAACGTACCTCTTGAAATCTGTTTCCTGCTATTCTGCCTCGTTTTAAAATCCGCCTCTCTGCCTTCCCTCAAAAGATTTTTGGACGATAGTTGTCCTCTATTACTCTGTCAGTTTGTAAATTGCTGTGCCCCTGAGCTCCATTTTTCAACTCGTTTTTGTGAGCTGACAGCAAATCCAAAATTATGGTTCAAAACCTATACTGGTTCCCGGCGGGTGGCTGAGACTTTGGTTAATTCTACTTCCTGCCGGGCAATTAAAGTGACATGTACCTGTCCAAATGGCTAACAGCTACTCTCTCATTGGTTCTCCCTCTTCCCTTTCATCCTCTGCCAAATTGGCAACCTGTGCAAACCAGGTGGTTTTACAGGCTATCACTCCAGTTTGGGATATTGATAGTAAAGCCGTTGGAAGGTCAAACTGGAGAACAAGGAGAGGGACTATAAGTTGAGTTTTAGAAAACTTTCGTATTCACAGTGTGTCCATTCTCTAGGTTTCCCGTAAATGTTATGGCTGTAGTAATATTCCCTTACACAAGGAGAGTTGGGACACATGGAATGGGTGCCACATATTATTGCTTTAAAGGGTCTGCATTTGCTCACCCAGTCTCACCAAACCTTTCAGTCTCAAGTGTCCAGCTTTATGCCACATCCAGCTCTCGTTGTAGGTAGGGT
This sequence comes from Mesoplodon mirus, assembly GCF_964341445.2. NCBI lineage: Eukaryota > Metazoa > Chordata > Mammalia > Artiodactyla > Ziphiidae > Mesoplodon > Mesoplodon mirus. The sequence goes on along the minus strand of NW_028295813.1, from coordinate 3,359,945 downwards.
CATTCCAGGTTTCATCAGAGCACCTGAAGGAATTGTAAAGATTTTCCATGTTTTTTTTTTGTTTTGTATTTGAAATTTCTTTTTGTACTGGGTTTCAGCTGATTCTCACTGCCATGTTTATGCCAGTCTAGACAAACTTGATTCCCTTACGGTGACATATCAATACATAGGTTTTAAGATTCTTACTAGTCAGATATATACCTCTGTGCAGAATATTGGGTTTTGAATCCCTTTCACTGATGAAGGTGTAGGTCTTGTCTATTCCGTATTTTGATTTTGGAATGGTACTTGTACTAATATCAAATCCTGGTTCTATGCATCACCCCACCTCTCCTTCCTCCTTAAGCAGGCATAAGTGTGTTTTCTAAATGTGAGATGCTGTTCCCTTTCCTAACTCAGTTCATGTGTAGCCATGTTACAGAAAATTCATAAGTGCTATCTTATGATAAGTTTGTTTTTCTGTGTGACTTATTTCACTTAGAATCATCGTACCTGAATCCATTCATTTTCCTGTTACTGACATTATGACATTGATTTCATGGCTGAGGGATAATCCATCGTACATAAGTACCACAATTTTTTGAATCATGTTTATCTATCCTGGGATATTTAGAGAGGACTCAATTTGAGATTCTTGTAAGCAGTGCAGCCCTAAATTTTGGGGTGGCTCTATCTTATTGATTTTCAGTTTTCCCAAGGTATATTCCCTAGACTGGAAGTGCCCTTGGCTCTGTAGCTCTGTTGTTTACTTGTTTTAGGGAACACAATGCACTCCTCCAGAGAGGCAGTTGGCAATTTACATCCCGCCCATCAGCATAACAAGGCTCCATCTTCTCCAGGGCCTCTCTAGGATTTCTGGTTTTTACACATTTTGTGGATGTCCCTTTTGACTGGTGGGAATTGATACTATTGTGCTGTGCAGATTTGCATTGCCCACTTTCTTGCTTGGCCAAAAAGGGTGTATGTGTTTTCTCCTGAATATATTCAGGAGAAAACAAATACGCCCTTTTTGGCCAAGTGCATCATTTTCGAAGTTGTGCCCCACTTACTGTGCTTTACAGGTGATTCCAACGAACCACTTGAAATCTGTTTCCTGCTATTCTGCCTCGCTTAGAAGGTCGCCTCGTTGCCTTCCCTTAACAGATTTTTTGGATGATAGTTGTCCTTTATTACTGTGCCAGTTTGTGAATTGCTGTGCCCTTGATCTCCATTTTGTAACTCGTTTTTTGTGAGCTGACCACAAGTCCAAAATTTTGGTTCAGGACCTATAATTGTTCACGGCGGGTGGCTGAGACTTTGGTTAATTCTTCTTCCTGCCGGGAATTTAGAGTGACATGTGCCCGTCCAAATGCCTAACAGCTACTCTTTCATTGGTTCCCCCTTTTCCCTTTCATCCTCTTCCAAATTGGCAACCTGAGCAAACCAGGAGGTTAAAGGGGCTGTCTCTCCAAGTTGGGAGATTGATAGTTAAGCAGTTGGAAAGTCAAACCGGAGCACCAGGAGAGGGACAATTAGTTGGGTTTTAGAAACATTTCGTATTCACTGTGTGTCCATTCTCTTGGTTTCCTGTACATGTTATAGCTGTAGTAATATTCCCTTCAACATCGAGAGTTGGGAACCATGGAATGGGTGCCACACATTATTGGTTTGAAGGGTCTGCATTTGCTAACCCAAATTAACCAATCCTCTCAGTCCCAAGTGTCCAGCCTTATGCCACATCCAGCTGTCATTGTAGATAGGGTCATTCAAGGTTTCATCAGAGACCCTGAAGGAATTGTAAAAAATTTCCCTGTTGTTTTGTTTTTGAAATTCCTTTTTATAGTGGGTTTGAGCTGATTCTCACTGCCGTGTTTATGCCAGTCTAGACACACTTGTTTCCCTTACGGTGATATATCAATACATAGGTTTTAAGATTCTTACTAGTCAGATATATTCCTCTGTGTGAAGTATGGGGTCTTGATAACCTTTCAGTGAGGAAGGTGTAGATCTTGTGTATTCTATATTTGGTTTCTGGAATGGTGCCTGTACTTATATCAAACTCTGGTTTTATGCAACACCCCACCTCTCCTTCCCCCTTAAGCAGGCGTAAGAGTGTTTTATAAATGTGAGACTCTGTTCTCTTTCCTAACTCAGTTCATGAGTAGCCATGTTTACAGGATTTTCATAAGTGATATTTTATGATAAGATTCTTTTTCTGTGTGACTTATTTCACTTAGAATCATCATATCTGAATCCATTCATTTTGCTGCTACTGGTCTTATGACATTGATTTCATGGCTGAGGGATATTCCATCATAACGTAAGTACCACAAATTTTTGAACCATTTTTATCTTTCACGGAATATGTAAGGTGTACCCAAGTTGAGGTTCTTGTCAGCAGTGCAGCCCTAAATTTTGGGGTGGCTCTGTCTTATTGATTTTCAGTTTTCCCAAGGTATATTCCCTAGACTGGAAGTGCCCTTGGCTCTGTAGCTCTGTTGTTTTCTTGTTTTACGGAACACAATGCACTCCTGCAGAGAGGCAGTTGGAAATTTACATGCCTTCCTTCAGCATAACAAGGCTCCCTGTTCTCCAGGGCCTGTCTTGCCTTTCTGATTTTTACACATTTTTCCGATGTCCCTTTTGACCGGTGGGAAGTGATACTACTTTGTAGTGCAGATTTGCATTGCCCGCTTGCTTGCTTGGCCAAAAAGGGCGTATACGTTTTCTCCTGAATATATTCAGGAGAAATCACATACGCCCTTTTTGGCCAAGTGTATCATTGTCGAAGTTGTGACACTCTTCCTGTGCTTTAAAGGCGATTCGAACGTACATCTTGAAATCTGTTTCCTGCTATTCTGCCTCGCTTTCAAGTCCACCTCGTTGCCTTCCCTCAACAGATTTTTGGACGATAGTTGCCCTTTATTACTCTGCCAGTTTGTGAATTGCTGTGCCCCTGAGCTCCATTTTGTAACTCGTTTTTTGTGAGCTGAACGCAAGTTCAATATTTTTTTTCAGAACCTATACTGGTTTTCAGTGTGTGGCTGAGACTTTGGATAATTCTTCTTCCTCACGGGAAATAAGAGTGACATGTGCCCGTCCAAATGCCTGACAGCTACTCTCTCATTGGTTCTCCCTCTTCACTTTCATCCTTTGCCAAATTGGCAACCTGTGCGAACCAGGAGGTTAAAGGTTCTGTGTCTCCAAGTTGGGAGATTGATAGTAAAGCAGTTGGAAAGTCAAACTGGAGCACAAGGAGAGGGACTATTCGTTGAGTTTTAGAAACCTTTCATATTCACAGTGTGTCCATTCTCTAGGTTTCCCATACATGTTATAGCTATACTAATATTCCCTTCAACCTGGAGAGTTGGGACCCATGGAACGGGTGCCATGCATTACTGGTATAAAGGGTATGATTTTGCTCACCCAATCTCACCAATCCTCTCAGTCCCATGTGTCCAGCCTTATGCCACATCCAGCTGTCATTGTAGATAGGGTCATTCCAGGTTTCATCAGAGACCCTGAAGGAATTGTAAAAAATTTCCCTGTTTTTTTGTTTTGTTTTTGAATTTCCTTTTTAGATTGGGTTTGAGCTGATTCTCGGTGCCATCTTTGTGCCAGTCTAGACACACTTGATTCCCTTACGGAGACATATTAGTACATAGGTTTTAAGTTACTTACTAGTCGGATATATTCCTCTGTGGGAAATATGGGATTATGAGTCCCTTTCACTGAGGAAGGTATAGGTCTTGTCTATCCAATAGTTGGTTTTTGGAACGGTACCTGTGCTTATATCAAACTCTGGTTTTATGCATCACCCCACCTCTCCTTCCCCCTTAAGAAGGCATAAGAGTGTTTTCTAAATGTGAGACTCTGTTCTCTTTCCTAACTCAGTTCATGTGTAGCCATGTTTACAGGATCTTCATGAATGATATCTTATGATAAGTTTCTTTTTCAGTGTGACATATTTCACTTAGAATCATCGTACCTGAATCCACTCATTTTGCTGCTACTGGTTTTATGACATTGATTTCATGGCTGAGGGATATTCCATCGTACATAAGTACCACAATTTTTTGAACCATTTTTATATTTCCAGGGATATGTAAGGTGTACCCAAGTTGAGGTTCTTGTAAGCAGTGGAGGCCTAAATTTTGGGGTGGCTCTGTCTTATTGATTTTCAGTTTTCCTAAGGTATATTCTCTAGACTCGAAGTGCCCTTGGCTCTGTAGTTCTGTTGTTTATTTGTTTTAGGGAACACAATGCACTCCTCCAGAGAGGCAGTTGGCAATTTACATCCCGCCCATCAGCATAAAAAGGCTCCCTGTTCTCCATGGCCTGTCTTGCCTTTCTGGTTTTTACCAATTTTGTGGATGCCCCTAATGACCGGTGGGAAGTGATACTTCATTGTAGTGCAGATTTGCATTGCCCGCTTGCTTGCTTGGCCAAAAAGGGCGTATGCGTTTTCTCCTGAATATATTCAGGAGAAAACGCATACTCCCTTTTTGGCCAAGTGCATCATTGTCGAAGTTGTGCCCCTATTCCTGTGTGTTAAAGGTGATTCCAACGTACCTCTTGAAATCTGTTTCCTGCTATTCTGCCTCGCTTATAAGTCCGCCTCGTTGCCTTCCCTCAAAAGATTTTTGGACGATAGTTGCCCTTTATTACTCTGCCAGTTTGTGAATTGCTGTGCCCCTGAGCTCCATTTTGTAAATCGTTTTTTGTGAGCTGAACGCAAGTTCAATATTTTTTTTCAGAACCTATACTGGTTTTCGGGGGGTGGCTGAGACTTTGGTTAATTCTTCTTCCTCACGGGAAATAAGAGTGACATGTGCCCGTCCAAATGCCTGACAGCTACTCTCTCATTGGTTCTCCCTCTTCCCTTTCATCCTTTGCCAAATTGGCAACCTGTGCGAACCAGGAGGTTAAAGGTTCTGTCTCTCCAAGTTGGGAGATTGATAGTAAAGCAGTTGGAAAGTCAAACTGGAGCACAAGGAGAGGGACTATTCGTTGAGTTTTAGAAACCTTTCATATTCACAGTGTGTCCATTCTCTAGGTTTCCCATACATGTTATAGCTATACTAATATTCCCTTCAACCTGGAGAGTTGGGACCCATGGAACGGGTGCCATGCATTACTGCTATAAAGGGTATGCTTTGGCTCACCCAATCTCACCAATCCTCTCAGTCCCATGTGTCCAGCCTTATGCCACATCCAGCTGTCATTGTAGATAGGGTCATTCCAGGTTTCATCAGAGACCCTGAAGGAATTGTAAAGAATTCCGCTGTTTCTCTGTTTTGTTTTTGAAATTCTTTTTATAGTGGGTTTGAGCTGATTCTCGCTGCCATCTTTATGCCAGTCTAGACACACTTGATTCCCTTACGGAGATATATCAATACATAGGTTTTAAGATTCTTACTAGTTAGATATATTCCTCTGCAGGAAATATGGGGTTTTGAGTGCCTTTCACTGACGAAGGTGTAGGTCTTGTCTATTCCATACTTGGTTTTTGGAACGGTACCTGTGCTTATATCAAACTCTGGTTTTATGCATCACCCCACCTCTCCTTCCCCCTTATGCAGGCATAAGAGTGTTTTCTAAATGTGAGACTCTCTTCTCTTTCCTAACTCAGTTCATGTGTAGCCATGTTTACAGGATCTTCATAAGTATTATCTTATGATAAGTTTCTTTTTCTGTGTGACTTATTTCACTTAGAATCATCGTACCTGAATCCACTCATTTTGCTGCTACTGGTATTATGACATTGATTTAATGGCTGAGGGATATTCCATCATACGTAAGTACCACAATTTTTTGAACAATTTTTATCTTTCTTGGGATACTTAAGGTGAACCCAAGTTGAGGTTCTTGTAAGCAGTGCAGCCCTAAATTTTGGGGTGGCTCTGTCTTATTGATTTTCAGTTTTCCCAAGGTATATTCCCTAGACTCGAAGTGCCCTTGGCTCTGTAGCTCTGTTGTTTACTTGTTTTAGGGAACACAATGCACTCCTCCAGAGAGGCAGTTGGCAGATTACATCCCGCCCATCAGCACAACAAGGCTCCCTGTTCTCCAGGGCCTGTCTTGCCTTTCCGGTTTTTACCCATTTTGTGGATGTCCCTTTTGACCGGTGGGAAGTGATACTTCTTTGTAGTGCAGATTTGCATTGCCCGCTTGCTTGCTTGGCCAAAAAGGGTGTATGCGTTTTCTCCTGAATATATTCAGGACAAAACGCATATGCCCTTTTTGGCCAAGTGCATCATTGTCTAAGATGTGCACCTATTCCTTTGCTTTACAGGCGATTCCTACGTACCTCTTGAAATCTGATTCCTGCTATTCTGCCTCACTTTCAAGTCTGCCTCGTTGCCTTCCCTCAAAAGATTTTTGGACGATAGTTGCCCTTTATTACTCTGCCAGTTTGTGAATTGCTGTGCCCCTGAGCTCCATTTTTAACTCGTTTTTCCTGAGCTGAACGCAAGTCCAATATTTTGGTTCAGGACCTATACTGGTTCCCGGTGGGTGGTTGAGACTTTTGTCAATTCTTCTTTCTCCCGGGAAATTAGAGAGACATGTGCCCGTCCAAATGCATAACAGCTACTCTCTCATTGTTTCTCCCTCTTCCCTTTCATTCTTTGCCAAATTGGCAACCTGTGCGAACCAGGAAGTTAAAGGTGCTGTCTCTCCAAGTTGGGAGATTGATAGTAAAGCAGTTGGAAAGTCCAACTGGAGCACCAGGAGAGGGACTATTCGTTGAGTTTTAGAAATCTTTCGTATTCACAGTGTGTCCATTCTCCAGGTTTCCCGTACATGTTATAGCTGTAGTAATATTCCCTTCAACCTGGAGAGTTGGGACCCATGGAATTGGTGCCATGCATTATTGCTTTAAAGGGTCTGCGTTTGCTCACCCAATCTCACCAATCCTCTCAGTCCCATGTGTCCAGCCTTATGCCACATTCAGCTGTCGTTGTAGATAGGGTCATTCCAGGTTTCATCAGAATCCCTGAAGGAATTGTAAAGAATGTCCCTATTTTTTGGTTTTGTTTTTGAAATTCCTTTTTATAGTTGGCTTGAGCTGATTCTCACTGCCAGGTTTATGCCAGTCTAGACACACTTGATTCCCTTACGGAGACATATCAATACATAGGTTTTGAGATTCTTACTAGTCAGATATATTCCTCTGCGGGAAATATGGGGTTTCGAGTCCCTTTCCCTGAGCAAGGTGTAGGTCTTGTGTCAACCATAGTTGGTTTTTGGAAAAGTACCTTTGCTTATATCAAACTCTGGTTTTATGCATCTCCCCACCTCTCCTTCCCCCTTAAGCAGGCATAAGAGTGTTTTCTAAATGTGAGACTCTGTTCTCTTCCCTAACTTAGTACATATGTAGCCATGTTTACAGGATCTTCATAAGTGATATCTTATAAGTTTCTTTTTCTGTGTGACTTATTTCACTTAGAATCATCGTACCTGAATCCACTCATTTTGCTGCTACTGGTCTTATGACATTGATTTCCTGTCTGAGGGATATTCCATCGTATGTAAGTACCACAATTTTTTGAACCATTTTTATATTTCCTGGGATATTTAAGGTGTACCCAAGTTGACGTTCTTGTAAGCAGTGCAGGCCTAAATTTTGGGGTGGTTCTGTCTTATTGATTTTCAGTTTTCCCAAGGTATATTCCCTAGACTGGAAGTGCCCTTGGCTCTGTAGCTCTGTTGTTTACTTCTTTTAGGGAACACAGTGCACTCTTCCAGAGAGGCAGTTGGCAATATACATCCCGCCCATCAGCATAACAAGGCTCCCTGTTCTCCAGGACCTGTCTTGAATTTCTGGTTTTTACCCATTTTTTCAATGTTCCTGTGGACCGGTGGGAAATGATACTTCTTTGTAGTGCAGACTTGCATGAACGCTTGCTTGCTTGGCCAAAAAAACTGTATGCGTTTTCTCCTGAATATCCTCAGGAAAAAATGCATAAGCCCTTTTTGGCCAAGTGCATCATTGTCGAAGTTGTGCCCCTCTTCCTGTGCTTTAAAGGTGATTCCAACGTAACTCTTGAAATCCGTTTCCGGCAATTCTGCCTGGCTTTCAAGTCCGCCTCGTGTCCTTCGCTGAACAGGTTTTTGGACGATAATTGTCCTTTATTACTCTGCCAGGTTGTGAATTGCTGTGCCCCTGAGCTCCGTTTTTTAACTGTTTTTTTCTGAGCTGTACGCAAGTCCAATATTTTGGTTCAGGACATATACTGGTTCCCGGGGGGTGGCGGAGACTTTGGTCAATTCTTCTTCCTCCCGGGAAATAAGAGTGACATATGCCCGTCCAAATGCCTAACAGCTACTCTCTCATTGGTTCTCCCTCTTCCCATTCATCCTCTGCGAAATTGGCAACCTGTGCGAAACAGGAGGTTAAAGGTGCGGTCTCTCCAGGTTGGGAGATTGATAGTAAAGCAGTTGGAAAGTCAAACCGGAGCACCAGGAGAGGGACAATACGTTGAGTTTTACAGACTCTTCGTATTCACAGTGTGTCCATTCTCTCGGTTTCCCATACATGTTATAGCTGTAGTAATATTCCCTTCAACCTGGAGAGTTGGGACCCATGGAATGGGTGCCAGGCATTATTGCTTTAAAGGGTCTGCAATTGCTCACCCAATCTCACAAATCCTCTCAGTCCCAAGTGTCCAGCCTTATGCCACATGCAGCTGTCATTGTAGATAGGGTCATTCCAGGTTTCATCAGAGACCCTGAAGGAATTATAAAGAATTTCCCTGTTTTTTGTTTTTCAAATTCCTTTTTATAGTGGGTTTGAGCTGATTCTCGCTGCCATATTTATGCCAGTCTAGACACACTTGATTTCCTGAAAGAGACATATCAATACATAGGTTTTAAGATTCTTACTAGTCAGATATATTCCTCTGCGGGAAATATGGGGTTTTGAGTCCCTTTCCCTGAGGAAGGTGTAGGTCTTGTCTATTCCATACTTGTTTTTTGGAAATCTACCTGTGCATATATCAAACTCTGGTTTTATGCATCACCCCACCTCTCCATCCTTCTTAAGCAGGCATAAGAGTGTTTTCTAAATGTGAGACTCTGTTCTCTTTCCTAACTCAGTTCATGTGTAGCCATGTTTACAGGATCTTCATAAGTGATATCTTATGGTAACTTTCTTTTTCTGTGTGACTTATTTCACTTAGAATTATCGTACCTGAATCCACTCATTTTGCTGCTACTGGCCTTATGACATTGATTTCATGGCTGAGGGATATTCCATCATATGTAAGTACCACAATTTCTTGAAACATTTTTGTCTTTCCTGGGATATTTAATGTGTACCCAAGTTGAGGTTTTTGTAAGCAGTGCAGCCCTGAATTTTGGTGTGGATCTGTCTTATTTATTTTCAGTTTTCCCAAGGTATATTCCCTAGACTGGAAGTGCCCTTGGCTCTGTAGCTCTGTTGTTTACTTGTTTTAGGGAACACAATGCACTCCTCCAGAGAGGCAGTTGGCAATTTACATCCCGCCCATCAGCATAACAAGGCTCCCTGTTCTCCAGGGCCTGTCTTGCCTTTCTGGTTTTTACCCATTTTGTGGATGTCCCTTTTAACCGGTGGGAAATGATACTTCATTGTAGTGCAGATTTGCATTGCCCGCTTGCTTGCTTGTCCAAAAAGGTCATATGCGTTTTCTCCTGCATATATGCACGTGAAAACCCATATGCCCTTTATGGCCATTTCCATAATTTTCGAAGTTGTAATGCTTTTCCTGTGTTTAAAGGCGATTCCAATGTACCTCTTGAAATCTATTTCATGCCATTCTGCCTCATTTTCCCTTCCGCCTCGTGGCTTTCCCTCAACAGATTTTTCGAAGAGAGTAGTCCTTTATAACTCTGCAGGTTAGTGAATTACTGTGGCCCTGAGCTCCATTTTTCAACTCGCGTTTTTGTGATCTGACCGCAAATCAACAGTTTTGCTTCTGGACTTATACTGGTTCTGGGGGGCAGGCTGAGACTTTGGTTAATTCCTCTTTGTGATGGAAAAGTAGAGAGACCTGTGGCCGTCCAAATGCCTACAGCTACTCCCTCATTGGTTCTCTCTCTCCCCTTATATCCTCTGCACAATTTGCCAACTGTGCGTACCAGGAGGATATAGGGGCTGACTTTCCAAGTTGGGAGATTGATAGTAAAGAAGTTGGAATGTCAAACTGGAGCACAAGGAGAGAAAAAAGTAGTAGAGTTTTAGAAACCTTTCACCATCAGATGGTTTCCATTCTCTAGGTTCCCATACACGTTATAACTGTAGTGATATTCCCTTCTACCTGGAGAGATGGGAACAATGGAATGGGTGGCAGGCATTATTGCTTTAAAGGGTCTGCATTTTTTCACCCAATCTCACCAATCCTCTCAGTCCCAAGTGACCAGCCTTATGCCACATCCAGCTGTCATTGTAGATACGGTCATTCCAGGTTTCATCAGAACCCCTGAAGCTATTGTGTAAGAATTTTACTGTTTTTATGTTTTGTTTTGAAATTCATTTTTATAGTGGGTTTGAGCTGATTCTCACTGCCATGTTTATGTCGTTCTAGACACACTTGGTTCCCTTACGGAGACATATCAATACATAGGTTTTAAAATTCTTACTAGTCAGATATATTTCTCTGAGGGGAATATGGATGTTTAGTTCCGTTCACTGAGGAAGGAGTAGGGCTTGTCTCTTCTGTTTTTGGATTATGGAACGGTACCTGTGCTAATATCAATCTTATGTTTTGTGCATCTCCCCACCTCTCTTTCCCCTTAAGCAAGCGTTATATTGTTTTCTAAATCTGATACTCTGTTCTCTTCCCTAAATCAGTTCATATGTAGCCATGTTTACATTCCCTTCGTAAGTGATATCTTATGTCAGAATGCACCATGGCCGTTCTCATAATAATGCTCCATGACCCCTGTCATCACAATGCACCATGCCCTGGATATCAAAATTCTCCATGTCCCTTGTCATCACAATTCTCCACGTCCGTTGTCATCACAGTGCTACATGACACTTCTCATCAAAATGTTACATGCTCTTGTCATCACAATTCTCCATCCACTTGACATTGCAATACTCCATGCACTTGTCATCACAATGCTCCATGCACATGTCTTCACAAAGCTCCATATCCTTGTCATCACAATGTTCCATTACCTTTGTCATCAGAATCCTCCATGACACTTGGCATCACAATGCTTCATGCCATTGTCATCAGAGCGGGCCACTACATATGTCATCAGAATGCTCCCTGACACCTCTCTTCACAATACTGCATGACCTGGTCATCACAATGCTCCATGCCCTTGTCATCTCAATGCGCCATTCCAAATGTCATTGCAATAATCCATGAAACATATTAGACCATTGTTCCATGCTCTTGTCATCACTATGCTCCATGCTCTTGTTATCACAATTCTTCATGACCCCTGTCATCACAATGCTCCATGACACTTGTCAGTATGTTCCTTGAACCTTGTCATGACAAGGCTCCATGCCTTTTTCATCACAATGTTCCATGCCCTTTCCATCACAGTGCTCCAAGACCCATGAAATCACAATGCTCCATGCCCTTGTCATCACAAAACTCAAGGACGCATGCCATCAGAATGCTCCTTGGTCTTCTCCTCACAATGTGCCATGCTCTTGTCATCACAATGTTCCAAGACCCCTGTAATCACAATGCTCCATGCCCCTTTTCATCAGTATGCTCCATGAGACTTGTCATCACAAGGCTTCATGGTTTTGTCATCACAATGCTCCAGGACATTGTCATCACAATGCTTCTCAACCTTGTCATGAAAATTTTCAATGGCCCTTGTCATCATAATGCTCCAAGCCCTAATCATCAAAATGCTCCATTATATTTGTCCTCACATTTCTCCATTACATTTGGCTTCACAATGCTCCATGCCATTGTCATCACAGTGGACCATGACATATGTCATCACAGTGCTCCCTGACACCTGTCTTCACAATACTCCTTGACCTTCTCATCACAATGCTCCATAACCTTGTCATCACAATGCACCATGCCAAATGTCATCACAATAATCCATGAAACTTGTCAGACTAATGCTCCATGCCCCTGTCAACACAATGCTCCATGCCCTTGTCATCACAATGCTCCATGACCCCTGTCATCACAATGCTCAGTGACTCCAGTCATCACAATGATTCATAACGTTTGTCATCACAATTGTCCATGCCTGCGTCATCACAAGGCTCTGTGACTTTTGTAACCACAATGTTCCATGAACTTTTGATCACAATTCTTTGTGACCCTTGTCATCACAATGCTCCATGTCTTTGTCAGAACAATGGTCTATGACCATTGTCATCACAATGTGCCACGTGCATTTCATCAGAGCCGACCACAAACTTTTCATTGCAATGCTCCATAAACCTTGTAATCACAATGGTCCTTGGACTTCTCATCAAAATGCTGTCTCACCAGAGATATCACAATGTTCCATCACTAGTCATCACAATACTCCCTCACACCTGGAATCACAATGTTCCATGACCCTGTCATCACAGTGCTACATCCACTTATCTGCATAATATTCCATGACCCCTGACATCACAATGTTCCATAATCCCTGTCAGCACAATGCTCCATGACCCATTTCATCCCAAAGATCCAAGACCCCTGACATCACAATGTTCTATAAACACTGCCATCACAATATTCCATTACAATTCTTATCAAATTGCTGCATGACCCGTTCATCAAAATGCTCCCTGCCCTTCTCATCACAATGCACCATGCCCTTGTCATCAAAATGCTCCATGACTTGTCATCACAAAGCTACATGTCCCATGGCATCAAAATGCTCCATGTCACTGTCATCACAATGCTCCCTGAACCCTCTCATCACATTGCTCCATGTCCTTGTCATCACAAAGCTCCATGACACTTGTCATCACAATGCTCGATGCCCTTCTCATCACAATGCTCCATGCCTTTTTCATTACAATCCTGCATGACCCATGTATCACAGTGTTCCGTGCCCTTGTCATCACAATGCTCCATGCCCACTCTCATCACAATAATCCATGAAACATTTCAGACCAATGTTCCATACCCTTCTCATCAAAATGCTCCATTACCCCTGTCATAACAATGCACCATGACTCTTGGCATCACAATGTTCCACTACCTAGTCATCACAAGGTTCCATGACACTTGTCATCACAATGCTCAAGACCCCTGAAATCAAAATGCTGCATGCCCTTGTCATCACAAAGCTCCATGACGCATGTCATCAGAAAGTTCCATGGCCTTCTCATCACAATGCTCCATTCCCATGTCATCACAATGCTCCAAGACCCTTGTAATCACAGTGATCCATGACACTTTTCATCTCAATGCTCCATGAACCCTGTCATCACAATACAGCATGCCCTTCATCATAATGCTTCAGGCTATTGTCATCACAATGAAATCAATATTCTCCATGACCTCTGTCATCATAATGCTCCAAAGCCTTGTGATCACAATGTTCAATAACACTTATCATCTCAACACCCCATGACACTCATCATTACAATTATCCACGGTCTTCTCATCACAATGCTCCATGATCGTTGTCATCACAATGCTCAATACACTTGTCATCACAATGCTCCCTGACACTTGTCGTCAGTATGCTCCTTGAACCCTGTCATGACAAGGTTCCATGCCTTTTTCATCACAGTGATCCATACCCTATTCATCACAATGCTCCAAGATCCCTGTAATCACAATGCTCCATGCCCTTGACATTAAAAAGCTCCATGATGCATGTCATCAGCATGCTTCATGGCCTTCTCATCACAATGCTCCATGCCCTTCTCATCACAATGCTCCAAGACCCCTGTAATCACAATGCTCCATGCCCATTTTCATCAGAATGTTCCATGAGACTTGTCATCACAATGCTAAATGCGCTTGTCAGCACAATGCTCCATGACCCCTGTCATCACAATGCTCAGTGACTCCAGTCATCACAATGATTCATAACGTTGTCATCACAATTGTCCATGCCCGCGTCATCACAAGGCTCTGTGACTTTTGTAACCACAATGTTCCATGAACTTTTGATCACAATTCTCTGTGACCCTTGTCATCACAATGCTCCATGTCTTTGTCAGAACAATGGTATATGACCATTGTCATCACAATGTGCCACGTGCATTTCATCACACCCGACCACAAACTTTTCACTGCAATGCTCCATAAACCTTGTAATCACAATGGTCCATGGACTTCTCATCAAAATGCTCTCTCACCAGAGATATCACAATGTTCCATCACTAGTCATCACAATACTCCCTCACACCTGGAATCACAATGTTCCATGACCCTGTCATCACAGTGCTACATCCACTTATCTGCACAATGTTCCATGACCCCTGACATCACAATGTTCCATAACCCCTGTCAGCAAAATGCTCCATGACCCTTTTCATCCCAAAGATCCAAGACCCCTGACATCACAATGTTCTATAAACACTGCCATCACAATATTCCATTACAATTCTTATCAAATTGCTGCATGACCCGTTCATCAAAATGCTCCCTGCCCTTCTCATCACAATGCACCATGCCCTTGTCATCAAAATGCTCCATGACTTGTCATCACAAAGCTACATGTCCCATGTCATCACAATGCTCCATGTCACTGTCATCACAATGCTCCCTGAACCCTCTCATCACATTGCTCCATGTCCTTGTCATCACAAAGCTCCATGACACTTGTCATCACAATGCTCGATGCCTTTCTCATGACAATGCCCCATGCCTTTTTCATTACAATCCTGCATGACCCATGTATCACAGTGTTCCGTGCCCTTGTCATCACAATGCTCCATGCCCACTCTCATCACAATAATCCATGAAACATTTCAGACCAATGTTCCATACCCTTCTCATCAAAATGCTCCATTACCCCTGTCATAACAATGCACCATGACTCTTGGCATCACAGTGTTCCACTACCTAGTCATCACAAGGTTCCATGACACTTGTCATCACAATGCTCAAGACCCCTGAAATCAAAATGCTGCATGCCCTTGTCATCACAAAGCTCCATGACGCATGTCATCAGAAAGTTCCATGGCCTTCTCATCACAATGCTCCATTCCCATGTCATCACAATGCTCCAAGACCCTTGTAATCACAGTGATCCATGACCCTTTTCATCTCAATGCTCCATGAACCCTGTCATAACAATACACCATGCCCACCATCATAATGCTTCAGGCTA
This sequence comes from Mesoplodon mirus, assembly GCF_964341445.2. NCBI lineage: Eukaryota > Metazoa > Chordata > Mammalia > Artiodactyla > Ziphiidae > Mesoplodon > Mesoplodon mirus. The sequence goes on along the minus strand of NW_028295813.1, from coordinate 3,344,705 downwards.
TTGTCATCACAATGAAATCAATATTCTCCATGACCTCTGTCATCATAATGCTCCAAAGCCTTGTGATCACAATGTTCAATAACACTTATCATCACAACACCCCGTGACGCTCATCATCACAATTATCCATGGTCTTCTCATCACAGTGCTCCATGACATTTGTCATCACAATGCTCTATACACATGTCATCACAATGCTCCCTGACACTTCTCATCAGTATGCTCCTGGAACCCTGTCATGACAAGGCTCCATACCATTTTCATAACAATGATCCATTGTAATTTAATCACAATGCTCCAAGACACCAGTAATCACAATGCTCCATGCCCTTGTCATCACAATGCTCCAAGACCCCTGTAATCACAATACTCCATGCCCCTTTTCATCAGAATGCTCCATGAGACTTCTTATTACGAGGCTCCATGGTCTCCTCATCACAGTGCTCCAGGAACGTTTCATCACAGTGTTCCATTCCCTTGTCATCACAATGCTTCATGACCCCTGTCCTCACAATACTTCCTGAACATTTTCACGCCAATTCTCCAGGAACTTCTCATCACAATGCTTCATGATCCCTATCATCACAATGCTCCATGACCACTGTCATCACAACGCTCCATGACCCCTGACAACACAGTGATCCGGGACTCTAGTCATCACAATGCTCCATTCCCTAGTCATCACAATGCTCCATTAATATTTTCAGCCCAATGCTCCATGACACTTGTCATCACAATGATCCATGACCTTGCCATCCCAATGCTCCATAACCCCTCTAATCACAATGATCCGTGATGCTTCTCATCAAAGTGCTCTATGACCCTTATCATCACAATGCTCCATGCCTGTGTCAGCAAAATGCTACATGACCTTGTCATCAAAATGCTGCATTTGCTTGTCATCACAATACTCCCTTACCATTGTCATCACAATCCTCCATGAATCTTGGGATCACATTGCTTCATGCCCTTGTCATCACATTGCTCCATGCTCCTTGAAAACAAAATGATCCATGACCTCTCTCATCACAATGCTCCAAACCCTTGTTATCACAAAGTTCCATAACACTTGTCATCACAACGCTCCATGATGCCTGTCATCACAATACTCCATGTCCTTTTCGTCAAAATGCTCCATGAACTTTTTCATCACAATTCTCAATACACTTGTCATCACAATGTTCCCTGACACTTGTCGTCAGAATGCTCCTTGAAACCTGTCATGAAATGGCTTCATGCCTTTTTCATCACAATGCTCCATGCCCTTTTCATCACAATGCTCCAAGCCATTGTCGTCACAATACCCCACAAGCATGTCATCATAATGCTCCATGACACTTGTCATCACATTTCACCATGGCCACTGTCATCACAATGCTCCATACCCCTAGGCATTACTGTGCTCCATGACGGGCGTCATCACAATTATCCATGGCCTTCTCATCACAATGCTCGATGCCATTGTCATCAAAATGCTCCATGACCCATGTAATCACAATGCTCCATGTCCTTGTCATCACAAAGCTCCATTTCTTTGTCAGAACAATGCTCAATGAACATAGTCATCACAATGTGCCACGCGCATTTCATCACAACGGTCCACAACCTTGTCATTGCTATGCTTCATAAACCTTGTAATCACAATGGTCCATGCACTTCTCATCAAAATGCTCTCTCACCAGAGATATCACAATGTTCCATCTCTAGTCATCACAATACTCCCTCATCCCTGTAATCACAATGTTCCAGGACCCTGTCATCACAATGCTACATCCACTTATCATCACAATGTTCCATGACCCCTGACATCACAATGTTCCATGACCCCTGTCATCAAAATGCTCCATGACCCTTTTCATCCCAAAGCTCCAAGACCCCTGACATCACAATGTTCTATAACCCATGCCATCAAAATGTTCTTTACACTTTTTATCAAACTGCTGCATGACCTGGTCATCAAAATGCTCCCTGCATTTCTCAGCACAATGCACCATGCCCTTGTCATCAAAATGCTCCATGTCCTTGTCTTCACAAAGATCCATGACACTTGTCATCACAATGCTCGATGCCCTTCTCATCACAATGCTCCATGCCCTTGTCATTACAATCCTGCATGACCCATGTATCACAGTATTCCGTGCCCTTGTCATCACAATGCTCCATGCACACTGTCATCACAATAATCCATGAAACATTTCAGGCCAAAGTTCCATGCCCTTCTCATCAAAATGCTCCATTACACCTGTCATAAAAATGCACCTTGACCCTTTCCATCAAAATGTTCCACGGCCAAGTCATCACAAGGTTCCATGACACTTGTCATCACAATGCTCCAGACCCCTGAAAGCACAATGCTCCATGCCCTTGTCATCACAAAGCTCCATGACGCATGTCATCAGAAAGTTCCATGGCCTTCTCATCACATTGCTCCATGCCCTTGTCATCACAATGCTCCAAGACCCTTGTAATCACAATGCTTCATGCCACTTTTCATCTCAATGCTCCATGAACCCTGTCATCACAATGCACCATTCCCATCATCATAATGCTACAGGCTATTGTCATCACAATGAAATCAATATGCTCCATGACCTCTGTCATCATAATGTTCCAAACCCTTGTGATAACAAGGTTCCATAACACTTATAATCACAACACCCCATGACGCTCATCATCACAATTATCCATGGTCTTCTCATCACAATGCTCCATGATCTTTGTCATCACAATGCTCAATACACTTGTCATCACAATGCTTCCTGACACTTGTCATCAGAATGCTCCATGAACCCTGTCATGACAAGGCTCCATGCCCTTTTCATAACAATGATCCATGCACTTTTCATCACAATGCTCCAAGATCCCTGTAATCACAAATGCTCCATGTCCTTGTCATAACAAAACTCCATGACACATGTCATCAGAATGCTCCATGGTCTTCTCATCACAATGCTCCATGCCCTAGTCATCACAATGCTTCAAGACACCTGTAATTAAATGCTCCATGCTCCTTTTCATCAGAATGCTCCATGAGACTTCTCATCAGAAGTCTCCATGGTCTTCTCATCACAAAGCCCCAGGACCTTGTCATCACCATGCTCCATTCCGTTGTCATCACAATGCTCCATGACACATGTCATCACAATGCTCCATGCCCTTGTCATCAAAAAGCTCCATGACACATGTCATCAGAATGCTTCATGGCCTTCTCATCACAATGCTCCATGCTCTTGTCATCAAAATGCTCCAAGACCCCTGTAATCACAATGCTCCATGCCCCTTTTCATCAGAATGCTCCATGAGAATTATCATCACAAGTCTCCATGGTCTTCTCATCACAATGCTCTAGGACCTTGTCATCACCATGCTCCATTCCCTTGTCATCACAATGCTCCATGACCCCTGTCATCACAACACTCCATGAACATTTTCAGCGCAGTGCTCCATGACCCTTGTCATCACAATGATCCATGCCCTTGTCTTGCCAATGTTCCATGACCCTTGTATTCACAATGCTCCGTGACGCTTTTCATCACAGTGCTCCATGACACATGTCATCACAAAGTTCCATGCCTTTGTAAGCAAAATGCTACATGACCTTGTCATCACAATGCTCTATGTGCTTGTCATCACAATACTCCATTTCCATTGTCATCACAATCCTCCATGAAACTCAGGATCACATTGCTTCATGCCCTTGTCATCACAATGCTCCATGCTCCTTGAAATCGAAATGTTCCATGACCTCTGTCATCACAATGCTCCAAATCCTTGTGATCACACTGTTCCATAGCACTTGTCATCACAATGCTCCATGATGCTTGTCATCACAATACTCCATGCCCTTTTAATCACAATGCTCCATGACCTTTGTCATCACAATTCTCAATACATTGTCATCACAATGCTCCCTGACATTTGTCATCAGAATGCTCATTGAAACCTGTCACGAAAAGTCTCCATGTCTTTTTCATCACAAAGCCCCATGCGGTTTTCATCACAATGCTCCATGCCATTGTCATCAAAATACTCCACAAGCTTGTCACCAGAATGCTCCATGACCCTTGTCATCACAATTCTCCATGCACTTGTCAGCACAATGCCCCCTGACCCTTGTCATCACAATGCTCCAAGCCATTGTCATCACAATGCTCCATTACCTTTGTCTTCAGAATCCTCCCTGACACTTGGCATCACAATGCTCCATGCCATTGTCATCACAATGGGCCATTACATATGTCATCACAATGCTCCCTGACACCTGTCTTCACAATACTGCATGACCTGTTCATCACAATGCTCCATGCCCTTGTTATCACAATGCTTAATGACCCCTGTCATCACAATGCTCCGTGACTCCAGTCATCACAATGATTCATGACCTTTGTCATCACAATGGTCCATGCCCTCATCATCAACAGACTCTGTGACCTTTTTAACCACAATGCTCCATGAACTTTTCTTCACAATGCTCTTTATCCCCTGTCATCACAATGCTCTATGCCTTTCTCAGCACAATGCTGCATGTCGTATGTCATTAGAATCCTCCATGGCCTTCTCCTCACAATGCTCCATGCCCTTGTCATCACAAGGCTCCAAGACCCCTGTAATCACAATGATCCATGCCCCTTTTCATCAGAATGCTCCATGAGACTTGTTATCACAAGTCTCCATGGTCATCTCATCACAATGCTCCAGGACATTGTCATCACAGTGCTCCATGACACCTGTCATCACAATGCTCTGTGACTCCAGTCATCACAATGCTTCATAATATTTGTCATCACAATGGTCCATGCCCGCGTCATCACTAGGCTCTGTTACCTTTGTATCCACAATGCTCCATGAACATTTCATCACAATGCTCTGTGACCCTTGTCATCACAATGCTCCATGCCTTTGTCAGTAAAATGCTCCATGACCATTGTCATCACAATGTGCCACGTGTTTTTCATCCCAACAGTCCAAAAATTTGTCATCACAATGCTCCATAAAAATTGTAATCACAATGCTGCATGCCCTTCTCATCACAATGCTCCATTACCCCTGTCATAACAATGCTCCATGACCCCTTTAATCACAATGCTCCATGCCGTTGTCATCACAAAGCTCCATGACACGTCATCAGATTGTTCCTTGGCCTTCTCATCAAAATGCTCCATGCCCTTGTCATCACAATGCTCCAAAACCCCTGTAAACACAGTGCCCCATGCCCCTTTTCATCTCAATGCTCCATGAACCCTGTCATCACAATGCATCATGCTGATTATCATAATGATTCAGGCTATTGTCATCACAATGAAATAAAAATTCTCCATGTCCTCTGTCATCACAATGCTCCATGACCCCTGTCATCACAACACTCCATGAACATTTTCAGCCCAATGCTCCATGACACTTGTCATCACAATGATCCATGCACTTGTCATCCCAATGCTTCATGACCCCTGTATTCACAGTGCTCCGTGACACATGTCATCACAGTTCTCCATGACACCTGTCATCACAAAGCTCTATGCCTTTGTCAGGAAAATTCTACATGACCTTTTCATTACAATGCTCTATGCGCTTGTCATCACAATGCTCCAAGACCCCTGTAATCACAGTGCTCCATGCCCCTTTTAATCTCAATGCTCCATGAACTCTGTCATCACAATGCACCATGCCCATCATCATAATGCTTCAGGCTATTGTCATCACAATGAAATCAAAATTCTCCATGACCTCTGTCATCATAATACTCCAAAACATTGTGATCACAATGTTCCATAACACTTATAATCACAACACCCCATGACGATCATCATCACTATTATCCATGGCCTTCTCATCACCATGCTCCGTGACCTTTGTCATCACAATTCTCAATACACTTGTCATCACAATACTCCCTGACACTTGTCGACAGAATGCTCCTTGAACCCTGCCACAAAAAGGCTACATGCATTTTTCATCACATTGCCCCATGCCGTTTTCATCACAATGCTCCATGCCATTGTCATCAAAATACTCCACAAGCTTGTCATCAGAATGCTCCATGACCATTGTCATCACAATTCTCCATGCACTTGTCAGCACAATGCTCCCTGACCCTTGTCATCACAATGCTCCAAGCCATTGTCATCACAATGCTCCATTACCATTGTTATCAGAATCTTCCATGACACTTGGCATCACAATGCTCCATGCCATTTTCATCACAATGGGCCATTACATATGTCATCACAATGCTCCCTGACACTTCTCTTCAAAATAATGCATAACCTGGTCATCACAATGCTCCATGCACTTGTCATCACAATGTGCCATAAAAAATGTCATCGCAATAATCCATGAAACATATTAGACCAATGCTCCATGCCCTTGTCATCACAATGCTCCATGCCCTTGTTATCACAATGCTCCATGACCCCTGTCATCACCATGCACCGTGACTCCACTCATCACAATGATTTATGACCTTTGTCATCACAATGGTCCATTCCCTCATCATCAACAGTCTCTGTGACCTTTTTAACCACAATGCTCCATGAACTTTTCATCACAATGCTCTTTGACCCTTGTCATCACAGTGATCTACGCCTTTCTCAGCACAATGCTCCATGTCCTTGTCATCACAATGCTCCATGACCCTGTCATCACAATGCTCCTTGACTCCAGTCATCACAATGCTTCATAACATTTGTCATAACAGTGGTCCATTCCCGCGTCATCACAAGGCTTTGTGACCTTTTTAACCACAATGATTCATGAACTTTTCATCACAATGCTCTGTGACACTTGTCATCACAGTGCTCCATGCCTTTGTCAGAAAAATATTCCATGACCCTTGTCATCAAAAATTGCCACGCGATTTTTATCCCAACGATCAACAAATTTGTCATCGCAATGCTCCATAAAACTTGTAATCACAATGCTCCATGCCCTTCTCATCACAGTGCTCCATTTCACCTGTCATAACAATGCTCCTTGACACTTGCCATCACAATGTTCCACGGCCTTGTCATCACAAGGCTCAATGACACTTGTCATCACAATGCTCCAAGACACCTGTAATCACAATGCTCCATGCCCTTGTCATCACAAAGCTCCATGACACATGTCATCAGAATGTTCCATGGACTTCTCATCAAAATGCTCCATGCCCTTGTCATCACAATGCTCTAAGACCCCTGTAATCAAAATGCTCCATGCCCCTTTTCATCTCAATGCTCCATGAACCCTGTCACCACAATGCATCATGCCCATCATCATAATGCTTCCGGCTATTGTCAGCACAATGAAATCAAAATTCTCCATGACCTCTGTCATCACAATGCTCTATGACGCCTGTCATCACAATACTCCATGAATATTTCCGCCCAATGCTCCATGACCCTTGTCATCACAATGATCCATGACCCCTGTATTCACAATGCTCCATGACACATGTCATCACAGTGCTCCTTGACACCTGTCATCACAGTGCTCCATGCATTTGTCTGCAAAATTCTACATGATCTTGTCGTTACAATGCTCTATGCGCTTGTCATCACAATGCTACAAGACCCCTGTATTCACAATGCTCCATGCCCCTTTTCATCTCAATGCTCCATGAACCCTGTCATCACAATGCACCACGCCCATCATCATAATGCTACAGGCTGTTGTCATTACAATGAAATCAAAAGTCTCTGTGACCTCTGTCATCATAATGCTCCAAACCCTTTTGATCACAATGTTCCATAACATTTATCATCACCACACCCCATGACGATCATCATCACAATTATCCTTGGTCTTCTGATCCCAATGCTCCCTGATCTTTTTCATCACAATGCTCAATACACTTGTCTTCACAATGCTCCCTGACACTTGTCGTCAGTATGCTCCTTGAACACTGTTATGACAAGGCTCCATGCCCTATTCATCACAATGCTCCAAGAACCCTGTAATCACAATGCTCCATGCACTTGTCATCAAAAGCTCCATGACGCATGTCATCAGAATGCTCCATGGCTTTTTCCTCACTATGCTCCATGGCATTGTCATCACAATGCTCCATGTACCCTCTCATCACATTGCTCCATGAACTTGTCATTACAATCCTCCATGACCCATGTATCACAGTGTTCCGTCCCCTTGTCATCACAATGCTCCCGTCCACACTCATCACAATAAAATATGAAACATTTCAAACCAATGCTCAGCGCCCTTCTCATCACAATGCTCCATTACCTCGGTCATAACAATGCACCACGACCACTGCCATCACAATGTTCCACGGCCTTGTCATCACAAGGCTCCATGACCCTTGTCATCACAATGCTCCAAGAAACATGTAATCAAAATTCTCCATGCCCTTGTCATAACAAAGCTCCATGACGCATGTCATCAGAAGGTCCCATGGCCTTCTCATCACAATGCTCCATGCCCTTGTCATCACAATGCTCCAAGACCCCTGTAATCACAATGCTCCATGCCCCTTTTCATCTCAAAGCTCCAAGAAACCTGCCATCACAATGCACCATGCCCATCATCATAATGCTTCAGGCTATTGTCACTACAATGAAATCAAAATTCTCCATGACTTATGTCATCATAATGCTCCAAACCCTTGTGATCACAATGTTCCATAACACTTATCATCACAACACCCCATGACGATCATCATCACAGTTGTCCATGGTGTTCTCAACACAATGCTCCATGATCATTGTCATCACAATGCTCAATACACTTGTCATTACAATACTCCCTGACACCTGTCGTCAGTATGCTCCTTGAACCCTGTGATGACAAGGCTCCATGCCTTTTACATCACAATGCTCCATGACTTTTTCATTACAATCCTCCATGACCCATGTATCACAGTGTTCCGTGCCCTTATCATCACAATGCTCCATGCCCACTCTCATCACAATAATCCATGAAACATTTCAGACCAATGCTCAATGCCCTTCTCATCACAATGCTCCATTATCTCTGTCATAACAATGCTCTATGACCCCTGCCACCACAATGTTCCACGGCCTTGTCATCACAAGGCTCCATGACCCTTGTCTTCACAATGCTACAAAACCCCTGTAATCACAATGCTCCATGCCCTTGATATCACAAAGCTCCATGACACATGTCATCAGAATGTTCCATGGCCTTCTCCTCACAATGCTCCATGCCCTTGTCATCACAATGCTCCAAGACCCGTGTAATCACAATGTTCCATGCACCTTATCATCAGAATGCTCCATGAGACTTGTCATCACAAGTCTCCATGGTCTTCTCATCACAATGCTCCAGGACCTTGTCATCACCATGCTCCATTCCCTTGACATCACAATGCTTCACGACATTGTCATGAAAATTCTCAATGGCCCTTGTCATCATAATGCTCCAAGCCGTAGTCATAAAAATGCTCCATTATATTTGTCATTACAATCCTGCATTACATTTGGCATCACAATGCACCATGCCATTGTCATCGCAATGGACCATGACATATGTCATCACAATGCTCCCTGACACCTGTCTTCACAATACACCATGCCCTTGTCATCACAATGCTCCATGCCCTTGTCATCACAATGCACCATGTCCACTGTCATCACAATCATCTATGAAATTTGTCAGACCAATGCTCCATGACCCTGTCATCACAGTGATCCATGCCCTTGTCATCACAATGCTCCATGAACCCTGTAATCACAATACCCCGTGACTCCAGTCATCACAATGTTTCATTACGTTTGTCATCACAACGGTCCTTTACCGCATCATCACAAGGCTCTGTGACCTTTGTAACCACAATGCTCCATGAACTTTTCATCACAATGCTCCGTGACCCTTGTCATCACAATGCTCCAAGCCTTTATCCGAACAATGCTTCATGACCTTTGTCATCACAATGTGCCATGCAATTTTCATCACAATGATCCACAACCTTGTCATCGCTATGCTCCATAAACCTTGTAATCACAATGCTCCATGAACTTCTCATCCAAATGCTCTCTCACATGAGATATCACAATGTTCCACCATTAATCATCACAATCCTCCCTCACCTCTGTTATCACAATGTTCCATGACCCATGTCATCACAATGCTACATCCCCTTATCTGCACAATGTTCCATGACCCCTGACATCACAATGTTCCATAACCCCTGTTATCAAAATGCTCCATGACACTTTTCATCCCAAAAATCCATGACCCCTGGCATCACAATGTTCTATAACCCCTGTTATCAAAATGTCCCATTACACTTTTCATCAAATTGCTGCATGACCCTGTCATCAAAATGTTCCCTGCCCTTCTCATCACAATGCACCACACCCTTGTCATAAAAATGCTCCATGACCATTGTCATCACAAAGCTCCATGGCCCTTGGCATCACAATGCTCCATGAACACTCTCATCACATGGCTCCATGCCCTTGTCATCACAAAGCACCATGACACTTGTCATCACAATGCTCGATGCCCTTCCAATCACAATGCTCCATGCCTTTGTCATTACAATCCTCCCTGACCCATGTATCACAGTGTTCCGTGCCCTTGTCATCACAATGCTCCATGCCCACTCTCATCACAATAATCCATGAAACATTTCAGACCAATGCTCAATGCCCTTCTCATCACAATGCTACATTATCTCTGTCATAACAATGCTCCATGAACCCTGCCATCACAATGTTCCACGGCCTTGTCATCACAAGGCTCCATGACCCTTGTCTTCACAATGCTCCAAAACCCCTGTAATCACAATGCTCCATGCCCTTGATATCACAAAGCTCCATGACGCATGTCATCAGAATGTTCCATGGCCTTCTCCTCACAATGCTACATGCCCTTGTCATCACAATGCTCCAAGACCCCTGTAATCACAATGCTCCATGCCCCTTATCATCAGAATGCTCCATGAGACTTGTCATCACAAGTCTCCATGGTCTTCTCATCACAATGCTCCAGGACCTTGTCATCACCATGCTCCATTCCCTTGACATCACAATGCTTCACGACATTGTCATGAAAATTCTCAATGGCCCTTGTCAACATAATGCTCCAAGCCCTAGTCATCACAATGCTCCATTATATTTGTCATCACATCCTCCATTACATTTGGCATCACAATGCTCCATGCTATTGTCATCGCAATGGACCATGACATAGGTCATCACAATGCTCCCTGACACCTGTCTTCACAATACTCCATGCCCTTGTCTTCACAATGCTCCATGCCCTAGTCATCACAATGCACCATGTCCACTGTCATCACAATAATCTATGAAACTAGTCAGACCAATGCTCCATGCCCCTGTCATCACAATGCTCCATGCCCTTGTCATCACAATGCTCCATGACCCCTGTCATCACAATACTCCATGCATATTTTCAGCCCAATGCTCCGTGACCTTCTCATCACAATGCTCCAAGAACAATATCATCACAATGCTCCATGACCACTGTCATCACAACACTCCATGACACCTGACAACACAATGATCTGGGACTCTTGTCATCACAATGCTCCATTCCCTAGTCATCACAATGCTCCATGACCACTGTCATCACAATACTCCATGAATATTTTCAGCCCAATACTCCATAAAGCTTGTCATCACAATGATCCATGCCCTTGTCATCCCAATGCTACATGACCCCTTTATTCACAATGCTCCGTGACGCTTGTCATCAGAGTGCTCCATGACACCTGTCATCACAATGCTCCATGCCTTTGTCATCAAAATGCTACATGACCTTCTCATTACAATACTCTATGCACTTGTCATCACAATACTCCATTACCATTGTCATCACTATCCTCCATTAACCTTGGGATCACATTGCTTCATGCCCTTGTCATCACAATGCTACATGCTCCTTGAAATCAAAATGATCCATGATCTCTGTCATCGCAATGCTCCAAACACTTGTGATCACAATGTTCCATAACGCTTGTCATCACAATGCTCCATGATACCTGTCATCACAATACTCCATGCCCTTTTCATCACAATGCTCCATGACCTTTGTCATCACAATTCTCAATACACTTGTCATCACAATGCTCCATGACACTTGTCGTCAGAATGCTCCTTGAACCCTGTCACGAAAAGGCTGCATGCATTTTTCATCACAAAGCCCCATGCCGTTTTCATCACAATGCTCCATGCCATTGTCATCAAAATACTCCACAAGCTTGTCATCAGAATGCTCCATGACCCTTGTCATCAAAATTCTCCATGCACTTGACAGCACAATGCTCCCTGAACTTTGTCATCACTATGCTCCAAGCCATTGTGATCACAATGCTCCATTACCTTTGTCATCAGAATCCTCCATGACACTTGTCATCACAATGCTCCATGCCATTGTCATCACAATGGGCCAATACATATTTCATCACAATGCTCCGTGACAACACTTTTCACAATACTGCATGACCTGGTCATCACAATGCTCCATGCCCTGGTCATCACAATGCGCCATTCCAAGTGTCATCACAATAATCCATGAAACTTATTAGACCAATGCTCCATGACCTTGTCATCACAATGCTCCATGCCCTTGTTATCACAATGTTCCAAGACCCCTGTAATCAGAATGCTTCATGCCCCTTTTCATCAGTATGCTCCATGAGACTTGTCATCACAAGGCTCCATGGTTTTGTCATCACAATGCTCCAGGACCTTGTCATCACAATGCTTCACGACCTTTTCATGAAAATTCTCATTGGCCCTTGTCATCATAATGCTCCAAGCCGTAGTCATCACAATGCTCCATTATATTTGTCATTACAATCCTCCATTACATTTGGCATCACAATGCTCCATGCTATTGTCATCACAATGGACCATGACATATGTCATCACAATGCTCCCTGACACCTATCTTCACAATACACCATGCCCTTGTCATCAAAAAGCTCCATGCCCTTGTCATCACAATGCACCATGTCCACTGTCATCACAATCATCTATGAAACATGTCAGACCAATGCTCCATGCCCCTGTCCTCACAGTGCTCCATGCCCTTGTCATCACAATGCTCCATGACCCCTGTCATCACAATGCCCCCTAACTCCAGTCATCACAATGCTTCATAACGTTTGTCATCACAACGGTCCATGCCCGCGTCATCAAAAGGCTCTGTGACCATTTTAATCACAATGCTCCATGAACATTTCATCACAATGCTCCGTGACCCTTTTCAACAAAATGCTCCATGCCTTTGTCAGAACAATGCTCCATGACCTTTGTCATCACAATGTGCCATGCACTTTTCATCAAAATGATCCACAACCTTGTCATCGCTATGCTCCATAAACCTTGTAATCACAATGCTCCATGAACTTCTCATCCAAATGCTCTCTCACATGAAATATCACAATGTTCCACCACTAGTCATCACAATCCTCCCTCACCCCTGTTATCACAATGTTCCATGACCCCTGTCATCACAATGCTACAACCCCTTATCTGAACAATGTTCCATGACCCCTGACATCACAATGTTCCATAACCCATGTCATCAAAATGCTCCATGACACTTTTCATCCCAAAGATCCATGAACCCTGGCATCACAATGTTCTATAACCCCTGTCATCAAAATGTTCCATTACACTTTTCATCAAGTTCCTGCATGACCCTGTCATCAAAATGCTCCCTGCCCTTCTCATCACAATGCACCACACACTTGTCATCAAAATGCTCCATGACCATTGTCATCACAAAGCTCCATGGCCCTTGGCATCACAATGCTCCATGTCATTGTCATCACAATGCTCCATGAACCCTCTCATCACATGGCTCCATGCCCTTGTCATCACAAAGCTCCATGACACTTGTCATTAAATGTTCGATGCCTTTGTCATTACAATCCTCCATGACCCATGTATCACAGTGTTCCGTGCCCTTGTCATCACAATGCTCCAGGACCACTCTCATCACAATAATCCATGAAACATTTCAGACCAATGCTCAATGCCCTTCTCATCACAATGTTCCATTATCTCTGTCATAACAATGCTTCATGACCCCTGCCATCACAATGTTCCACGGCCTTGTCATCACAAGGCTCCATGACCCTTGTCATCACAATGCTCCAAAACCCCTGTAATCACAATGCTCCATGCCCTTGTCATCACAAAGCTCCATGACTTATGTCATCAGAATGTTCCATGGCCTTCCCCTCACAATGCTCCATGCCCTTGTCATCACAATGCTCCAAGACCCCTGTAATCACAATGCTCCATGCCCCTTATCATCAGAATGCTCCATGAGACTTGTCATCACAAGGCTCCATGGTCATCTCATCACAATGCTCCAGGAACTTGTCATCACCATGCTCTATTCCGTTGTCATCACAATGCTCCATGACCCCTGTCATCACAATACTCCATGAACATTTTCAGCCCACTGCTCCATGACCTTCTCATCACAATGCTCCATGAACAATATCATCACAATGCTCCAAGACCACTGTCATCACAACACTCCATGACAGCTGACAACCCAATGATCCGGGACCTCTGTCATCATAATGCTCCAAGACCCCTGTAATCACAATGCCCCATGACACCTGTCATCACAATACTCCAGGAACATTTTCAGCACATTTCTCCATGATCATTGTCATCACAATGATCCATGCCCTTGTCATCCTAATGCTCCATGACCCCTGTATTTTCAATGGTCCGTAACGCTTGTCATCACAGTGCTCCATGACACATGTCATCACAATGCTCTATGCCTTTCTCAGCACAATGTTCCATGCCCTTTTCATCACAATGCTCCATGACCCCTGTCATAACAATGCTCCATGACTCCAGTCATCACAATTCTTCATAACATTTGTCATCACGATGGGCGATACCCACGTCATCACAAGGCTCTGTTACCTTTGTAACCACAATGCTCCATGAACTTTTCATCACAATGCTCCGTGACCCTTGTCATCACAATGCTCCATGCCTTTGTCAAAAAAATGCTCCATGACCCTTGTCATCACAATGTGCCACGTACTTTTCATCCCAACGGTCCACAAATTTGTCATCGCAATGCTCCATGAACCTTGTAATCACAATGCTCCATGCCCTTCTCATCACAATTTTGCATTACCCCTGTCATAACAATACTCCATGACCCCTGCCATCACAAATTTATATGCACTTGTCATCACAAAACTCCATGACACGTCATCAGAATGTTCTATGTACTTCTCATCAAAATGCTCAATGCCCTTGTCATCACAATGCTCCAAGACCCCTGTAATCACAATGATCCATGCCCCTCTTCATCTCAATGCTCCATGAACCCTGTCATCACAATGCATAATGCCAATCATCATAATGCTTCCGGCTATTGTCAGCACAATGAAATCAAAATTCTACATGACCCCTGTCATCACAGTACTCATTGAACATTTTCAGCCCAATGCTCCATGACACTTGTCATCACAATGATCCATGCCCTTGTCATCCCAATGCTTCATGACCCCTGTATTCACAATGCTCCGTGACGCTTGTCATCACAGTCCTCCATGAATCTTGTCATCACAATGATCCATGCATTTGTCAGCAAAATGCTACATGACCTGGTCATTACAATGCACTTTGCGCTTGTCATCACAATACACCTTTACCATTGTCATCACAATCCTCCATGAAACTTGGGATCACATTGCTTCATGCCTTTGTCATCACAATGCTCCATGCTCCTTGAAATCAATTTGATCCATGACCTCTGTCATCACAATGCTCCAAACCCTTGTGATCACAATGTTCCGTAACACTTGTCATCACAAAGCTCCATGATGCCTGTCCTCACAATAATCCATGCCGTTTTCATCACAATGCTCCATGACATTTGTCATCACAACTCTCAGTACACTTGTCATCACAATGCTCCCTGACATTGTCCTCAGAGTGCTCCTTGAACCGTCACCAAAAGTCTCCATTCCTTTTTCATCAAAATGCCCCATGCCATTTTCATCACAATGCTCCATGCAATTGTCATCAAAATACTCCACAAGCTTGCCATGAGAATGCTCCATGTCTCTTGTCATCACAATTATCCATGCACTTGTCAGCACAATGCTCTCTGACCCTTGTCATCACAATGCTCCAAACCCTTGTCATCACAATGCTCCATTACCTTTGTCATTAGAATCCTCCATGACACTTGGCATCACAATGCTCCATGCCATTGTCATCACAATGGGCCATTACATATGTCATCACAATGCTCCCTGACACCTCTCTTCACAATAATGCATGCCCTTGTCATCACAATGCTCCATGCCCTTGTATCACAATGTTCCAAGTCCCCTGTAATCAGAATGCTCCAGGCCCCTTTTCATCAGTATGCTCCTTGAGATTTGTCATCACAAGCCTCCATGGTTTTCTCATCACAATGCTCCAGGACATCGTCATCACAATGCTTCACGAAATTGTCATGAACATTCTCAATGGCCCTTGTCAACATCATGCTCCAAGCCCTAGTCATCACTATGCTCCATTATATTTGTCATCACATCCTCTATTACATTTGGCATCACAATGCTCCATGCTATTGTCATCGCAATGGACCATGACATAGGTCATCACAATGCTCCCTGACACCTGTCTTCACAATACTCCATGCCATTGTCTTCACAATGCTCCATGACCTAGTCATCACAATGCACCATGTCCACTGTCATCACAATTATCTATGAAACATGTCAGACCAATGCTCCATGCCCCTGTCATCACAATGCTCCATGCCCTTGTCATCACAATGCTCCATGACCCCTGTCATCACAATGCTCCGTGACTCCAGTCATCACTATGCTTCATAACGTTTGTCATCACAACGGTCCATGCCCACGTCATCAAAAGGCTCTGTGACCATTTTAACCACAATGCTCCATGAACTTTTCATCACAATGCTCCGTGACCCTTGTCATCACAATGCTCCATGCCTTTGTCAGAACAATGCTCCATGACCTTTGTCATCAAAGTGTGCCATGCACATTTCATCACAATGATCCACAAACTAGTCATCGCTATGCTCAATAAACCTTGTAATCACAATGCTCCATGCACTTCTCATCCAAATGCTCTCTCACATGAAATATCACAATGTTCCATCACTAGTCATCACAATCCTCGCTCAACCCTGTTATCACAATGTTCCATGACCCCTATCATCAGAATGCTACATCCCCTTATCAGCACAATGTTCCTTGACCCCTGATATCACAATGTTCCATAACCCCTGTCATCAAAATGCTCCATGACCCTTTTCATCCCAAAGCTCCATGATCCCTGGCAAAACAATGTTCTATAACCCATGTCATCAAAATGTTCCATTACACTTTTCATCAAATTACTGCATGACCCTATCATCAAAATGCTCCCTGCCCTTCTCATCACAATGCACAACACACTTATCATCAAAATGCTCCATGACTTTTGTCATCACAAAGCTCCATGACCCTTGGCATCACAATGCTCCATGTCATTGTCATCACAATGCTCCATGAACCATCTCATCACATTGTTCCATGCCCTTGTCATCAAAAGCTCCATGACACTGGTCATCACAATGCTCGATGCCGTTCTCATCACAATGCTCCATGCCCTTGTCATTACAATCCTCCATGACCCATGTATAACAGTGTACCGTGCCCTTGTCATCACAATGCTCCATGCCCACTCTCATCACAATAATCCATGAAACATTTCAGACCAATGCTCGATGCCCTTCTCATCACAATGCTCCATTACCTATGTCATAAAAATGCTCCATGACCCCTGCCATCAAAAGGTTCCACGGCCTTGTCATCACAAGGCTCCATGCCCCTTGTCATCTCAATGCTCCAAAACCCCTGAAATCACAATGCTCCATGCCCTTGTCATCACAATGCTCCATGACCTTTGTCATCACAATTCTCAATACACTTGTCATCACAATGCTCCCTGACACTTGTCGTCAGAATGCTCCTTGAACCCTGTCACGAAAAGGCTGCATGCCTTTTTCATCACAAAGCCCCATGCCGTTTTCATGACAATGCTCCATGCCATTGTCATCAAAATACTCCACAAGCTTGTCATCAGAATGCTCCATGACTCTTGCCATCACAATTCTCCATGCACTTATCAGCACAATGCTCCCTGAACATTGTCATCACTATGCTCCAAGCCATTGTCATCAAAATGCTCCATTACCTTTGTCATCAGAATCATCCATGACAATTTGCATCACAATGCTCCATGCCATTGTCATCACAATGGGCCAATACATATGTCATCACAATGCTCCGTGACAACACTTTTAACAATACTGCATGACCTGGTCATCACAATGCTCCATGCCCTTCTCCTCAAAATGCTCCATTACCTCTGTCATCACAATGCTCCAAGACCCCTGTAATCACAAAGCTCCATGCCCTTGTCATCACAAAGCTCCATAACGCATGTCATCAGAATGTTCCATGGCCTTCTCCACACAATGCTCCATGCCCTTGTCATCACAACGCTCCAAGACCCATGTAATCACAATGCTCCATGCCCCTTTTCATCAGAATGCTCCATGAGACTTGTCATCACAAGTCTCCATGGTCATGTCATCACAATGCTCCAGGACCTTGTTATCACCATGCTCCATTCCCTAGTGATCACAATGCTCCATGACCCCTGTCATCACAATACTCCATGAATATTTTCAGCCCAATGCCCCATGACCTTCTCATCACAATGCTCCAAGACCAATATCATCACAATGCTCCATGATCACTGTCATCACAACACTCAATGACACCTGACAACACAATGATCCGGGACTCTTGTCATCACAATGCTCCATTCCCTAGTCATCAAAATGTTCCATGACCCCTGTCATCACAATACTCCAGGAATATTTTCAGCCCAATTCTCCATGACCCTTGTGATCACAATGATCCATGCCCTTGTCATCCTAATGCTCCATGACCCCTGTATTCACAATGCTCCGTGACGATTGTCATCACAGTGCTCCATGACAGATGTCATCACAATGCTGTATGCCATTCTCAGCACAAAGCTCCATGCCCTTTTCATCACAATGCTCCATGACCCCTGTCATCACAATGCTCCGTGACTCCAGTCATCACAATTCTTCATAACATTTGTCATCACAATGGTCGATACCCATGTCATCACAAGGCTCTGTGACATTTGTTAACACAATGCTCCATGAACTTTTCATCACAATGCTCCGTGACACTTGTCATCACAATGCTCCATGCCTTTGTCAGAAAAATGCTCCATGACCCTTGTCATCCCAATGTGCGACACGCTTTTCATCCCAACGGTCCACAAATTTGTCATCGCAATGCTCCATAAACCTTGAAATCACAATGCTCCATTCCCTTCTCATCACAATGCTCCATTACCCCGGTCATAACAATGCTCCATTACCACTGCCATCACAATGTTACACGGCCTTGTCTTCACAAGGCTCCATGACACTTGTCATCACAATGCTCCAAGACACCTGTAAGCACAATGCTCCATGCCCTTGTCATCACAAAGCTCCATGACACATGCCATCAGAATGTTCCATGTCCTTCTCCACACAATGCTCCATGCCCTTGTCATCAAAATGTTACAAGACCCCTGTAATCACAATGCTCCATGCCCCTTTTCATCTCAATGCTCCATGAACCCTCTCATCACAATGCATCTTGCCAATCATCATAATGCTTCCGGCTATTGTCAGCACAATGAAATCAAAATTCTCCATGACCTCTGTCATCACAATGCTCCATGACCCCTGTCATCACAATACTCCATGAACATTTTCAGCCCAATGCTCCATGACCCTTGTCATCACAATGATCCTTGCCCTTGTCATCCCAATGCTACATGACCCCTGTATTCACAATGCTCCGTGACGCTTGTTATCACAGTGCGCCATGACACTTGTCATCACAATGCTCTATGCCTTTGTCAGCAAAATGCTACATGACCTTGTCATTATAATGCTCTATGTGCTTGTCATCACAATACTCCGTTACCATTGTCATCACAATCCTCCATGAAACTTGGGATCACATTGCTTCATGCCCTTGTCATCACAATGCTCCATGCTCCTTGAAATCAAAATGATCCATGACCTCTGTCATCACAATGCTCCAAACCCTTGTGATCACAATGTTCCATAACACTTGTCATCACAACGCTCCATGATGCCTGTCATCACAATACTCCATGCCCTTTTCATCACAATGCTCCATGACCTATGTCATCACAATATTCAGTACACTTGTCATCACAATGCTCCCTGACACTTGTCATCAGAATGCTCCTTGAACCCTGTCACGAAAAGGCTCCATGCCTTTTTCATCAGTATGCCCCATGCCGTTTTCATCACAATGCTCCATGCCATTGCCATCAAAATACTCCACAAGCTTGTCATCAGAATTCTCCATGACCCTTGTCATCACAATTCTCCATGCACTTGTCAGCACTATGCTCCCTGACCCTTGTCATCACAGTGCTCCAAGCCATTGTCATCACAATGCTCCATTACCTTTGTCATCAGAATCCTCCATGACACTTGGCATCCCAATGCTCCATGCCATTGTCATCACAATGGGCCATTACATATGTCATCACAATGCTCCCTGACACCTGTCTTCCCAATACTTCATGACCTGGTCATCACAATGCTCCATGCCGTTGTCATCACAATGCTCCATTCCAACTGTCATCGTGATAATCCATGAAACTTATTAGACCAATATTCCATGCCCTTGTCATCACAATACTCCATGCCCTTTTTATCACAATGCTCCATGACCCCTGTTATCACAATGCTCCGTGACTCCAGTTATCACAATGGTCCATGACCTCGTCATCAACAGTCTCTGTGACCTTTTTAACCACAATGCTCCATGAACTTTTCATCACAATGCTCTTTGACCTTTGTCATCACAATGCTCTATGCCTTTCTCAGCACAATGCTCCATGACACTTGTCATCACAATGCTCCATGTGCTTGTCAGCACAATGCTCCATGACACATGTCATCCCAATGCACCATGCGCTTGTCATCACAGTGCTCCCCATTCTTGACATCACAATGCTCCATGAACCTTTTCATCACAATGCTCCATGGACTTCTCATCAAAATGCTCTCTCACCACTGATGTCACAATGTTACATCAATATTCATCACAATATTCCCTCACCCCTGTCATCAAAATTTGCCATGACTCCTGTCATCACAATGCTACATGCACTTATCATCACAATGTTCGATGACCCCTGGCATCACAATGTTCCATAACCAGTGTCATCAAAATGTTCCTTGACACTTTTCATCAAATTGCTCCATGACCCTGTCATCACAATGCTCCCTACCCTTCTCATCACAATGCACAACGCCCTTGTCATCAAAATGCTCCATGACCTTTGTCATCACAAAGATCCATAACCCTTGTCATCACAATGCTCCATGTCATTGTCATCACAATGCTCCATTAAGGTTCTCATCACATTGCTTCATGTCCTTGTCATCACAAACCTCCATGACACATATCATCAGAATGCTCCATGGCTTTCTCATCACAATGCTCCTTGCCCTGCCATCACAATGCTCCATTATCCCTGTCATACCCATGATCCATGACCCCTGCCACCACGATGTTCCATGGCCTTGTCATCACAAGGCTCCATGACCCTTCGCATCACAATGCTCCAAGAACCCTGTAACCACAATGATCCATGCCCATTTTCATCTCAATGTTTCATGAACCCTGTCATCACAATGCACCATGACCATCATCATAATGCTTCATGCTATTGTCATCAAAATGAAATCAAAATGCTCCATGATCTCTGTCATAACAATGCTCCAAACGCTTGTGATCACAATATTCCAAAACACTTGTCATCACAATGCACCATGACGCTCGTCATCACAGTTATCCATGGTCTTCTCATCACAATGCTCCATGACCTTTGTCATCACGATGCTCAATACACTTGTCATCAAAATGCTCCCTGACACTTGTTGTCTGTATGCTCCTTGAACACTGTCATGACAAGGCTCCATGCTTTTTCATCACAATGCTCCAAGACCCATGTAATCACAATGCTCCATGCCCTTGTCATCACAAAGCTAAAGGACACATATCTTCAGAACGCTCTTGGCCTTCTCCTCACAATGCTCCATGCAAATGTCATCACAATGTTCCAAGACGCCTGTACTCACAATGGTCCATGTCCATTTTCATCAGTATGCTCCATGAGATTTGTCATCACAAGGCTCCATGTTTTTCTCATCACAATGCTCCAGGACATTGTCATCACAATGCTTCACGACCTTGTCCTGAAAATTCTCAATGGCCCTTGTCATCATAATGCTCCAAGCCCTAGTCATCACAGTGCTCCATTATATTTGTCAACACAATCCTCCATTACATTTGGCATCACAAGGCTCCCTGCTATTGTCATCACAATGGACCATGAAATATGTCATCACAATGCTCCCTGACAACTGTCTTCACAGTACTCCATGACCTTCTCATCAAAATGATCCATGCCCTTGTCATCACAATGCACCATGTCCACTGTCCTCACAATAATCTATGAAAGTTGTCAGACGAATGCTCCATGCCCCTGTCATCACAATGCTCCATGCCCTTGTCATCACAATGCACCATGACCCCTGTCATCACAATGCTCCGTGACTCCAGTCATCACAATGCTTCATAATATTTGTCATCACAATGCTCCCTGCCCGCGTCATCACAAGGCTCTCTGTTGTTTGTAACCACAATGCTCCATGAACATTTCATCACAATACTCCATGACCCTTGTCATCACAATATTCCATGCCTTTGTCAAAAAAAATGCTCCATGACCCTTTTCATCACAATTTGCCACGCACTTTTCATCACAACGGTCCACAATTTTCTCATTGCAATGCTCCATAAAACTTGTAATCACAATGCTCCATGCCCTTCTCATCACAATGCTCCATTACACCTGTCATAACAGTGCTCTATGACGCTATCCATCACGATGTTCCATGGCCTTGTAATCACAAGGCTCCATGACACTTGTCATCACAATGTTCCAAGACCCCTGTAATCACAATGCTCCATGCCCTTGTCATCACAAAGCACAATGACACATGTCATGAGAATGTTCCATGGCCTTCTCATTAAATGCTCCATGCCCTTGTCATCACAGTGCTCCAAGACCCCTGTTATCACAATGCTCCATGCCCCTTTTCATCTCCATGGTCGATGAACCCTGTCATCAAAATGCATCATGCCCGGGCCTCCCTGGTGGCGCAGTGGTTGAGAGTCCGCCTGCCGATGCACGGGATGCGGGTTCGTGCCCCGGTCTGGGAGGATCCCATGTGCCGCGGAGCGGCTGGGCCCGTGAGCCATGGCCGCTGGGCCTGCGAGTCCAGAGCCTGTGCTCCGCAGCGGGAGAGGCCACAACAGTGAGAGGCCCGCATACCGCAAAAAGAAAAAAAAATGCATCATGCCCATCATCATATTTCTTCCGGCTATTGTCAGCACAATGAAATCAAAATTCTCCTTGACCTCTGTCATCACAATGCTCCATGACCCCTGTCATCACAATACTCCATGAACATTTTCAGCCCACTGCTCCATGACACTTGTCATCACAATGATCCATGCCCTTGTCATCCCAATGCTCCATGACCCCTGTATCACAATGCTCCATGACGCTTGTCATCACAGTGCTCCATGACACCTGTCATCACAATGCTCCCTGACTTTGTCAGCAAAATGCTACATGACCTTGTCATTACAATGCTCTATGTGCTTGTCATCAAAATACTCCATTTCCATTGTCATCACAATCCTCCATGATCCTTGGGATCACAGTGCTTCATGCCCTTTTAATCACAATGCTCCATGCTCTTTGAAATTAAAATGATCCATGACCTCTGTCATCACAATGCTCCAAACCATTGTGATCCCAAAGTTCCAGAACACTTCTCATCACAATGCTCAATGATGACTCTCATCACAAAATTCCATGCCCTTTTCATCACAATGCTCCATGACCTTTGTCATCACAATGCTCAGTACACTTGTCATCAAAATGCTCCCTGACACTTGTCATCAGAATGCTCCTTGAACCCTGTCACGAAAAGGCTCCATGCCATTTTCATCACAATGCTCCGTGACCATTGTCATCAAAATGCTCCATGCCTTTGTTTGAAAAATGTTCCATGACCCTTGTCATCACAATGTGCCATTTGCTTTTCATCACAACGGTCCAGAAACTTGTCATTGCAATGCTCCATAAACCTTGTAATCACAATGCTCCATACACTTCTCATCAAAATGCTATCTCACCAGAGATATCACAGTGTTTCATCACTAGTCGTCACAATAGTCCCTCACCCCTGTAATCACAATGTCCCATGACCCCTGTCATCACAATGCTACATCCCCTTATCATCACAATGTTCCATGACCACTGACATCACAATGTTCTATAACCCCTGTCATCAAAATGTTCCAATACACTTTTCATCAAATTGCCTCATTACCCTGGCATCAAAATACTACCTGCCATTCTCATCACAATGCAACATGCACTTGTCATCAAAATGCTCCATGACATTTGTCATCACAAAGCTCCATGACCCCTGGCATCATAATGCTCGAGGTCATTGTCATCACAATGCTCCATGAACCCTCTCATCACATTTCTCCATGCCCTTGTCATCACAAAGTCCATGACACTTGTCATCACAATGCTCGATGCCCTTCTCATCACAATGTCCCATGCCCTTGTCATTAGAATCCTCCATGACCCATGTATCACAGTGTTCCATGCCCTTATCATCACAATGCTCTATGCCCATTCTCATCACAATAATCCATGAAACATTTCAGACCAATGCTCCATGCCCTTCTCATCACAATGCTCCTTTACCTCTGTCATAACTATGCCCCATGACACCTGCCATCACAATGTTCCACGGCCTTGTCATCACAAGGCTCCACGACCCTTGTCATCACAATGCTCCACGACCCATCTAATCAAAATGCTCCATGCCCTTGTCATCATAAAGCTACATGACGCATGTCATCAGAATGTTCCATGGCCCTGTCATCAAAATTCTCCATGCCCTTGTCATCAAAATGCTCCCTGCTCCTTGAAATCAAAATGATCCATGACCTCTGTCATCACAATGCTCCAAACCCTTGTGATCACAATGTTCTGTAACACTTGTCATCACAAAGCTCCATGATGCCCGTCATCACAATACTCCATGCCCTTTTCATCACAATGCTCCATGACCTTTGTCATCACAATTCTCAATACACTTGTCATCACAATGCTCCCTGACATTGTCCTCAGAGTGCTCCTTGAACCGTCACCGAAAGTCTCCATTCCTTTTTCATCAAAATGCCCCATGCCATTTTCATCACAATGCTCCATGCAATTGTCATCAAAATACTCCACAAACTTGTCATCAGAATGCTCCATGTCTCTTGTCATCACAATTATCCATGCACTTGTCAGCACAATGCTCCCTGACCCTTGTCATCACAATGCTCCAAACCCTTGTCATCACAATGCTCCATTACCTTTGTCATTAGAATCCTCCATGACACTTGGCATCACAATGCTCCATGCCATTGTCATCACAATGGGCCATTACATATGCCATCACAATGCTCCCTGACACCTCTCTTCACAATAATGCATGCACTTGTCATCACAATGCTCCATGCCCTTGTTTCACAATGTTCCAAGTCCCCTGTAATCAGAATTGTCCAGGCCCCTTTTCATCAGTATGCTCCTTGAGATTTGTCATCACAAGCCTCCATGGTTTTCTCATCACAATGCTCCAGGACCTTGTCATCACAATGCTTCACGACATTGTCATGAAACTTCTCAATGGCCCATTTCAACATAATGCTCCAAGCCCTAGTCATCACAATGCTCCATTATATTTGTCATCACATCCTCCATTACATTTGGCATCAAAATGCTCCATGCTATTGTCATCGCAATGGACCATGACATAGGTCATCACAATGCTCCCTGACACCTGTCTTCACATTACTCCATGCCCTTGTCTTCACAATGCTCCATGCCCAAGTCATCACAATGAACCATGTCCACTGTCATCACAATAATCTATGAAACTTGTCAGACCAATGCTCCATGCCCCTGTCATCACAATGCTCCATGCCCTAGTCATCACAGTGCACCATGTCCACTGTCATCACAATCATCTATGAAGCTTGTCAGACCAATGCTCCATGCCCCTGTCATCATAATGCTCCATGCCCTTGTCATCACAATGCTCCATGACCCCTGTCATCACAATGCTCCGTGACTCCAGTCATCACTATGCTTCATAACGTTTGTCATCACAACGGTCCATGCCCGTGTCATCACAAGGCTCTGTGACAATTTTAACCACAATGCTCCATGAACTTTTCATCACAATGCTCCATGACCCTTGTCATCACAATGCTCCATGCCTTTGTCAGAACAATGCTCCATGACCTTTGTCATCATAATGTGCCATGCACTTTTCATCACAATGATCCACAACCTTGTCATCGCTATGCTCCATAAACCTTGTAATCACAATGCTCCATGCACTTCTCATCCAAATGCTCTCTCACATGAGATATCACAGTGTTTCATCACTAGTCGTCACAATAGTCCCTCACCCCTGTTATCACAATGTTCCATGACCCCTGTTATCACAATGCTACATCCCCTTATCAGCACAATGTTCCTTGACCCCTGACATCACAATGTTCCATAACCCCTGTCATCAAAATGCTCCATGACCCTTTTCATCCCAAAGCTCCATGATCCCTGTCAACACAATGTTCTATAACCCATGTCATCAAAATATTCCATTACACTTTTCATCAAATTGCTGCATGACCCTGTCATCACAATGCTCCAAGACCCCTGTAATCACAATGTTCCATGCCCCTTTTCATAAGAATGCTCCATGAGACTTGTCATCACCAGTCTCCATGGTCATCTCATCACAATGCTCAAGGACCTTGTCATCACCATGCTCCATTCCCTTGTCATCACAATGCGCCATGACCACTGTCATCACAATAATCCATGAATATTTTCAGCCCAGTGCTCCATGACCTTCTCATCACAATGCTCCATGACCAATATCATCACAATGCTGAATGACCGCTGTCATCACAACACTCCATGACACTTGACAACACAATGATCCGGGACTCTTGTCATCACAGTGCTCCAAGACCCCTGTCATCACAATGCTCTGTGACTCCAGTCATCACATTGCTTTATAATATTTGTCATAACAATGGTCCATGCCCGTGTCATCACAAGGCTCTGTTACCTTTGTATCCAAAATGCTCCATGAACATTTCATCACAATGCTCCGTGACCCTTGTCATCACAATGCTCCCTGACAACTCTCTTCACAAAAATTCATGACCTGGTCATCACAATGATCCATGCCCTTGTCATCACAATGTGCCATTCCAAATGTCATCAGAATAATCAATGAAAATTATTAGACCAATGCTCCATGCCATTGTCATCGCAATGGACCATGACATATGTCATCACAATGCTCAAAGACCCCTGTAATCACAATGCTCCATGCCCTTGTCATCACAAAGCTCCATGACGCATGTCATCAGAATGTTCCCTGGCCTTCTCCTCACAATGCTCCATGCCCTTGTCATCACAATGCTCCAAGACCCCTGTAATCACAATGTTCTATGCCCCTTTTCATCAGAATGCTCCATGAGACTTGTCATCACCAGGCTCCATGGTCATCTCATCACAATGCTCCAGGACCTTGTCACCACCATGCTACATTCCCTTGTCATCACAATGCTTCATGACTCCTGTCATCACAATAATCCATGAATATTTTAAGCCCAATGCTCCATGACCTTCTCATCACAATGCTCCATGACCAATATCATCACAATGCTGAATGATCGCTGTCATCGCAACATTCCATGACACCTGACAACACAATGATTCGGGACTCTTGTCATCACAGTGCTCAAAGACCCCTGTAATCACGATGCTCCATAACCCCTGTCATCACAATACTCCATGAACCATTTCAGCCCAATGCTCCATGACACTTTTCATCACAAGGATCCATGCCCTTGTCATCCCAATGCTCCATGACCCCTGTATTCACAATGCTCCGTGACGCTTGTCATCACAGTGCTCTATGACACCTGTCATCACAATGCTCCATGCCTTTGTCAGCAAAATGCTACATGACCTTGTCATTACAATGCTCTATGCGCTTGTCATCACAATACTCCATTACCGTTGTAATCACTATCCTCCATGAACCTTGGGATCACATTGCTTCATGCCCTTGTCAGCACAATGCTCCATGCTCCTTGAAATCAAAATGATCCATGACCTCTGTCATAGCAATGCACCAATCATTTTTGATCACAATGTTCCATAACACTTGTCATCACAACGCTCCATGATGCCTGTCATCACAATACTCCATGCCCTTTTCATCACAATGCTCCACGACCTTTGTGATCACAATTCTCAATACACTTGTCATCACAATGCTCCCGGACACTTGTTGTCAGAATGCTCCTTGAACGCTGTCACGAAAAGGCTCCATGCTTTTTTCATCACAAAGCCCCATGCCATTTTAATCACAATGCTCCATGCCATTGTCATCAAAATACTCCACAAGCTTGTCATCAGAATGCTCCATGACCCTTGTCATCACAATTATCCATGCACTTGTCAGCACAATGCTCCCTGACCCTTGTCATCACAATGCTCCAAGCCATTGTCATCAGCATGCTCCATTACTTTTGTCATCAGAATCCTCCATGACACATGGCATCACAATGCTCCATGCCATTGTCATCATAATGGGCCATTACATATGTCATCACAATGCTCCCTGACACCTCTCTTCATAATACTGCATGACCTGGTCATCACAATGCTCCATGCCCTTGTCATCACAATGCACCATTCCAACTGTCATCACAATAATCCATGAAACTTATTAGACCAATGCTCCATGCCCTTGTCATCACAATGCTCCATGCCCTTGTTATCACAATGTTACAAGACCCCTGTAATCAGAATGTTCCATGCCCTTTTTCATCAGTATGCTCCATGAGACGTGTCATCACAAGGCTTCATGCTTTTCTCATCACAATGCTCCAGGACCTTGTCATCACAATGCTTCACGACATTGTCATGAAAATTCTCAATGTTCCTTGTCATCATAATGCTCCAATCCGTAGTCATCACAATGCTCCATTATATTTGTCATCACAATCTTCCATTACATTTGGCATCACATTACTCCCTGCCATTGTCATCACAATGGACCATGACATGTGTCATCACAATGCTCCCTGACAACTGTCTTAACAATACACCATGACCTTCTCTACACAATAATCCATGCCCTTGTCATCACAATGCACCATGTCCACTGTCATCACAATAATCTATGAATCTTGTCAGACAAATGCTCCATGCTCCTGTCATCACAATGCTCCATGCCCTTGTCATCACAATGCTCCATGACTTGTCATCACAATCCTCTATGACCCATGACACATGTATCACAGTTTTCCATGCCCTAGTCATCACAATGCTCCAAGACCCCTGTAATCACAATGCCATGCACTTTTCATCACAATGATCCACAAACTTGTCATCGCTATGCTCCATTAACTTTGTAATCACAATGCTCCATGCACTACTCATCCAAATGCTCTCTCACATGAGATATCACAATGTTCCATCACTAGTCATCACAATCCTCCCTCACCCCTGTTAACACAATGTTCCATGACCCCTGTCATCACAATGCTACATCCACTTATCAGCACAATGTTCCATGACCGCTGACATCACAATGTTCCATAACCACTGTCATCAAAATGCTCCATGACCCTTTTCATCCCAAAGTTCAATGACCCCTGGCATCACAATGTTCTATAAAACCTGTCATCTAAGTGTTCCATTACACTTTTCATCAAATTGCTGCATGACCAGGTCATCAAAATGCTCCCAGCCCTTCTCATCACAATGCACCACACACTTGTCATCAAAATGCTCCATGGCCTTTGTCATCACAAAGCTCCTTGACCCTTGGCATCACAATGCCCCATGTCATTGTCATCACAATACTCCATGAACCGTCTCATCACATTGCTCCATGCCCTTGTCATCACAAAGCTCCATGACACTTGTCATCACAATGCTCGATGCCCTTCTCATCACAATGCTCCATGCCCTTGTCATTACAATCCTCCATGACCCGTGTATCACAGTGTTCCGTGCCCTTGTCATCACAATGCTCCATGCCCACTCTCATCACAATAATCGATGAAGCATTTCAGACCAATGCTCAATGCTCTTCTCATCACAATGCTCCATTACCTCTGTCATAACAATGCTCCATGACCCCTGCCATCAAAATGTTCCACGGCCTTGTCATCACAAGGCTCCATGACACTTCTCATCACAATGCTCCAAGACCCCTGTAATTACAATGTTCCACGCCCTTGTCATCACAGAGCTCCATGACGCATGCCATCAGAATGTTCCATGGCCTTCTCATCACAATGTTCCATGCCCTTGTCATGACAATGCTACAAGACCCCTGTAATCACAATGATCCATGCCCCTTTTCATCTCAATGCTCCATGAACCCTGTCATCAAAATGCACCATGCCCATCATCATAATGTTTCAGGCTCTTTTCATCACAATGAAATCAAATTTCTCCATGAACACTGTCATCCTAATGCTCCAAACCCTTGTGATCACAATGTTCCATAACACTTATCATCACAACATGCTATGACGCTCATCATCACAATTATCAATGTATTCTCATCACAATGCTCCATGATTGTTGTCATCACAATTCTCAAATACACTTGTCATCACAATGCTACCTGACACTTGTCGTCAGTATGCTCCTTGAACACTGTCATGACAAGGCTCCATGCCTTTTCATCACAATGATCCATGCCCTTTTCATCACAATGCTCCAAGACCCCTGTAATCACAATGCTCCATGCCCTTGTCATCACAAAGCTCCATGACGCATGCCATCAGAATGCTCCATGGCCTTCTCCTCACAATGCTCCTTGCCCTTGTCATCACATTGCTCCAAGACCCCGGTAATCACAATGTTCCATGCCCCTTTTCATCAGAATGCTCCATGAGACTTGTCATCACAAGTCTCCATGGTCTTCTCATCAGAATGCTCCAGGACCTTGTCATCACCATGCTCCATTCCCTTGTCATCACAATGCTCCATGACCCCTGTCATCACAATACTCCATGAATATTTACAGCCCAATGCTCCATGACCTTCTCATCACAATGCTCCAAGACCAATATCATAACAATGCTCCATGATCACTGTCATCACAACACTCAATGACACCTGAAAACACAATGATCCGGGACACTTATCATCACAATGCTCCATTCCCTTGTCATCACAATGCTCCATTACCCCTGTCATCACAATACTACATGAACATTTTCAGCCCAATGCTCCATGACCCTTGTCATCAAAATGATCCATGCCCTTGACATCCCAATGCTCCATGACCCCTGTATTCACAATGCTCCGTGACGCTTGTCATCAGAGTGCTCCATGACACCTGTCATCACAATGCTCCATGCCTTTGTCAGCAAAATGCTACATGACATTGTCATTACAATGCTCTATGTGCTTGTCATCACAATACTGCATTACCATTGTCATCACTATCCTCCATGAAACTTGGGATCACATTGCTTCATGCCCTTTTCATCACAATGCTCCATGCTCCTTGAAATCTAAATGATCCATGACCTCTGTCATCGCAATGCTACAAACCCTTGTGATCACAATGTTCCATATCACTTTTCATCACAACGCTCCATGATGCCTGTCATCACAATAATCCATGCCCTTTTCATCACAATGCTCCATGACCTTTGTCATCACAATTCTCAATACACTTGTCATCACAATGCTCCCAGACACTTGTCGACAGAATGCTCCTTGAACCCTGTCACGAAAAGGCTCCTTGCCTTTTTCATCACAAAGCCCCATGCCGTTTTCATCACAATGCTCCATGCCATTGTCATCAAAATACTCCACAAGCTTGTCATCAGAATGCTCCATGACCCTTGTCATCACAATTCTCCATGCACTTGTCAGCACAATGCTCCCTGAACCTAGTCATCACTATGCTCCAAGCCATTGTCATCACAATGCTCCTTTACCTTTGTCATCAGAATCCTCCATGAAACTTGGCATCACAATGCTCCATGCCATTGTCATCACAATGGGCTAATACATATGTCATCACAATGCTCCGTGACAACTCTTCTCACAATACTGCATGACCTGGTCATCACAATGCTCCATGCCCTTGTCATCACAATGCGCCATTCCAACTGTCATCACAATAATCCATGAAACTTATTAGACCAATGACCCATGCCCTTGTCATCACAATGCTCCATGACCTTGCTATCACAATGTTCCACGACCCCTGTAATCAGAATGTTCCATGCCCCTTTTCATCAGTATGCTCCATGAGACTTGTCATCACAAGGCTCCATGGTTTTCTCATCACAGTGCTCCAGGACCTTGTCATCACAATGCTTCATGACATTGTCATGAAAATTCTCAATGGCCCTTGTCATCATAATGCTACAAGCCGTAGTCATAACAATGCTCCATTATATTTGTCATTACAATCCTCCATTACATTTGGCATCACAATGCTCCATGACATTGTCATCGCAATGGACCATGACATATGTCATCACAATGCTCCCTGACACCTGTCTTCACAATACTCCATGCCCTTGTCTTCACAATGCTCCATGCCCTTGTCATCACAATGCACCATGTCCACTGTCATCACAATCATGTATGAAACTTGTCAGACCAATGTTCCATGCCCCTGTCCTCACAGTGCTCCATGCCCTTGTCATTAAAATGCTCCATGACCCCTGTCATCACAATGCCCCGTGACTCCAGTCATCACAATGCTTCATAACGTTTGTCATCACAACGGTCCATGCCCGCGTCATCACAAGGCTCTGTGACCATTTTAACCACAATGCTCCACGAACTTTTCATCGCAATGCTCCATGACACTTGTCATCAATTGCTCCATGCATTTGTCAGAACAATGCTCCATGACCCTTTTCATCACAATGTGCCATGCGCTTTTCATCACAATGATCCACAACCTTGTCATCGCTATGCTCCATAAACCTTGTAATCACAATGCTCCATGAACTTCTCATCCAAATGCTCTCTCACCAGAGATATCACCATGTTACATCACTAGTCATCACAATCCTCCCTCACCCCTGTTATCACAATGTTCCATGACCCCTGTCATCTCAATGCTACATCCCCTTATCATCACAATGTTCCATGACCCATGACATCACAATGTTCCATAACCACTGTCATCAAAATGCTCCATGACTCTTTTCATCCCAAAGCTCCATGACCCGTGGCATCACAATGTTCTATAACCCCTGTCATCACAATGTTCCATTACACTTTTCATCAAATTGCTGCATGACCCTGTCATCAAAATGCTCCCTGCACTTCTCATCACAATGCACCACACCCTTGTCATCAAAATGCTCCATGACCTTTGTCATCACAAAGCTCCATGACCCTTGGCATCACAATGCTCCATGAACCCTCTCATCATATGGCTCCATGCCCTTGGCATCACAAAGCACCATGACACTTGTCATCACAATGCTCGATGCCCTTCTCATCACAATGCTCCATGCCCTTGTCATTACAGTCCCCCATGACCCATGTATCACAGTGCTCCATGCCCTTCTCATCACAGTGCTCCTTGCCCACTCTCATCACAACAATCCATGAAATATTTCAGACCAATGCTCAATGCTCTTCTCATCACAATGCTCCATTACCTCTGTCATAACAATGCTCTATGACACCTGCCATCACAATGTTGCACGTCCTTGTCATCACAAGGCTCCAAGACCCCTGTAATCACAATGCTCCATGCCCTTTTCATCACAAAGCTCCATGACGCATGTAATCAGAATGTTCCATGGCCTTCTCCTCACAATGCTCCATGCCCTTGTCATCACAATGTTCCAAGACCCCTGTAATCACAATGCTCCATGCCCCTTTTCATCAGGATGCTCCATGAAACTTGTCATCACAAGTCTCCCTGGTCATCTCATCATAATGCTCCAGGACCTTGTCATCACCATGCTCCATTCCATTGTCATCACAATGCTCCATGACACCCGTCATCACAATACTCCAGGAACATTTTCAGCCCAATGCTCCATGATCTTCTCATCACAATGCTCCAAGACCAATATCATAACAATGCTCCATGACCACTGTCATCAGAACACTCCATGACACCTGACAACACAATGATCCGGGACTCTTGTCATCACAATGCTCCATTCCCTATTCATCACAATGCTCCATGACCACTGTCACCACAATACTCCATGAATATTTTCAGCCCAATGCTCCATGACGCTTGTCCTCACAATGTTCCATGTCCTTGTCATCCCAATGCTCCATGACCCCTGTATTCACAATGCTCTGTGACGCTTGTCATCACAGTGCTCCATGACACCTGTCATCACAATGCTCCATGCCTTTGTCATCAAAATGCTACATGACCTTCTCATTACAATACTCTATGCGCTTGTCATCACAATACTCCATTACCATTGTCATCACTATCCTCCATGAACCTTGGGATCACGTTGCTTCATGCACTTTTCATCACAATGCTCCATGAGCTTTGAAATCAAAATAATCCATGACCCTTGTCATCACAATTCTCCATGCACTTGTCAGCACAATGCTCCCTGAACCTTGTCATCACTATGCTCCAAGCCATTGTGATCACAGTGCTCCATTACCTTTGTCATCAGAATCCTCCATGACATTTGTCCTCACAATGCTCAATGCCATTGTCATCACAATGGGCCAATACATATGTCACCACAATGCTCCGTGACACCTCCTTTCACAATACTGCATGACCTGGTCATCACAATGCTCCATGCCCATGTTATCACAATGTTCCTAGACCCCTGTAATCAGAATGCTCCATGCCCATTTTCATCAGTATGCTCCATGAGACTTGTCATCACAAGGCTCCATGGTTTTCTCATCACAGTGCTCCAGGACATTGTCATCACAATGCTTCACGACATTGTCATGAAAATTCTCATTGGCCCTTGTCATCATAATGCTCCAAGCTGTAGTCATCACAATGCTCCATTTTATTTGTCATTACAATCCTCCATTACATTTGGCATCACAATGCTCCATGCCATTGTCATTGCAATGGACCATGACATATGTCATCACAATGCTCCCTGACACCTGACTTCACATTACTCCATGCCCTTGTCATCACAATGCTCCATGCCCTTGTCATCACAATGCACCATGTCCACTGTCATCACAATCATCTATGAAACTTGTCAGACCAATGCTCCATGCCCCTGTCATCACAGTGCTCCATGCCCTTGTCATCACAATGCTCTATGCCTTTCTCAGCACAATGTTCCATGCCCTTTTCATCACAATGCTCCATGACCCCTGTATTCTCAGTGGTCCGTGACGCTTGTCATCCCAGTGCTCCATGACACATGTCATCACAATGCTCTATGCCGTTCTCAGCACAATGCTCCATGCCCTTTTCATCACAATGCTCCATGACCCCTGTCATCACAATGCTCCATGACTCCAGTCATCACAATTCTTCATAACATTTGTCATCACAGTGGGCGATACCCACGTCATCACAAGGCTCTGTTACCTTTGTATCCAAAATGCTCCATGAACATTTCATCACAATGCTCCGTGACCCTTGTCATCACAATGCTCCCTGACAACTCTCTTCACAAAAATTCATGACCTGGTCATCACAATGATCCATGCCCTTGTCATCACAATGTGCCATTCCAAATGTCATCAGAATAATCAATGAAAATTATTAGACCAATGCTCCATGCCATTGTCATCGCAATGGACCATGACATATGTCATCACAATGCTCAAAGACCCCTGTAATCACAATGCTCCATGCCCTTGTCATCACAAAGCTCCATGACGCATGTCATCAGAATGTTCCCTGGCCTTCTCCTCACAATGCTCCATGCCCTTGTCATCACAATGCTCCAAGACCCCTGTAATCACAATGTTCTATGCCCCTTTTCATCAGAATGCTCCATGAGACTTGTCATCACCAGGCTCCATGGTCATCTCATCACAATGCTCCAGGACCTTGTCACCACCATGCTACATTCCCTTGTCATCACAATGCTTCATGACTCCTGTCATCACAATAATCCATGAATATTTTAAGCCCAATGCTCCATGACCTTCTCATCACAATGCTCCATGACCAATATCATCACAATGCTGAATGATCGCTGTCATCGCAACATTCCATGACACCTGACAACACAATGATTCGGGACTCTTGTCATCACAGTGCTCAAAGACCCCTGTAATCACGATGCTCCATAACCCCTGTCATCACAATACTCCATGAACCATTTCAGCCCAATGCTCCATGACACTTTTCATCACAAGGATCCATGCCCTTGTCATCCCAATGCTCCATGACCCCTGTATTCACAATGCTCCGTGACGCTTGTCATCACAGTGCTCTATGACACCTGTCATCACAATGCTCCATGCCTTTGTCAGCAAAATGCTACATGACCTTGTCATTACAATGCTCTATGCGCTTGTCATCACAATACTCCATTACCGTTGTAATCACTATCCTCCATGAACCTTGGGATCACATTGCTTCATGCCCTTGTCAGCACAATGCTCCATGCTCCTTGAAATCAAAATGATCCATGACCTCTGTCATAGCAATGCACCAATCATTTTTGATCACAATGTTCCATAACACTTGTCATCACAACGCTCCATGATGCCTGTCATCACAATACTCCATGCCCTTTTCATCACAATGCTCCACGACCTTTGTGATCACAATTCTCAATACACTTGTCATCACAATGCTCCCGGACACTTGTTGTCAGAATGCTCCTTGAACGCTGTCACGAAAAGGCTCCATGCTTTTTTCATCACAAAGCCCCATGCCATTTTAATCACAATGCTCCATGCCATTGTCATCAAAATACTCCACAAGCTTGTCATCAGAATGCTCCATGACCCTTGTCATCACAATTATCCATGCACTTGTCAGCACAATGCTCCCTGACCCTTGTCATCACAATGCTCCAAGCCATTGTCATCAGCATGCTCCATTACTTTTGTCATCAGAATCCTCCATGACACATGGCATCACAATGCTCCATGCCATTGTCATCATAATGGGCCATTACATATGTCATCACAATGCTCCCTGACACCTCTCTTCATAATACTGCATGACCTGGTCATCACAATGCTCCATGCCCTTGTCATCACAATGCACCATTCCAACTGTCATCACAATAATCCATGAAACTTATTAGACCAATGCTCCATGCCCTTGTCATCACAATGCTCCATGCCCTTGTTATCACAATGTTACAAGACCCCTGTAATCAGAATGTTCCATGCCCTTTTTCATCAGTATGCTCCATGAGACGTGTCATCACAAGGCTTCATGCTTTTCTCATCACAATGCTCCAGGACCTTGTCATCACAATGCTTCACGACATTGTCATGAAAATTCTCAATGTTCCTTGTCATCATAATGCTCCAATCCGTAGTCATCACAATGCTCCATTATATTTGTCATCACAATCTTCCATTACATTTGGCATCACATTACTCCCTGCCATTGTCATCACAATGGACCATGACATGTGTCATCACAATGCTCCCTGACAACTGTCTTAACAATACACCATGACCTTCTCTACACAATAATCCATGCCCTTGTCATCACAATGCACCATGTCCACTGTCATCACAATAATCTATGAATCTTGTCAGACAAATGCTCCATGCTCCTGTCATCACAATGCTCCATGCCCTTGTCATCACAATGCTCCATGACTTGTCATCACAATCCTCTATGACCCATGACACATGTATCACAGTTTTCCATGCCCTAGTCATCACAATGCTCCAAGACCCCTGTAATCACAATGCCATGCACTTTTCATCACAATGATCCACAAACTTGTCATCGCTATGCTCCATTAACTTTGTAATCACAATGCTCCATGCACTACTCATCCAAATGCTCTCTCACATGAGATATCACAATGTTCCATCACTAGTCATCACAATCCTCCCTCACCCCTGTTAACACAATGTTCCATGACCCCTGTCATCACAATGCTACATCCACTTATCAGCACAATGTTCCATGACCGCTGACATCACAATGTTCCATAACCACTGTCATCAAAATGCTCCATGACCCTTTTCATCCCAAAGTTCAATGACCCCTGGCATCACAATGTTCTATAAAACCTGTCATCTAAGTGTTCCATTACACTTTTCATCAAATTGCTGCATGACCAGGTCATCAAAATGCTCCCAGCCCTTCTCATCACAATGCACCACACACTTGTCATCAAAATGCTCCATGGCCTTTGTCATCACAAAGCTCCTTGACCCTTGGCATCACAATGCCCCATGTCATTGTCATCACAATACTCCATGAACCGTCTCATCACATTGCTCCATGCCCTTGTCATCACAAAGCTCCATGACACTTGTCATCACAATGCTCGATGCCCTTCTCATCACAATGCTCCATGCCCTTGTCATTACAATCCTCCATGACCCGTGTATCACAGTGTTCCGTGCCCTTGTCATCACAATGCTCCATGCCCACTCTCATCACAATAATCGATGAAGCATTTCAGACCAATGCTCAATGCTCTTCTCATCACAATGCTCCATTACCTCTGTCATAACAATGCTCCATGACCCCTGCCATCAAAATGTTCCACGGCCTTGTCATCACAAGGCTCCATGACACTTCTCATCACAATGCTCCAAGACCCCTGTAATTACAATGTTCCACGCCCTTGTCATCACAGAGCTCCATGACGCATGCCATCAGAATGTTCCATGGCCTTCTCATCACAATGTTCCATGCCCTTGTCATGACAATGCTACAAGACCCCTGTAATCACAATGATCCATGCCCCTTTTCATCTCAATGCTCCATGAACCCTGTCATCAAAATGCACCATGCCCATCATCATAATGTTTCAGGCTCTTTTCATCACAATGAAATCAAATTTCTCCATGAACACTGTCATCCTAATGCTCCAAACCCTTGTGATCACAATGTTCCATAACACTTATCATCACAACATGCTATGACGCTCATCATCACAATTATCAATGTATTCTCATCACAATGCTCCATGATTGTTGTCATCACAATTCTCAAATACACTTGTCATCACAATGCTACCTGACACTTGTCGTCAGTATGCTCCTTGAACACTGTCATGACAAGGCTCCATGCCTTTTCATCACAATGATCCATGCCCTTTTCATCACAATGCTCCAAGACCCCTGTAATCACAATGCTCCATGCCCTTGTCATCACAAAGCTCCATGACGCATGCCATCAGAATGCTCCATGGCCTTCTCCTCACAATGCTCCTTGCCCTTGTCATCACATTGCTCCAAGACCCCGGTAATCACAATGTTCCATGCCCCTTTTCATCAGAATGCTCCATGAGACTTGTCATCACAAGTCTCCATGGTCTTCTCATCAGAATGCTCCAGGACCTTGTCATCACCATGCTCCATTCCCTTGTCATCACAATGCTCCATGACCCCTGTCATCACAATACTCCATGAATATTTACAGCCCAATGCTCCATGACCTTCTCATCACAATGCTCCAAGACCAATATCATAACAATGCTCCATGATCACTGTCATCACAACACTCAATGACACCTGAAAACACAATGATCCGGGACACTTATCATCACAATGCTCCATTCCCTTGTCATCACAATGCTCCATTACCCCTGTCATCACAATACTACATGAACATTTTCAGCCCAATGCTCCATGACCCTTGTCATCAAAATGATCCATGCCCTTGACATCCCAATGCTCCATGACCCCTGTATTCACAATGCTCCGTGACGCTTGTCATCAGAGTGCTCCATGACACCTGTCATCACAATGCTCCATGCCTTTGTCAGCAAAATGCTACATGACATTGTCATTACAATGCTCTATGTGCTTGTCATCACAATACTGCATTACCATTGTCATCACTATCCTCCATGAAACTTGGGATCACATTGCTTCATGCCCTTTTCATCACAATGCTCCATGCTCCTTGAAATCTAAATGATCCATGACCTCTGTCATCGCAATGCTACAAACCCTTGTGATCACAATGTTCCATATCACTTTTCATCACAACGCTCCATGATGCCTGTCATCACAATAATCCATGCCCTTTTCATCACAATGCTCCATGACCTTTGTCATCACAATTCTCAATACACTTGTCATCACAATGCTCCCAGACACTTGTCGACAGAATGCTCCTTGAACCCTGTCACGAAAAGGCTCCTTGCCTTTTTCATCACAAAGCCCCATGCCGTTTTCATCACAATGCTCCATGCCATTGTCATCAAAATACTCCACAAGCTTGTCATCAGAATGCTCCATGACCCTTGTCATCACAATTCTCCATGCACTTGTCAGCACAATGCTCCCTGAACCTAGTCATCACTATGCTCCAAGCCATTGTCATCACAATGCTCCTTTACCTTTGTCATCAGAATCCTCCATGAAACTTGGCATCACAATGCTCCATGCCATTGTCATCACAATGGGCTAATACATATGTCATCACAATGCTCCGTGACAACTCTTCTCACAATACTGCATGACCTGGTCATCACAATGCTCCATGCCCTTGTCATCACAATGCGCCATTCCAACTGTCATCACAATAATCCATGAAACTTATTAGACCAATGACCCATGCCCTTGTCATCACAATGCTCCATGACCTTGCTATCACAATGTTCCACGACCCCTGTAATCAGAATGTTCCATGCCCCTTTTCATCAGTATGCTCCATGAGACTTGTCATCACAAGGCTCCATGGTTTTCTCATCACAGTGCTCCAGGACCTTGTCATCACAATGCTTCATGACATTGTCATGAAAATTCTCAATGGCCCTTGTCATCATAATGCTACAAGCCGTAGTCATAACAATGCTCCATTATATTTGTCATTACAATCCTCCATTACATTTGGCATCACAATGCTCCATGACATTGTCATCGCAATGGACCATGACATATGTCATCACAATGCTCCCTGACACCTGTCTTCACAATACTCCATGCCCTTGTCTTCACAATGCTCCATGCCCTTGTCATCACAATGCACCATGTCCACTGTCATCACAATCATGTATGAAACTTGTCAGACCAATGTTCCATGCCCCTGTCCTCACAGTGCTCCATGCCCTTGTCATTAAAATGCTCCATGACCCCTGTCATCACAATGCCCCGTGACTCCAGTCATCACAATGCTTCATAACGTTTGTCATCACAACGGTCCATGCCCGCGTCATCACAAGGCTCTGTGACCATTTTAACCACAATGCTCCACGAACTTTTCATCGCAATGCTCCATGACACTTGTCATCAATTGCTCCATGCATTTGTCAGAACAATGCTCCATGACCCTTTTCATCACAATGTGCCATGCGCTTTTCATCACAATGATCCACAACCTTGTCATCGCTATGCTCCATAAACCTTGTAATCACAATGCTCCATGAACTTCTCATCCAAATGCTCTCTCACCAGAGATATCACCATGTTCCATCACTAGTCATCACAATCCTCCCTCACCCCTGTTATCACAATGTTCCATGACCCCTGTCATCTCAATGCTACATCCCCTTATCATCACAATGTTCCATGACCCATGACATCACAATGTTCCATAACCACTGTCATCAAAATGCTCCATGACTCTTTTCATCCCAAAGCTCCATGACCCGTGGCATCACAATGTTCTATAACCCCTGTCATCACAATGTTCCATTACACTTTTCATCAAATTGCTGCATGACCCTGTCATCAAAATGCTCCCTGCACTTCTCATCACAATGCACCACACCCTTGTCATCAAAATGCTCCATGACCTTTGTCATCACAAAGCTCCATGACCCTTGGCATCACAATGCTCCATGAACCCTCTCATCATATGGCTCCATGCCCTTGGCATCACAAAGCACCATGACACTTGTCATCACAATGCTCGATGCCCTTCTCATCACAATGCTCCATGCCCTTGTCATTACAGTCCCCCATGACCCATGTATCACAGTGCTCCATGCCCTTCTCATCACAGTGCTCCTTGCCCACTCTCATCACAACAATCCATGAAATATTTCAGACCAATGCTCAATGCTCTTCTCATCACAATGCTCCATTACCTCTGTCATAACAATGCTCTATGACACCTGCCATCACAATGTTGCACGTCCTTGTCATCACAAGGCTCCAAGACCCCTGTAATCACAATGCTCCATGCCCTTTTCATCACAAAGCTCCATGACGCATGTAATCAGAATGTTCCATGGCCTTCTCCTCACAATGCTCCATGCCCTTGTCATCACAATGTTCCAAGACCCCTGTAATCACAATGCTCCATGCCCCTTTTCATCAGGATGCTCCATGAAACTTGTCATCACAAGTCTCCCTGGTCATCTCATCATAATGCTCCAGGACCTTGTCATCACCATGCTCCATTCCATTGTCATCACAATGCTCCATGACACCCGTCATCACAATACTCCAGGAACATTTTCAGCCCAATGCTCCATGATCTTCTCATCACAATGCTCCAAGACCAATATCATAACAATGCTCCATGACCACTGTCATCAGAACACTCCATGACACCTGACAACACAATGATCCGGGACTCTTGTCATCACAATGCTCCATTCCCTATTCATCACAATGCTCCATGACCACTGTCACCACAATACTCCATGAATATTTTCAGCCCAATGCTCCATGACGCTTGTCCTCACAATGTTCCATGTCCTTGTCATCCCAATGCTCCATGACCCCTGTATTCACAATGCTCTGTGACGCTTGTCATCACAGTGCTCCATGACACCTGTCATCACAATGCTCCATGCCTTTGTCATCAAAATGCTACATGACCTTCTCATTACAATACTCTATGCGCTTGTCATCACAATACTCCATTACCATTGTCATCACTATCCTCCATGAACCTTGGGATCACGTTGCTTCATGCACTTTTCATCACAATGCTCCATGAGCTTTGAAATCAAAATAATCCATGACCCTTGTCATCACAATTCTCCATGCACTTGTCAGCACAATGCTCCCTGAACCTTGTCATCACTATGCTCCAAGCCATTGTGATCACAGTGCTCCATTACCTTTGTCATCAGAATCCTCCATGACATTTGTCCTCACAATGCTCAATGCCATTGTCATCACAATGGGCCAATACATATGTCACCACAATGCTCCGTGACACCTCCTTTCACAATACTGCATGACCTGGTCATCACAATGCTCCATGCCCATGTTATCACAATGTTCCTAGACCCCTGTAATCAGAATGCTCCATGCCCATTTTCATCAGTATGCTCCATGAGACTTGTCATCACAAGGCTCCATGGTTTTCTCATCACAGTGCTCCAGGACATTGTCATCACAATGCTTCACGACATTGTCATGAAAATTCTCATTGGCCCTTGTCATCATAATGCTCCAAGCTGTAGTCATCACAATGCTCCATTTTATTTGTCATTACAATCCTCCATTACATTTGGCATCACAATGCTCCATGCCATTGTCATTGCAATGGACCATGACATATGTCATCACAATGCTCCCTGACACCTGACTTCACATTACTCCATGCCCTTGTCATCACAATGCTCCATGCCCTTGTCATCACAATGCACCATGTCCACTGTCATCACAATCATCTATGAAACTTGTCAGACCAATGCTCCATGCCCCTGTCATCACAGTGCTCCATGCCCTTGTCATCACAATGCTCTATGCCTTTCTCAGCACAATGTTCCATGCCCTTTTCATCACAATGCTCCATGACCCCTGTATTCTCAGTGGTCCGTGACGCTTGTCATCCCAGTGCTCCATGACACATGTCATCACAATGCTCTATGCCGTTCTCAGCACAATGCTCCATGCCCTTTTCATCACAATGCTCCATGACCCCTGTCATCACAATGCTCCATGACTCCAGTCATCACAATTCTTCATAACATTTGTCATCACAGTGGGCGATACCCACGTCATC
The DNA here is from genome assembly GCF_964341445.2 of Mesoplodon mirus. Lineage (NCBI taxonomy): Eukaryota > Metazoa > Chordata > Mammalia > Artiodactyla > Ziphiidae > Mesoplodon > Mesoplodon mirus. The sequence goes on along the minus strand of NW_028295813.1, from coordinate 3,300,344 downwards.
ACAAGGCTCTGTTACCTTTGTAACCACAATGCTCCATGAACTTTTCATCACAATGCTCCGTGACACTTGTCATCACAATGCTCCATGTCTTGTCAAAAAAATGCTCCATGACCCTTGTCATCACCATGTGCCACGTACTTTTCATCTCAACGGTCCACAAATTTGTCATCACAATGCTCCATGAACCTTGTAATCACAATGCTCCATGCACTTCTCATCACAATGCTCCATTACCCCTGTCATCACAATGCTCCATGACACCTGCCATCACAATTTTCTATGTCCTTGTCATCACAATGCTCCAAGACCCCAGTAATCACAATGCTCCATGCCCCTCTTCATCTCAATGCTCCATGAACCCTGTCATGACAATGAATCAGGCCAATCATCATAATGCTTCCGGCTATTGTCAGCACAATGAAATCAAAATTCTACATGACCCCTGTCATCACAGTACTCCATGAACATTTTCCGCCCAATGCTCCATGACCCTTGTCATCACAATGATCCATGCCCTTGTCATCCCAATGCTCCATGACCCCTGAATTCACAATGCTCCGTGACGCATGTCATCACAGTGCTCCATGAAACTTGTCATCAGAATGCTCCATGCTTTTGTCAGCAAAATGCTACATGACCTTGTCATTACAATGCTCTTTGCGCATGTCATCACAATACTCCATTTCCATTGTCATCACAATCCTACATGAAAGTTGGGATCACATTGCTTCATGCCCTTGTCATCACAATGCTCCCTGCTCCTTGAAATCAAAATGATCCATGACCTCTGTCATCACAATGCTCCAAACCCTTGTGATCACAATGTTCCGTAACACTTGTCATCACAAAGCTCCATGATGACTGTCCTCACAATACTCCATGCCCTTTTCATCACAATGCTCCATGACCTTTGTCATCACAATTCTCAATACACTTGTCATCACAATGCTCCCTGACATTGTCGTCAGAGTGCTCCTTGAACACTGTCACCAAAAGGCTCCATTCCTTTTTCATCACAAGGCCCCATGCCATTTTCATCACAATGCTCCATGCAATTGTCATGAAAATACTCCACAAGCTTGTCATCAGTATGCTCCATGTCTTTTGTCATCACAGTTTTCCATGCACTTGTCAGCACAATGCTCCCTGACCCTTGTCATCACAAGGCTCCAAACCCTTGTCATCACAATGCTCCATTACCTTTGTCATTAGAATCCTCCATGACACTTTGCATCACAATGCTCCATGCCTTTGTCATCACAATGGGCCATTACATATGTCATCACAATGCTCGCTGACACCTCTCTTCACAATACTGCATGCCCTTGTCATCACAATGCTACATACCCTTTTATCACAATGTTCCAAGTCCCCTGTAATCAGAATGCTCCACGCCCCTTTTCATCAGTACGCTCCTTGAGATTTGTCATCACAAGCCTCCATGGTTTTCTCAACACAATGATCCAGGACTTTGTCATCACAATGCTTCACGACATTGTCATGAAAATTCACAATGGCCCTTGTCAACATAATGCACCAAGCCCTAGTCATCACAATGCTCCATTATATTTGTCATCACATCCTCCATTACATTTGGCATCACAATGCTCCATGCTATTGTCATCGCAATGGACCATGACATAGGTCATCAAAATGCTCCCTGACAACTGTCTTCACAATAATCCATGCCCTTGTCTTCACAATGCTCTATGCCCTAGTCATCACAATGCACCATGTCCACTGTCATCACAATCATCTATGAAACTTGTCAGACCAATGCTCCATGCCCCTGTCATCACAATGCTCCATGTCCTTGTCATCACAATGCTCCATGACCCCTGTCATCACAATGCTCCGTGACTCCAGTCATCACTATGCTTCATAACGTTTGTCATCACAACGGTCCATGCCCGCATCATCACAAGGCTCTGTTACCTTTGTAACCCCAATGCTCAACGAACTTTTCATCACAATGCTCCGTGACCCTTGTCATCACAATGCTCCATGCATTTGTCAGAACAATGCTCCATGACCTTTGTCATCACAATGTGCCATGCACTTTTCATCAAAATGATCCACATCCTTGTCATCGCTATGCTCCATAAACCTTGTAATCACAATGCTCCATGCACTTCTCATCCAAATGCTCTCTCACATGAGATATCACAATGTTCCATCACTAGTCATCACAATCCTCGCTCAACCCTTTTATCACAATGTTCCATGACCCCTGTCATCACAATGCTACATCCCCTTATCAGCACAATGTTCGTTGGCCCCTGACATCACAATGTTCCATAACCCCTGTCATCAAAATGCTCCATGACCCTTTTCATCCCAAAGCTCCATGATCCCTGGCAACACAATGTTCTATAACCCATGTCATCAAAATATTCCATTACACTTTTCATCAAATTGCTGCATGACCCTGTCATCAAAATGCTCCCTGCCCTTCTCATCACAATGCACAACACACTTTTCATCAAAATGCTTCATGACATTTATCATCACAAAGCTCCATGACCCTTGGCATCACAACGTTCCATGTCATTTTCATCACAATGCTCCATGAAACATCTCATCACATTGCTCCATGCCCTTTTCATCAAAAGCTCCATGACACTTGTCATCTCAATGTTCGATGCCCTTCTCATCACAATGCTCCATGCCCTTGTCATTACAATCCTCCATGACCCATGTATCACAGTGTACTGTGCCCTTGTCATCACAATGCTCCATGCCCACTCTCATCACAATAATCCATGAAATAGTTCAGACCAATGCTCAATGCCCTTCTCATCACAATGCTCCATTACCTATGTCATAAAAATGCTCCATGACTACTGCCATCAAAATGTTCCATGGCCTTGTCATCACAAGGCTCCATGCCCCTTGTCATCACAATGCTCCAAAACCCCTGTAATCACAATGCTCCATGCCCTTGTCATCAGAATGCTCCATGACTCTTGCCATCACAATTCTCCATGCACTTGTCAGCACAATGCTCCCTGAACCTTGTCATCACTATGCTCCAAGCCATTGTCATCAAAATGCTCCATTACCTCTGTCATCAGAATCATCCATGACAATTTGCATCCCAATGCTCCATGCCATTGTCATCACAATGGGACAATACATATGTCATCACAATGCTCCATGACACCACTTTTCACAATACTGCATGACCTTGTCATCACAAAGCTCCATGCCCTTGTCATCACAAAGCTGCATGACGCATGTCATCAGAATGTTCCATGGCCTTCTCCACACAATGCTCCATGCCCTTGTCATCACAATGCTCCAAGACCCCTGTAATCACAATGCTCCATGCCCCTTTTCATCAGAATGCTCCATGAGACTTGTAATCACAAGTCTCCATGGTCATCTCATCACAATGCTCCAGGACTTTGTCATCACCATGCTCCATTCCCTAGTGATCACAATGCTCATGACCACTGTCATCACAATACTCCATGAACATTTTCAGCCCAATGCCCCATGACCTTCTCATCACAATGCTCCAAGACCAATATCATAACAATGCTCCATGATCAATGTCATCACAACACTCAATGACACCTGAAAACACAATGATCCGGGACACTTATCATCACAATGCTCCATTCTCTTGTCATCACAATGCTCCATTACCCCTGTCATCACAATACTACATGAACATTTTCAGCCCAATGCTCCATGACCCTTGTCATCACAATGATCCATGCCCTTGTCATCCCAATGCTCCATGACCCCTGTATTCTCAATGCTCCGTGGCGCTTGTCATCAGAGTGCTCCATGACACCTGTCATCACAATGCTCCATGCCTTTGTCAGCAAAATGCTACATGACATTGTCATTACAATGCTCTATGTGCTTGTCATCACAATACTGCATTACCATTGTCATCACTATCCTCCATGAAACTTGGGATCACATTGCTTCATGCCCTTTTCATCACAATGCTCCATGCTCCTTGAAATCTAAATGATCCATGACCTCTGTCATCGCAATGCTACAAACCCTTGTGATCACAATGTTCCATATCACTTTTCATCACAACGCTCCATGATGCCTGTCATCACAATAATCCATGCCCTTTTCATCACAATGCTCCATGACCTTTGTCATCACAATTCTCAATACACTTGTCATCACAGTGCTCCCAGACACTTGTCGACAGAATGCTCCTTGAACCCTGTCACGAAAAGGCTCCTTGCCTTTTTCATCACAAAGCCCCATGCCGTTTTCATCACAATGCTCCATGCCATTGTCATCAAAATACTCCACAAGCTTGTCATCAGAATGCTCCATGACCCTTGCCATCACAATTCTCCATGCACTTGTCAGCACAATGCTCCCTGAACCTAGTCATCACTATGCTCCAAGCCATTGTCATCACAATGCTCCTTTACCTTTGTCATCAGAATCCTCCATGAAACTTGGCATCACAATGCTCCATGCCATTGTCATCACAATGGGCTAATACATATGTCATCACAATGCTCAGTGACAACTCTTCTCACAATACTGCATGACCTGGTCATCACAATGCTCCATGCCCTTGTCATCACAATGCGCCATTCCAACTGTCATCACAATAATCCATGAAACTTATTAGACCAATGACCCATGCCCTTGTCATCACAATGCTCCATGACCTTGCTATCACAATGTTCCATGACCCCTGTAATCAGAATGTTCCATGCCCCTTTTCATCAGTATGCTCCATGAGACTTGTCATCACAAGGCTCCATGGTTTTCTCATCACAGTGCTCCAGGACCTTGTCATCACAATGCTTCATGACATTGTCATGAAAATTCTCAATGGCCCTTGTCATCATAATGCTACAAGCCGTAGTCATAACAATGCTCCATTATATTTGTCATTACAATCCTCCATTACATTTGGCATCACAATGCTCCATGACATTGTCATCACAATGGACCATGACATATGTCATCACAATGCTCCCTGACACCTGTCTTCACAATACTCCATGCCCTTGTCTTCACAATGCTCCATGCCCTTGTCATCACAATGCACCATGTCCACTGTCATCACAATCATGTATGAAACTTGTCAGACCAATGTTCCATGCCCCTGTCCTCACAGTGCTCCATGCCCTTGTCATTAAAATGCTCCATGACCCCTGTCATCACAATGCCCCGTGAGTCCAGTCATCACAATGCTTCATAACGTTTGTCATCACAACGGTCCATGCCCGCGTCATCACAAGGCTCTGTGACCATTTTAACCACAATGCTCCACGAACTTTTCATCGCAATGCTCCATGACACTTGTCGTCAAATGCTCCATGCATTTGTCAGAACAATGTTCCATGACCCTTGTCATCACAATGTGCCATGCGCTTTTCATCACAATGATCCACAACCTTGTCATCGCTATGCTCCATAAACCTTGTAATCACAATGCTCCATGAACTTCTCATCCAAATGCTCTCTCACATGATATATCACAATGTTCCATCACTAGTCATCACTATCCTACCTCATCCCTGTTATCACAATGTTCCATGACCCCTGTCATCACAATGCTATATCCCCTTATCAGCACAATGTTCCATGACCCCTGATATCACATTGTTCCATAACCCCTGTCATCAAAGTGCTCCATGACAATTTTCATCCCAAAGCTCCATGAACCATGGCATCACAATGTTCTATAAACACTGTCATCAAAATATTCCATTACACTTTTCATCAAATTGCTGCATGACCCTGTCATCAAAATGCTCCCTGCACTTCTCATCCCAATGCACCACACCCTTGTCATCAAAATGCTCCATGACCTTTGTCATCACAAAGCTCCATGACCCTTGGCATCACAATGCTCGATGCCCTTCTCATCACAATGCTCCATGCCCTTGTCATTAAAATCCTCCATGACCCATATATCACAGTGCTCCATGCCCTTCTCATCACAGTGCTCCATGCCCACTCTCATCACAACAATCCATGAAATATTTCAGACCAATGCTCAATGCTCTTCTCATCACAATGCTCCATTACCTCTGTCATAACAATGCTCTATGACACCTGCCATCACAATGTTCCACGTCCTTGTCTTCACAAGGCTCCATGACACTTGTCATCACAATGCTCCAAGACCCCTGTAATCATAATTCTCCATGCCCTTTTCATCACAAAGCTCCATGACGCATGTAATCAGAATGTTCCATGGCCTTCTCCTCACAATGCTCCATGCCCTTGTCATCACAATGTTCCAAGACCCCTGTAATCACAATGCTCCATGCCCCTTTTCATCAGAATGCTCCATGAAACTTGTCATCACAAGTCTCCCTGGTCATCTCATCATAATGCTCCAGGACCTTGTCATCACCATGCTCCATTCCATTGTCATCACAATGCTCCATGACCCCCGTCATCACAATACTCCAGGAATATTTTCAGCCCAATTCTCCATGACCCTTGTCATCACAATGATCCATGCCCTTGTCATCCTAATGCTCCATGAGGCCTGTATTCACAATGCTCCGTGACGCTTGTCATCACAATGCTCCATGACACATGTCATCACAATGCTCTATGCCATTCTCAGCACAATGCCCCATGCCATTTTCATCACAATGCTCCATGACCCCTGTCATCACAATGCTCCGTGACTCCAGTCATCACAATTCTTCATAACATTTGTCATCACAATGGTCGATACCCGTGTTATCACAAGGCACTGTTACCTTTGTAACCACAATGCTCCATGAAATTTTCATCACAATGCTCCGTGACACTTGTCATCACAATGCTCCATGCCTTTGTTAGAAAAATGTTCCATGACATTTGTCATCACAATGTGCGACACACTTTTCATCCCAACGGTCCAGAAATTTGTCATCGCAATGCTCCATAAACCTTGTAATCACAATGCTCCATTCCCTTCTCATCACAATTCTCCATTACCTCTGTCATCACAGTGCACCAAGACCCCTGTAATCACAAAGCTCCATGACCTTGTCACCACAAAGCTCCATGACGCATGTCATCAGAATGTTCCATGGACTTCTCCACAAAATGCTCAATGCCCTTGTCATCACAATGCTCCAAGACCCCTGTAATCACAATGCTCCATGCCCCTTTTCATCAGAATGATCCATGAGACTTGTCATCACAAGTCTCCATGGTCATCTCATCACAATGCTCCAGGACCTTGTCATCACCATGCTCCATTCCCTTGTCATCACAATGCTCCATGAAGCCTGTCATCACAATAATCCATGAACATTTTCAGCACAATGCTCCATGACCTTCTCATCACAATGCTCCAAGACCAATATCATAACAATGCTCCATGATCACTGTCATCACAACACTCAATGACACCTGAAAACACAATGATCCGGGACTCTTGTCATCACAATGCTCCTTTCCCTAGTCATCACAATGCTCCATGACCCCGTTCATCACAATACTCCATGAACATTTTCAGCCCAATGCTCCATGACCCTTGTCATCACAATGATCCATGCCCTTGTCATCCCAATGCTCCATGACCCCTGTATTCACAATGCTCTGTGACGCTTGTCATCACAGTGCTCCATGACACCTGTCATCACAATGCTCTATGCCTTTGTCAGCAAAATGCTACATGACCTTGTCATTACAATGCTCTATGTGCTTGTCATCACAATACTGCATTACCATTGTCATCACTATCCTCCATGAACCTTGGGATCCCATTGCTTCATGCCCTTGTCATCAAAATGCTCCATGCTCCTTGAAATCAAAGTGATCCATGACCTCTGTCATTGCAATGCTCCAAACCCTTGTGATCACAATGTTCCATAACACTTGTCATCACAATGCTCCATGATGCCTGTCATCACAATACTCCATGCCCTTTTCATCACAATGCTCCATGACCTTTGTGATCACAATTCTCAATACACTTGTCATCACAATGCTCCCTGACACTTGTCGTCAGAATGCTCCTTGAACGCTGTCACGAAAAGGCTCCTTGCCTTTTTCTTCACAAAGCGCCATGCCGTTTTCATCACAATGCTCCATGCCATTGTCATCAAAATACTCCACAAGCTTGTCATCAGAATGCTCCATGACCCTTGTCATCACAATTATCCATGCACTAGTCAGCACAATGCTCCATGAACATTTTCATCAGTATGCTCCAAGCCATTGTCATCACAATGCTCCTTTACCTTTGTCATCAGAATCCTCCATGACATTTGGCATCAAAATGCTCCATGCCATTGTCATCACAATGGGCTAATACATATGTCATCACAATGCTCCGTGACACCTCTTTTCACAATACTGCCTGACCTGGTCATCACAATGCTCCATGCCCTTGTCATCACAATGCGCCATTCCAACTGTCATCACAATAATCCATGTAACTTATTAGACCAATGCTCCATGCCCTTGTCATCACAATGCTCCATGCCCTTGTTTTCACAATGTTCCAAGACCCGTGTAATCAGAATGCTCCATGCCCCTTTTCATCAGTATGCTCCATGAGACTTGTCATCTCAATGCTCTAAGGATTTCTCATCACAATGCTCCAGGTTCTTGTCATCACAAAGCTTCACGACATTGTCATGAAAATTCTCAATGGCCCTTGTCATCATAATGCTCCAAGCCGTAGTCATTACAATGCTCCATTATATTTGTCATTACAATCCTCCATTACATTTCGCATCACAATGCTCCATGCCATTGTCATCGCAAGGGACCATGAGATATGTCATCACAATGCTCCCTGACAACTGTCTTCACAATACTCCATGACCTTGTCATCATAATGCTCCATGCCCTTGTCATCACAATGCACCATGTCCACTGTCATCACAATCATGTATGAAACTTGTCAGACCAATGATCCATGCCCCTGTCATCACAGTGCTCCATGCCCTTGTCATCACAATGCTCCATGACCCCTGTCATCACACTGCCCCGTGTCTCCAGTCATCACAATGCTTCATGACGTTTGTCATCACAACGGTCCATGCCCGCGATATCACAAGGCTCTGTGACCATTTTAACCACAATGCTCCATGAACTTTTCATCACAATGCTCCGTGACCCTTGTCATCACAATGCTCCATGCCTTTGTCAGAACAATGCTCCATTCCCCTTGTCCTCACAATATTCCATGTGCTTTTCATCACAATGATCCACAACCTTGTCATCGCTATGCTCCATAAACCTTGTAATCACAATGCTCCATGAACTTCTCATCCAAATGCTCTCTCACATGATATATCACAATGTTCCATCACTAGTCATCACTATCCTACCTCATCCCTGTTATCACAATGTTCCATGACCCCTGTCATCACAATGCTACATCCCCTTATCTGCACAATGTTCCATGACCCCTGACATCACAATGTTCCATAACCCCTGTCATCAAAATGCTCCATGACCCTTTTCATCCCAAAGCTCCATGACCCCTGGCATCACAATGTTCTATAATCCCTGTCACCAAAATATTCCATTACACTTTTCATCAAATTGCTGCATGACCCTGTCATCAAAATGCTCCCTGCCCTTCTCATCACAATGCACCACACCCTTGTCATCAAAATGCTCCATGACCTTTGTCATCACAAAGCTCCATAACACTTGGCATCACAATGCTCCATGTCATTGTCATCACAATGCTCCATGAACCCTCTCATCACATGGCTCCATGCCCTTGTCATCACAAAGCACCATGACACTTGTCATCAAAATGCTCGATGCCCTTCCCATCACAATGCTCCATGCCCTTGTCATTACAATCCTCCATGACCCATGTATCACAGTGCTCCGTGCCCTTGTCACCACAATGCTCCATGCCCACTCTCATCACAATTATCCATGAAACTTTTCAGACCAATTCTCAATGCCCTTCTCAACACAATGCTCCATTACCTCTATCATAACAATGCTCCATGACACCTGCGATCACAATGTTCCACGGCCTTGTCTTCACAAGGCTCCATGACTCTTGTCATCACAATGCTCCAAGACCCCTGTAATCACAATGCTCCATGCCCTTTTCATCACAAAGCTCCATGACGAATGTAATCAGAATATTCCTTGGCCTTCTCCTCACAATGCTCCATGCCCTTGTCATCACAATGCTCCAAGACCCCTGTAATCACAATGCTCCATGCCCCTTTTCATCAGAATGCTCCATGAAACTTGTCATCACATGTCTCCCTGGTCATCTCATCACAATGCTCCAGGACATTGTCATCACCACGCTCCATTCCATTGTCATCACAATGCTCCATGACCCCTGTCATCACAATACTCCAGGAACATTTTCAGCCCAGTGCTCCATGACCCTTGTCATCAAAATGATCCATGCCCTTGTCATCCTAATGCTCCATGACCCCTGTATTCACAATGATCCGTGACGATTTTCATCACAGTGCTCCATGACACATGTCATCACAATGATGTATGCCATTCTCAGTACAATGCTCCATGCCCTTTTCATCACAGTGCTCCCTGACCCCTGTCATCACAATGCTCCCTGACTCCAGTCATCACAATTCTTCATAACATTTGTCATCACAATTGTTGATACCCATGTCATCACAAGGCTCTGTGACCTTTGTAAACACAATGCTCCATGAACTTTTCATTACAATGCTCCGTGACACTTGTCATCACAATACTCCATGCCTTTGTCAGAAAAATGCTCCATGACCCTTTTCATCACAATGTGCGACACGCTTTTCTTCCCAACGGTCCACAAATTTGTCATCGCAATGCTCCATAAACCTTGTAATCACAGTGCTCCATTCCCTTCTCATCACAATGCTCCATTACCCCTGTCATAACAATGCTCCATTACCACTGCCATCAAAATGTTCCAAGGCCTTGTCTTCACAAGGCTCCATGACACTTGTCATCACAATGCTCCAAGACTCCTGTAAGCACAATGCTCCATGCCCTTGTCATCAGAAAGCTCCATGACACATGTCATCAGAATGTTCCATGTCCTTCTCCACACAATGCTCCATGCCCTTGTCATCAAAATGCTCCAAGACCCCTGTAATCACAATGCGCCATGCCCCTTTTCATCTCAATGCTCCATGAACCCTGTCATCACAATGCATCATGCCAATTATCATAATGCTTCCGGCTATTGTCAGCACAATGAAATCAAAATTCTCCATGACCTCTGTCATCACAATGCTCCATGACCCCTCTCATCCAAATGATCTATGCCCTTGTCATCCCAATGCTACATGACCCCTGTATTCACAATTCTCCTTGACGCTTGTCATCACAGTGCGCCATGACACTTGTCATCACAATGCTCCATGCCTTTGTCAGCAAAATGCTACATGACCTTGTCATTATAATGCTCTATGCGCTTGTCTTCACAATACTCCATTACCGTTGTCATCACAATCGTCCATGAACCTTGGGATCACATTGGTTCCTGCCCTTGTCATCACAATGCTCCATGATCCTTGAAATCAAAATGATCCATGACCTCTGTCATCACAATGCTCCAAAACCTTGTGATCACAGTGTTCCATAACACTTGTCATCACAATGCTCCATGATGCCTGTCATCACAATACTCCATGCTCTTTTCATCACAATGCTCCATGACCTTTGTCATCACAATTCTCAATACACTTGTCATCACAATGCTCCCTGACACTTGTCATCAGAATGCTCCTTGAACCCTGTCACGAAGACTCCATGCCTTTTTCATCACAATGCCCCATGCCGTTTTCATCACAATGCTCCATGCCATTGTCATCAAAATACTCCAAAAGCTTGTCTTGTCATCAAAAAGCTACATGACGAATGTCTTCAGAATGTTCCATGGCCCTGTCATCAAAATTCTCCATGCCCTTGTCATCACAATGTTCCAAGACCCTTGTAATCAAAATGCTCCATGCGTCTTTACATCTCAATGCTCCATGAAACCTGTCATCACAATGGACCATGCCCATCATCATAATGCTTCAGGCTATCGTCATCACAATGAAATCAAAATGCTCCATGACCTCTGTCATCACAATGCTCCAAACCCTGGTGATCACAATGTTCCATAACACTTATCATCACAACACCCCTTGACGCTCATCATCACAATTATCCATGGTCTTCTCATCACAATGCTGCATGACCTTTGTCATCACAATGCTTAATACACTTGTTATCACAATGCTCCCTGACACTTGTCATCAGTATGCTCCATTAACCCTGTCATGACACGTCTCCATGCCTTTTTCATCACAATGATCCATGCCATGTTAATCACAATGCTCCAAGACACCTGTAATCACAATGCTCCATGCCCTTGTCATCATAAAGCTCAGTGATGCATGTCATCAGAATGCTCCATGGACTTCTCATCACAATGCTCCATGCCCTTGTCATCACAATGCTCCAAGACCCCTGTAATCACAATGCTCCATGTCCCTTTTCATCAGAATGCTCCATGAGACTTGTCATCACAAGTTTCCATTTTCTTCTCATCAAAGTGCTCCAGGAACTTGTCATCAAATTGTCCATGATCCCTGTCATCACAATACTCCATGAACATTTTCAGCCCAATGCTCCATGACCTTCTCATCAAAATGCTCCATGACCCCTGTCATCACAATACTCCATGAACATTTTCAGCCCAATGCTCCATGACCCTTGTCATCACAATGATCCATGCCCTTGTCATCCCAATGCTCCATGAACCATGTATTCAAAATGCTCCCTGACGCTTGTCATCACAGTGCGCCATGACACCTGTCATCACAATGCTCCATGCCTTTGTCAGCAAAATACTACCTGACCTTGTCATTGCAATGCTCTATGCGCTTGTCATCACAATTCTCCATTCCCATTGTCATCACAGTCCTCCATGAACCTTGGGATCACATTGCTTCATGCCCTAGTCATCACAATGCTCCATGCTCCTTGAAATCTAAATGATCCATGACCTCTGTCATCACAATGCTCCAAAACCTTGTGATCACAATGTTCCATAGCACTTGTCATCACAACGCTCTAAGATGCCTGTCATCACATTACTCCATGCCTATTTCATCACAATGCTCCATGACCTTTGTCATCACAATTCTCAATACACTTGTCATCACAATGCTCCCTGACACTTGTCATCAGAATGCTCCTTGAACCCTTTCACGAAAATGCTCCATGCCTTTTCCATCACAATGCCCATGCCGTTTTCATAACAATGATCCATGCCATTGTAATCAAAATACTCCCCAAGATTGTCATCAGAATGCTCCATGACGCATTTCATCACAATTCTCCATGCACTTGTCAGCACAATGCTCCCTGACCCTTGTCATCACAATGCTCCAAGCCATTGTCATCACAGTGCTCCATTTCCATTGTCATCAGAATCCTCCCTGACACTTGGCATCACAATGCTCCATGCCATTGTCATCACAATGGGCCATTACATATGTCATCACTATGCTCCCTGACACCTGTCTTCACAATACTGCATGACCTGGTCATCACAATGCTCCATGCCCTTGTCATCACAATGCGCCATTCCAACTGTCATCGCAATAATGCATGAAACTTATTAGAACAATGTTCCCTGCCCTTGTCATCACAATGTTCCATGCCCTTGTTATCACAGTGCTTCATGACCCCTGTCATCACAATGCTCCATGAATCGATTCATCACAATGCTTCATGACTTTGTCATCACAATGGTCCATGCCCTCGTCATCCACAGTCTCTGTGACATATTTAACCACAATGCTCCATGAAATTTTCATCACAGTGCTCTTTGACCCTTGTCATCACAATGCTCCATGCGCTTGTCAGCACAATGCACCATGACCCATGTCTTCACAATGCACCCTGCGCTTGTCATCACAGTGTTCCACAATCTTGTCACCACAATGCTCCATAAAACTTGTCATCACAATTCTCCATGCACTTCTCATCAAAATGCTCTCTCACCACAGATATCACAATGTTACATCACTATTCATCACAATACTCCCTCACCACTGTCATCACAATGTTCCATGACTCCTGTCTTTGCAATGCTACATGCACTTATCATCACAAAGTTCGATGACCCCTGACATCACAATGTTCCATAACCCCTGTCATCCAAATATTCCATGACACTTTTCATTAAATTGCTCTATGACCGTGTCATCACACTGCTCCCTGCCCTTCTCATCACATTGCACCACCCCTTGTCATCAAATTGCTCTATGACCTTTGTCATCACAAAGCTCCATGACACTTGGCGTCCCAATGCTCCATGCCATTGTCATCACAATGCTCCATGAACCCTCTAATCACAATGCTCCATGCCCCTTTGCATCTCAATGCTTCATGAACCCTGTCATCAAAATGCACCATGTCCATCACCATAATGCTTCAGGCTCTTGTCATCACTATGAAATAAAAATATTCGATCATCTGTCTCATCACAATGCTCCAAATCCTTGTGATCACAATGTTCTATAACACTTATCATCACAACACCCCATGACGCTCATCATCACAATTATCCATGCTCTTCTCATCACAGTGCTCCATGACCTTTTTCATCACAATGCTCTATATACTTGTCATCACAATGCTCCCTGACACTTGTCATCAGTATGCTCCTGGAACCCTGTCATGACAAGGCTCCATACCATTTTCATAACAATGATCCATGCCAATTTCATCACAATGCTCCAAGACACCAGTAATCACAGTGCTCCATGCCCTTGTCATCACAATGCTCCAAGACCCCTGTAATCACAATACTCCATGCCCCTTTTCATCAGAATGCTCCATGAGACTTGTTATTACAAGGCTCCATGGTCTTCTCATCACAATGCTCCAGGAACTTTTCATCACAGTGCTCCATTCCCTTGTCATCACAATGCTCCATGACCTCAGTCCTCACAATACTTCCTGAACATTTTCAGTCCAATTCTCCAGGAACTTCTCATCACTATGCTTCATGATCCCTATCATCACAATGCTCCATGACCACTGTCATCACAATGCTCCATGACCCCTGACAACACAGTGATCCGGGACTCTTGTCATCACAATGCACCATTCCCTAGTCATCACAATGCTCCATGAACATTTTCAGCCCAATGCTCCATGACACTTGTCATCACAATGATCCATGGCCTTGCCATCCCTATGCTCCATGACCCCTGTAATCACAATGATCCGTGATGCTTCTCATCACAGTTTTCCATGACCCTTATCATCACAATGCTCCATGACTGTGTCAGCAAAATGCTACATGACCTTGTCATCACAATGCTCCATTTGCTTGTCATCACAATACTCCATTACCATTGTCATCACAATCCTCCATGAACCTTGGGATCACATTGCTTCATGCCCTAGTCATCCCAATGCTCCATGCTCCTTGAAAACAAAATTGTCCATGACTTCTATCATCACAATGCTCCAAACCCTTGTGATCACAATGTTCCATAACACTTGTCATCACAACGCTCCATGATGCCTGTCATCACAATACTCCATGCCCTTTTCGTCAAAATGCTCCATGATCTTTTTCATCACCATTCTCAATACACTTGTCATCACAATGTTCCCTGACAGTTGTCGTCAGTATGCTCCTTGAAACCTGTCATGAAATGGCTTCATGCATTTTTTATCACAATGCTCCATGCCCTTTTCATCACAATGCTCCATGCAATTGTCATCACAATACTCCTCAAGCTTGTCATCAGAATGCTCCATGACACTTGTCATCACAATGCTCCATGGCCACTGTCATCACAATGCTCCATACACCTTGTCATTACTGTGCTCCATGACGCTCGTCATCACAATTATCCATGGTCTTCTCATCACAATGCTCCACGCCCTTGTCATCAAAATGCTCCATGACCCTTGTCATCACAATGCTCCATGGCCCCTGTCATCACAATGCTCCATTCCCCTTGTCATTACAGTGCTCCATGACGCTCGTCATCACAATTATCCATGGTCTTCTCATCAAAAAGCTCCACGGTCTTGCCATCACAATGCTCCATGCCCTGGCCATCACAATGCTCCATGTCCCCTGTCATCACAGTTCTCCTCTTTCTTGGCATCACTATGCTCCACGACACTTCTCATCACCGTGTTACATGATTTGTCATCACAATTCTGTATGCACTTTTAATCGCAATGCTCCATCACCCCTGTCATAGGAAGCTCCATGTGCTTCTCATCACAATGCTTCCTGAACTTGTCATCAAAATTCTCAATGGCCCTTGTCATCACAATTCTCCATGCCCTTGTCATCACAATGTTCCATGTCCATTGTCATCACAATGCTCCAAGCCTTTGTCATCAAAATGCTCCATTACATTTGTCATCACAATCCTCCATGACACTTGGCATCACAATATTCCATTCCATTGTCATCGCAATGCACCATGACATATGTCATCACAATGCTCCCTGAGAACTGTCTTCAAAATACTCCATGACCTCCTCATCACAATGCTCCATGCCTTTGTCATCACATTGCACCATGCCCACTGTCATCACAATAATCCATGAAACATGTCAGGCCAATGCTCCATGCCCCTGTCATCACAATGCTCATTGCCTTTTCATCACAAAGCTCTATGACCCCTGTCATCACAATGCTCCGTGACTCCAGTCATCACAATGCTTCATGACCTTTATCATCACAATGATCCATGCCCTCGTCATCACAAGGCTCTGTGACCTTTGTCACCAAAATGCTCCATGAAATTTTCATCACAATGCTCGGTGACACTTGTCATCACATTGCTCTATGCCTTTGTCAGCACAGTGCTCCATGTCCCATGTCATCACAATGCGCCATGTGCTTGTCATCACAGTGCTCCACAATCTTGTCATCACAATGCTCCATAAAACTTGTCCTCACAATGCTCCATGCACTTCTTATCAAAATGCTCTCTCACGAATGATATCAAAATGTTCCCTCACTAGTCATCACAATACACACACTCCACTGTCATCACAATGGTCCACAACACCGTCATGAAAATGTTCCATGACTCCTGACATCACAATGTTCCATAACCCGTCATCAAAATGTTCCATGACACTTTTCATCACATTGCTCCATGACCCTTTCATCACAATGCTCCCTGCCCATCACAAGAGAATGCACCACACCCTTGTCATCAAAAGGCTCCATGACCTTTGTCATCACAAAACTCCATGACCCTTGGCATCACAATGCTCCATGCCATTGTCATCACAATGCTCCAAAAACCTCATATCACATTGTTCCAAGCCCTTGTCATCACAGGATCCATGATGCTTTTCATCACAATGCTCGATGCCATTCTTCTCACAATGCTCCATGCGCTTCTCATTACAATCCTCCATGAACCATGTATCACAGTGTTCCGTGCCATTGTTATCAAAATGCTCCTTGCCCCCTCTCATCACAATAATCCATGAAACATTTCAGACCAATGTTCCAAGCCCTTTTCATCACAATGATCCAAGACTACTGTAATCATAATGCTCCATGCCCCTTTTCATCTCAATGCTCCATGAACGCTGTCATCACAATGCACCAAATGCGCATCATCATAATGCTTCATGCTATTCTCATCACAATGAAATCAAAATGCTCTATGACCTCTGTCATCACAATGCTCCAAATCCTTGTGATCACAATATTCCATAACACCTATCATCACAACGCCCCATAACGCTCGTCATCACAAGTATCCATGGTCTTCTAATCACAATGCTCCATGACATTTGTCATCACAGTGCTCAATACCCTTGTCATCACAATGGTCCCTGACACTTGTCATCAGTATGCTCCTTGAACCCTGTCATGACAAGGCTCCATGCCTTTTTCATCACAATGTTACATGCCCTTTCCCTCACAGTGCTCCAAGAACGCTGTAATCACAATGCTCCATGCCCTTGTCATCACAAAGCTCCATGATACATGTCATCAGAACGCTCCATGACATTCTGATCCCATTGTTCACTGCCCTTGTCATCACAATGCTCCAAGAGCCCTGTAATCACAATGTTCCATGCCCTTGTCATCACAAAGCTCCATGATGCATGTCATCAGAACGCTCCATGACATTCTCATCCCAATGTTCCATGCCCTTGTCATAACAATGCTCCAAGACCCCTATAATCACAATGCTCCATGACACTTTTCATCAGAATGCTCCATGAGACTTGTCATCACATGGCTCCATGGTCTTCTCATCACAATGCTCCAGTACCTTGTCATCACAATGCTCCTTGACCCCTGTCATCACAATACTCCATGAATATTTTCAGCCCAATGCTCCATGACGTTCTCATCACAATGCTCCATGACCTCTGTCATAAGAATGCTCCATGACCACTGTCATCACAACGCTCCATGAACCCTGACAACACAGTGATCCTGGAATCTTGTCATCAAAATGCTCCATGCCGTTGTCATCCCAATGCTCCATGAACCCTGTAATCACAATGCTCCATGACGCTTGTCATCACAGTGCTCCATGAAACTTGTCATCACAATGCCTTTGACAGCAAAATGATACATAATCTTGTCATCACAATGCTCCATGACCCTTGGGATCATATTGCTTTATGCCCTTGTCATCTCTATCTTGCCTTTCTGGTTTTTACAGATTTTCGGATGTCCTTTTTGACCGGTGGGAAGTGACAGTTCTTTGTAGTGTGGATTTGCATTGCGCGCTTGCTTGATTGGCCAAAAAGGGCCTATGCCTTTTCTCCAGAATATATTCAGGAGAAAATTCATATGCTGTTTTTGGCCAAGTGCATCATTCTCGAAGTTGTGATGCCTTTCCTGTGCTTTAAAGGCGATTCCAATTTACCTCTTGATATATGTTTTGTGCAATTCCGCCTCATTTTCAAGTCCGCTTTGTTTCCTTCCCTCAACAGATTTTTGGAAGAGAGTAGTCCTTTATAACTCTGCAGGTTTTTGATTTGCTTTGCCCCTGAGCTCCAATTTTCAAATCCCATTTTTGGGAGCTGACCGCAAATCCACAATTTTGCTTCAGGAAATATACTGGTTCCAGGGGTGGCTATACTGGTTCCCTGTGGGTGGCTGAGGCTTTGGTTAATTCTTCTTCCTGATGGGAATTTAGAGTGACATGTGTCCGTCCAAAGGCCTACATCTACTCTCTGATTTTTTCTCCCTCTTCCCTTTCATCCTCTGCACAATTAGCAAACTGTGCGAACCAGGAGGTTATAGGGGATGACTCTCCTAAGTTGGGAGATTGATAGTAAAGTAGTTGGAATGCCAAACTGTAGCACAAGGAGAGGAAAAAGTAGGAGACTTTCAGAAACCTTTTGCCATCACAGGGTGTCCATTCTCTAGGTTTCCCATACATGTTATAACTGTAGTGATATTCCCTTCTACCTGGAAATTTGGGACCCATGGAATGGTGGCATGCATTACTACTTTAAAGGGTCTGCATTTTCTCTCCCAATCTCACCAGTCCTCTCAGTCCCAAGTGTCCAGCCTTATGTCTCATCCAGCTTTCTTTGCAGATAGGGTCATTCTAGGTTTCATCAGAACCCCTGAAGGAATTGTGTAAGAATTTCGCTGTTTTTTGTTTTGTTTTTGAAATTCATTTTTATAATGGGGTTGAGCTGATTTTCACTGACGTGTTTATGCCGGTCTAGACACACTTGATTCCCTTACAGAGGCATATCAGTACATAGGTTTTAAGATTCTTACTAATCAAATATATTCCTCTCTGGGGAATAGGGGTTTTGAGTCCCGTTCACTGAGGAAGGTGTAGGTCTTGTCTATTCTGTATTTGGTTTATGGAATGGTACCTGTGCTAATATCAAACTCTGGTTTTATGCATCACCCCACCTCTCCTTTCCCCTTAAGGAGGCATAAGAGTGTTTTCTAAATGTGAGACGCTGCTCTCTTTCCTAATTCAGTTCATGTGTTGTGATGTTGACATTCCCTCTGTAAGTGATATCTTATGATAAGATTCTTTTTCTGTGTGACTAATTTCCCTTAGAATCATCATACCTAAATCCTCTCATTATGCTGCTACAGGCCTTATGACATTGATTTCACGTCTGAGTGATATTCCGTTGTACAAAATTACCACAAGTTCTTTATGCATTTCTCTTTTTCCTGGGATACTTTAGGTGTACCGAAGTTGAGGTTCTTGTATGCAGAGCAGCCCTAAACTTTGGGGTGCCTGTGTCTTGTTGATATTTAGTCTTCCCAAGTTATATGTCCATGAGTTGAAGTCCCCTTTGCTCGGGGGCTTTGTATTTTAGATGTTTTAGGAAACAGCATACACTTCTTCAGAGTAGCTCTTGGATATTTATACCCCACCCATCAGCGTGACTAGTCTCCCTGTTTTCCATGGCCTCTCCTGCATTTTTGATTTGTACACATTTTTTGGATGGACTTTCTGAGCAGTGGAAATTGAGACTTCTTTATTGTGCAGATTTGCATTTCCCTCTTGCTTGGTTGGCCAAAAACTCTGTATGTGTTTTTTTTCCTGAAGATATTCACGAAACAAACGCATACACCCTTTTGCCCAACTGCATTATTTTAGAAATTCTGCTGCTTTTCATATGCTTTAAATGTGAGTACAATCTACCTTTTGAAAAATGTTTCCTGCAATTCTGCCTCTCATTCAGAACCTCTTCGTTGCCTTACCTGAATATATTTTTGGACGTTGGTTATCATTTATATCTTTGCAGGTCTTTGAATTGTCTGCTCCTGAGCTCCATTTTGCAACTCACATTTTTGTGAGCTGGCCGCCAAACCATTGGATTGATTCCGGCCCTATTCTGGTTCTGGGGAGGCAGGCTGAGCCTTTGGTTAATTCTTCTTCCTAATGGGAAATTAGAGTGACATGTGCCTGTCAAAACTACTACAGCTAATCTCTCACTGTTTCCTCCTCTTCCCATTTATCCTCTTCAAAAATTGCAAACTGTGTGAAACAGGAGGTTAAAGGTGCTGATTCTCCAAGTGGGGAGATTGTTAGTAATGTGGCAGGAATGGTGAACCCCAGCACCAGGAGATCAAAAATGAGGTGCATTTTAGACACCTTTCCTAAGCACACGGTGTACATTCATCTCGGTTTCCCAGGCATGTTTTTGCTGTCAGAAGATTCCCTTGAAACTGCAGATTTCGGACCCATGGAATGGGTACCAGGCAGTATTACTTTAAAAGGTCTGCATTTCCTCACCCAGCCTCTCTAACATCTCTTAGCGTGCATAGCTTCCAGCCTTATATATCATCCTGCTGTGGGTCTACATGTGTTCAATCCATGTTACATCGTAGCCCTTCAACAAAAGTTGTAAGAATTTTTGTCTGTCTCACTGTTTTTATAAATATTTTTAAATTTATTTTTATATTGGTTACAGCTGATTTTCAAAGCTCTGTTTTTTGCTGCTGTACATCCACTTGATTCATGTACTGTGTGACAACAATAAATTCTTTCTCAGATGCTTACGAGTCATATGTATTATTTTCCAATGACTTGAGTGGACTGAGTGCAGTTCTTTGAGGTACCGTGTAGGCCTTGCCAGTTATTCAATTCGGTACTTGGAATGGTACCTATGCTAATTTCAACCTCCTGGATAATACCTCACCATTCCCCACCTTTCCCATTTAGCAGCCTTATGTCTATTTTCTACATATTTGACTATGTTTCTGTTTTGTAGCTTATTTCATGTGTAGCCATTTTTGATTCCACCTTTAAGTGACATCTTATGTTATGTGTCTTTTTCTTTCTGACATGTGTCACTTAGAATGATCGTATGTAACTCCTCCAGAGTTGTTCCAACTGGCCTTATTTCATTGATTTCTGGATGAGTAATATTCCACTCTACATAAGTACCCCATCTCTTTTATCCATTTTATCCTTCCAGGGACATTTAGGTTATATCCAAGTGGAGGCCCTTTTTAACAGAGTGGTGGTAAACGTTGGAGTGCCTGTTTTCTGTCATTTTTTGTTTTTCCCAAGGTATACGCCCATGAGTGCAAGTGCCCTATGCTCTGTAGCTCAGTTTTCAGATGTTTTAGCAAACACAATACACTTCTGCAGAGTGGCCGTTGGCACATTACATTTCCACTATCAGCCTCACAGGGCTCCCTTTTCTCCTCACCCTGTCCTGCATTTCTGGTGTTTACACTTTATGTGGATGGCCCTTCTGACTGATGTGAAGTGATACATTTTGTAGTATTGATTTCCAGTGCCCACCTGTTTGGTTGGATAAAAAGTGTGTATGGCCTTTACTTGAATATATTCAGAAAAATATGCATACGCCCTTTTGGGCCAACTGCATCATTGGCGATGTTCAGCCCCTTTTCTTGTGCGTTAATGGGGAGTCCTTTCTACCTCTTCAAATCTGTTTCCTGCCACTCTCCCTTGCTTACAAGTCCTTTTCTGTGACTTATCTCAAGACATTTTTCGACAATAGATATTTTCAACTCTGCAGTTTCATGAATTTTATTGCCCCCGAGTTCCATTTTTCAACTTGTGTTTTTGGAAACTGGACACAAAACAGTGGGATTTCCTCTAGCCCTATTCTCTTTCTATGGGCAATTCTAGCCTTTGATGAATTTGTCTTCCAGATAGGAAATTAGAGTGGCATTTGCCTGTCTGAACAACTAAGACTTGTCTCTAAATTTTTCTCATCTTTCCGCTTCATCCTCTGGACAAATTCCAAACTGTGTGCAACAGGATGTTGACGGTGCTGATATCCCCAAGTAAGGAGATTGTCAGGAAAGATGCTGGAGGGGTGAACCCGTGCACCAGGCGATGAGGAGATGAGGTGCCTTTTCCAAAATATTTCCGATCAAACGGTGTACCATCGTCTAGGTGTGACAGGCATGTTTTAGCTGTAGGAAGGGTCCCGTGCATGTAAGGAGAACACCAGGGATTTTTCCAAATCAGTGCCTCCCAGAACCCCAAACTGGGGAATTTTTAAGCTACGGCTACCCGTATATCCATTAAGGGCCTTGGGAAATAGGCAGAGCCCAAATTTTAGATGATTGAAATCTTCAGGTTCAGAAGCGCTCACCATCGGCCTTGCTTAGGTTACATTTTATCTGTCATTGATAGAAGATGTCAATAAAAATATCGATTAGTTTTCAGATTATTTCCCCTTATAGGTTATTGCAAAATATTCAGTGTAGTTCCCTGCGCTATACAGTAGTTCCTTTTTGATGATCTATTTTATACATAGCTGTGTGTATGTGTTAATCCCAAACTGTTAATTTATCCCTTTTCCTACCTTTCCCCTATGGTAATAATAAATTATAAGATTGTATACTTTTCAGGAATGGGGGAGCTGAAAGAGAGGTATCCTTTTCAATGGAAAAGCATTCAAAACAAGATTGAAGTTTCAGCCAAGAGTATTCGATGTACAACCATGGAAATAAATCACTTCATTTCTCTAATGTTGACCTGACAAATAAGACAGACGTCTTCACTGAACTTGCTTATAGTAAAGTGATGGAATTATCAAATGTAAGTCTTAGAAAAATCTTATTTTACCCGAGCATTATACACTGCTCTATGTTAACTACAGTTTGGCTCACACATCTGTTCATTGAAGTTACAATGTTCTCAATTTCTGTTACTGATCCTCCAGAGTGTACCGCAACAGGAGTCCCCGAGCCCAGTGTCATTGGAGCCAACAGATCAAGACTGAGTTTGGTTCAGAAGCAAAGGAACCATTATTTTGAAAACAGAATGGAGAGGTGAGAGCATGCACTCCCCCACAGGCTGTCGGCTGGGCTGCTGTGTAGGGATCCCAGCAGCGTCAGTGGGAGGGAGGGGATGGAGCTCTCGAGGGCTGAGTTGGCTTCAGCTCAGGCTCTATGCCGTGGAGTCTGCATGGGACTCCGCTAGCTGAGGTGTCGACCCAGCCATTCTGCACTAGGAAATCAGGTCTGAAGTGCCGGGTGTGGGACCTCTGCATGCGGAACCCTAGGAGCACGTGAAATTAGACAAAGCACAAAGGAAAAACAGGTTAGACTTTATTTTATTGCCCAGATTCTCTTTTTATCTCCCAGGAATTTTTAATGAACGTTGCCAGAGACGAACACCTCCTCTGCTTTTTGTTCCGTTCCTCAATCTTCGGGTGTTGAGGGTGCAGACCCCTATTTTGTAACTGCTTCATGCTGTGGTGGCAGCCCTGATACCTGGGGGGAGGGGCAAAACTTCTCCCCACCAGCCTCCAGGTGAGGTTGATTGTTCCAAAGAATCCTGCCTCACTTCTCGTCCGCCTGAGCACCAGCATTGGAAGTGTATAGATTCTAATGACCTTTAAGAGTCCAGGAAAGAGATGCGCAAAAATGCTGTGGTGGCAGGTTTCACCCCACCCCACATTTGTTTGGCGACCTTAGGCTGACGGTTTTTGCCAGCCTAGATGCTCTGACCAGTAGTCTGCTTTCTTTAATTAGGTCCCTGAATTAATGTACAAACAGCACCATGTGTCAGAGCCCTGCCCGCGCAACTCCCAGACAGTCCAGGGTCAGTGGTGATCCAGGACCATGACGTCCACTGAGTCAACGGCCTTTAGAAGTAGCCAGCAGTCCAGCCGATCATATTGGCCACCATCACTGCGGTGTCTGTAGGGTTTTCTATGGTGAAAGCGTAATATACGTTTCCCCCGCCAAGATTATCAGCTCCCTTCTGGGTTCAGTAAGTCCTGCAAGCAGTAGTCTGCTCTTTCGGGGCACAGTCTTGTTGTATTCTGAGAGAAACTGCAGGTCAAGTGATGGTCACACAAGTCATCTTTGGGGCCCGATGCCCCCGTTTGTCTCTCTGGAGGTTGGAGTTGGAAGGCCTCCTCACTCGAGGTCAGTGTGTCCACAGAGCGACCCCTGCAACTTCAGGGCATGATGGGTGGTTAGGATAACCACGTGGGGTCCTTTTCCCTTAGGAGGGAGCTGGCCTTGCGGGCTGCTGATTTATATCTTTTTAGATACCCCAGTATCCTGGCCTGATGAGTCAGTGGGCAAAGCCCTTGGGGATCACAGTTTATCATACCTGAAGGGCATTCTTGTGTTGCTCCATTTCAACTGGTCCCAGTTTTTGCACTAAGTCTCCAAGTGCGATTAACCTTTGACCGGGTATGTAAAGGTCAAAGGGTTTAGCTAAATTAGTGAGTTCCTGGGCAAGGATCTGAATTGACTGCCCTTTCCATTCTTGAAAGGCTGCTTCTGGATTCTATTCAAAAGGATCATCATCTTTTCCTGTCAGTGTTTCATGTAGAGGCCCAGCTATTAGACTGTAGTTAGGGATCCAGATGCAGAAAACCTTGGCCTCCCCAGGAACCCCTAAGCTGTCTTCTAGTTTTAGAAGAGGTAAGGCTGCAAATGGCTTCTTCCCTATCCTGGGATGCGTTTCTCCAAATATCTGGAAGAATGAAGCCCAGACATGTCACCTGAGCCTGGAATATTTGAGCCTTTTCCTTGGACACCTTCTATCCTTTCTTGGCTAGGTAGTTCAGAGGCGTCTTTAGTAGGCCTGGCGATCAGAATGTCATCAGCATATTGAAGGAGGGTTCCCTTTTACAGAGGTAGAACTTATAGGTCTTTAGAGGACATTTCCCCAATGATGGTGTGGGGATTTTTGAACCATTGGTGCAGGACGGCGCAGGATTATTGCTTGTGTTGCATGTTGTGTCCTGCCACTCACAAGCCAAAAATTCTTGTGACTCTGAGATGAATGGAATACAGAAGAAGGCATCATTGAAGTCTAATACAGAATGCCATGGCCTGGTGGATGGTAGAATGAGCAGCAGGGTGTAGGAAATAGGAGCTACTGGATGTATATCCTTGGTGGCTTCACTGACTGTCCTGATATCCTTTACCAGGTCTCCAGCAGCCCATGGGGCTCTCGTGGTCAGGCCAATCCCAGGATATGGAGCTCACTGGGCTGCATCCCTCACCCCACAGCCCACGGGGCCCTGGTGTTCAAGTCCCTCCCAGGGTACGGAGCTCACCTGTGCAGCTACCCAGCAGCCCATGGGGCTCTCATAGTCAGGCCTTTCCCAGGATACGGAACTCCCCTGGGCAGGTACCCCAGCAGGGCTGGACACACAGGAACTGTGCACATAGCCCACCTTGCAGAGAACCCCCAGCTCACCTGTCGCTCACAGCTGACACAGAACACCTCAGAGCAGGACTTGAACTAACAAACAGCAGCTCTGACAGGTCTGTGACCCTGGCTATCACTCTGTGCAGCCTCTCTCTGCCTGGTCTTCCAGACACTTCCACTGCAGCCAGGGCACCAGGCCTCTGTCTCCACCCACCATCACTCCTCTCCCTGACTCCTGGGTTCCTCTCATTAGGATAGGGTCTTCTTGAAGTTGTTTTCCACTCATGGACCAGATAAAATGATAAGAAAATAAGCCGCAGCTGCAGCCCCTTGTCTAGCCTGACTCTCAAGAGCCCACACCTGTTCCTTGGGACTGACCTGTTTAGCAAGGTTCATTTTCTGCAACTGTGAGCCCCTGAGGGGTGAGGATTGGCTGATTTGGGCAGCCTGACACTGCCTGCCAGCCCCCCCCCACAGGTGTGCCTGGGTTGAGGTCAATATAAACACCTCTCCAGTCAGCAAGAGCCCCTGTAGCTGTGCCTGACGCCATATTATCTGCCCCGTCAGCGGTTTCGGGGCTGGGGTGGTGGTAGGGAGTGAGGGGCCGTGGCTTTGTGGGTGGACCAGTGTGATTTGGGCTCTGCTGGACGTTCTGCCGGAGTTGCCAGGCTGCCACCTGCTAAAGAAGAGGATGTGTCACCCATACCTGCCACTGGAATTTCTCCCCAGGCAGAGGTGAGGAAGTAAAAATGCAGTGGGGGCTGTGGCAGGAGGGGTATCTCTGGCAGGGAAATGGAAAGATTCCAGAAGAGCATCTGGGGCCAGGACCATCCTGGCTGGCCTGCAGGCACCAAGTCGGCCTGCGTGCTCTTGCTAGTGTGGCTCCACAGCCCTTCCTCTAGGCTTGCAAGTGCTTGTACATATTCAGGTGTTTTACCTGGAAAGGGTGGGAAGAGTTCAGCTGCAGCAGGACTGGGCCTCAGCTCACATTTACTCACAGACGCCTCGACACAGTCCCCCAGCTTTGCAATGAGGATGCTCCTTGTGGGGGGGAGCACTGCTGACTGCATGAGAGACGATTTCCCACCTCTGACCAACTTAAGAATTTTTTACCACTGGAGCAAGTGCCCTGATACGATTATCCTCTCTATAACTGGTGAGTTCTGTTTTTTTTTTTTTTTTTTTTTTTTCTTTTTTTCTTTTTGGTTCAAGTTAGATTTTATATATTCCTCTTTTTTTTTAATTTGGAGATATATACATGGAAATAATGCATTAATATAAAGACGTCTATGTGAAGGGAAAAACTTTTTTTCTGTTTTATTTTATTAAATATTATTTATTTAGTTTTATTTTTAAATTTATTTCTTTTATACAGCAAGTTCTTTATGGATATCTATTTCATACATATAAGTCAGCACATGTGAATCCCAGTCTCCCAATTCATCCCACCACCACCCTCACATGGCGTTCCCTCCTTGGTGTCCATATGTTTGTTCTTTACATCTGTGTCTATATCTCTGCCCTGCACACCGGTTCATCTGTACCATATTTCTAGGTTCCACATATGTGCATTAATATACAATATTTGTTTTTCTCTTTCTGACTTACTTCACTCTGTATGACAGTCTCTAGATCCATCAAGGTCTCTACAAATGACCCAATTTCATTCCTATGTATGGCTGAGTAATATTCCGTTGTATATATGTACCACATCTTTATCCATTCGTCTGTCTGTGGGCACTTA
Organism: Mesoplodon mirus; assembly: GCF_964341445.2. Lineage (NCBI taxonomy): Eukaryota > Metazoa > Chordata > Mammalia > Artiodactyla > Ziphiidae > Mesoplodon > Mesoplodon mirus. Next base: position 3,272,537 of record NW_028295813.1, on the reverse strand, counting down.
GGTTGCTTTCATTACCTGTCTATTGTAAATAGTGCTGCAGTGAACATTGTTGTGAATGTGTCTTTTTGATTTATGGTTTTCTCTGGGTATATGCCCAGTAGTGGGATTGCTGGATTATATGGTAATTCTATTTTTAGTTTTTTAAGGAACCTCCATACTGTTCTCCATAGAGACTGTATCGATTTACATTCCCAACAATAGTGGAAGAATGTTCCTTTTCTCCACACCCTCTCCAGCATTTGTTGTTTGTAGATTTTCTGATGATGCCCATTCTAACAGGTGTGACGTGATACCTGATTGTAGTTTCGATTTCCATTTATCTAATAATTAGTGATGTTCAGCAGATTTTCATGTGCGTACTGGCCATCTCTATGTCTTCTTGGAAGAAATGTCTATTTAGATCTTCCATTTTTGTATTGGGTTGTTTGTTTTATTAATATTGAGCTGCATGAGCTGTTTATATATATTGGAGATTAATCATTTGTCCATTGATTCGTTTGCAAATATTTTCTGCCATTCTGAGGGTTGTCTTTTCGTCTTGTTTGTAGTTTCCTTTGCTTTGCAAAAGCTTTTACGTTTCATTAGGTCCCATCTGTTTAGTTTTCTTTTTTATTTCATTACTATAGGAGGTGGATCAAAAGATCTTGCTGTGATTTACGTCAGAGTATCCTTCGTAAGTTTTCCTCTCAGAGTTTTATACTGTCCGGTCTTACATTAAGGTCTCTAATCCATTTTGAATATATTTTTATGTATGGTGTTGGGGAGTGTTCTAATTTCATTCTTTTACATGTAGCTCTCCATATTTCCCAGCACCAATGCTTGAAGAGACTGTCTTATCTCCATTTTATAGTCTTGCCTCCTTTGTCATAGATTAGTTGACCATAGGTGTGTAGGTTTATCCTTGGGCTTTCTTTTTTTTTTCTTTTGCACTTTTATTGGAGTATAATTGCTTTACAATGGAGTGTTCGTTTCTGCTGTATAACAAAGTGAATCAGCTATACATATACAAATATCACCAGATCCCCTCCCTCTTGCATCTCCCTCCCACACTCCATATCCCACCCCTTTATGTGGTCACAAAGCACCGAGCTGATCTCCCTGTTCTATGTGGCTGCTTCCCAGTAACTATCGGTGTTACATTTGGTAATGTATTTATGTCCATGCCACTCTCTCACTTCGTCCCAACTTACCCATCCCCCTTCCGGTGTCCTCAAGTCCTTTCTCTATGTCTGTGTCCTTAATCCTGTCCTGCCACTAGGTTCTTCAAAATCTTTTTTTTTTCTTCATTAGATTCCATATATCTCTGTTAACATACAGTATTTGTTTTTCCCTTTCTGACTTACTTCACTGTGTAGGACAGATTCTACGTCCATCCACCTCAGTACAAATAACTCAGTTTTGCTTCTTTTTATGGTTGTGTAATATTTGATTGTATATACGTGCCAGATCTTCTTTATCCATTCATCTGTCGATGGACACTTAGGTTGCTTCCATGTCCTGGCTAATGCAAATAGAGCTGCAATGAACATTTTTGTACATAACTCTTTTTGAATTATGGTTTTCGCAAGGCAAATGCCCAGTACTTGGATTGTTGTGTCGTATGGTACTTCTATTGTTAGTTATTTAAAGGACCCTCCGTACTGTTCTCCCTAGTGCCCATATCAATTTACATTCCCAACCACAGTGCAAGTGTGTTCCCTTTTCTCCAATAAAGGCCTCTCCAGCATTTATTGTTTTGTAGATTTTTTTGATGATTGCCACTCTGACTGCTGTGAGGTGATACCTCAGGGTAGTTTTGATTTAGATTTCTCTAATGATTAGTGATGTTCAGCATCCTTTCATGTGTTTCTTGGTAATCTGTATATCTTCTTTGGAGAAATGTCTATTTAGGTCTTCTGCCCGTTTTTGGATTGGGTTGTTTGTTTTTTGATATTGAGCTACATGAGGTGCTTGTAAAGTTTGGAGATTAATCCTTTGTCAATTGCTTCATTTGAAAATATTTTCTCCCATTCTGAGGGTTGTTTTTGCATCTTGTTTATGTTTTCCTGTACTGTGTAAAAGCTTTTAAGTTTCATTAGGTCCCATTTGTTGATTTCTGTTTTTATTTCCATTTCTCTAGGAGGTGGGTTCAAAAGGATCTTGCTGTGATTTATGTCATAGAGTGTTCTGCCTATGGTTTCCTCTAACTCTTTTATAGTGTCTGGTCTTATATTCAGATCTCTAATCAATTTAGAGTATATTTTTGTGTATGGTGTTATGGAGTGTTCTAATTTCATTCTTTTATGTGTAGGGGTCCAGTTTTCCCAGCACCAATTACTGAAGAGACTGTCTTTTCTCCATTGTATATCCTTAGCTCCTTTGTCATAGATGAGATAGCCATAGGTATGTAGGTTTATCTCTGGGCTTTCTGTCCTGTTCCATTGATCTGTGTTTATGCCAATCTACATACACTTGATTCCATTATGGAGACATATAAATACATAGGTTTCAAGGTTATTACCAGTCAGATATATTCCTCTTCAGTGAATAGGGTGTTTTGTGTCCAGTTCATTGAGAAAGGAGTAGGTCTTGTCTATTACATATTTGGTATATGGAATGGGATCTGTGCTAATTTCAAACTCTGCTTTTACACATCACCCCACGTCACCTTTCCCCTTAAGGAGGCATAAGTGTGTTTTCTAAATGTGTAACTCTGTTCTCTTTTGAAATTCAGTTCATGTGTAGCCATGTTTACATTTCCTCTATAAGTGATATATTACAATAAGTTTCTTTTTCTTTGTGGCTCATTTCACTTAGCATCATCGTACCTAAAGCCACTCATTATGCTGCTATTGGCCTTATGACATTGATTTTATGTCTGAGTGACATTCCATTGTATATAAGTACCACAACATCTATATCCATTTTTTTTTCCTTTGCTGGGATATATAAAGTGTACCGAAGTCGAGGTTCTTGTAAAGAGAGCAGCCCTAAAGTTTGGGCTGGCTGTGTGTTGTGGATTTATAGTTTTCCCAAAATACACGCCCATGAGTGGAAGTGTGCTATGCTCTGTAGCTCTGTTTTAGAAAACAACATACAGTTCTCCAGAGAGGCTGTTGGCAATTTACATCCTGTCCATCGGCGTAACCAGGCTCCCTTTTCTCCATGGCCTGTCCTGCATTTGTGGCTTTTACACTATTTGTGGATGGTCCTTTTGACTGGAGGTAAGGGACACTTCTATGTAGTGTGGATTTGCAATGCCTGATGGCTTGCTTGGCCAAAAAGGGCATATGCATTTTTTCCCGAATATATTCAGGAAAATACACATAGTCCCTTTTCAGCCAAGGGCAACATTGTCGAAATTCTGTCGCTTTTCGTGTGCTTTAAAGATGACTCCAATCTACCTCTTGAAATCTGTTTCCTTCAATTCTGCCTTGCATTCAAATCCTCTTCACTGCCTTTCCTCAATATATTTCTGGATGATAGTTGTCCTTTATAACTCTGCAAGTTTGTGAATTGCTGTGCCCCTGATTTCCATTTTTCAACTCGCCTCTTTGTGAGCTGGCTGCAATACCGCAGGATGGCTTTAGGCCCTACTCTGGTTCCAGGGCTTCAGGCTGAGCCTTTGGTTAATTATTCTTCCTGATGGGAAACTAGAGTGACATGTGCCCATCCAAACACCTACAGCTAATCTCTCATTTATTTCCCCTCTTCCTGTTCATCCTCTGCACAATTTGCAAACTGTGCATAAAGGGAGGGTAAAGGCGCTGACACTCCAAGTGGGGAGATTTTTAGTAATGCAGATGGAATGGCGAAGCCGAGCACGACAAAAGGAAAAATGAGGTACCTTTTAGAAAACTTTCCCAATTACACAGTGTACCATCCTTTGGGTTACCCATGCATGTTTTAACTGTAGGAAGATTCCCTTACACCTGGAGAGTTGGGACCACTAGAATGGGTAGCACACAGTATTGCTCTAAGTGGTGTTCTTTTGTTCACACAACCTCAGAAATCTTGTCAGCCCCAAGTGTCCAGTCTTATGTCTCATCCAGCTGTGGGTGTAAAGGTGGTCAATCTAGCTTGAATCACAGGTCCTGAACGTAATTTTTAAGACTTTCTCTCTGTTTTTGCATTTTGATTTTGAAATTTATTTTTATAAGTGGGTTTAAATGAATTTCATTGCTGCGTTCATGCCGTTATACACACACATGATTCCTTTATGGAGACATGAGAATACATATGTTTTAAAATACATAGAGTCGGACATATTCCTCTGCAATGAATAGGGGGTGTTGAGTCCAGTTCATTGTGCCGGGAGTAGGTGTTGTCTATTACATACATGGTTTATATAACGGTATCTGTGCTAATTTAAAACTGTGGTTTTATGCATCACCCCGCCTTGGCTTTCCTCTTAAGCAGGCAAAAGATGGTTCCTAAATGTGTGACTCTGTTGTGTTTGTAATTCAGTTCATGTGTAGTCATGTGTACATTCCCGCTATGAGTGATACATTATGATAAGATTAGTTACTCTGTAATCTTTCCTAACTCCGTTCATGTGTAGCCATGTTTACCGGACCTTCATAAGTGATATCTTATGATAAGTTTCTTTTTCTGTGTGACTTATTTCACTTAGAATCATGGTACCTGAATCCACTCATTTTGCTGCTACGGGTCTTATGACATTGATTTCATGGCTGAGGGATATTCCATCGTACGTAAGTACCACTATTTTTTGAACAATTTTTAACTTTCCTGGGATATTTAAGGTGTACCCAAGTTGAGGTTCTTGTAAGCAGTGCATCCCTAAATTTTGGGGTGGGTCTGTCTTATTGATTTTCAATTTTCCCAATGTATATTCCCTAGACTGGAAGTGCCCTTGCCTATGTAGCTCTGTTGTTTACATGTTTTATGGAACACAATGCACTCCTCCAGAGAGGCCATTGCCAACTTACATCCCGCCCAACAGCATAACAAGCCTCCCTGTTCTCCAGGTCCTCTCTTGCCTTTCTTGTTTTTACACGTTTTTCCTATGTCCCTTTTGACCGGTGGGAAGGGATATTTCCTTGTACTACAGATTTGCCTTGCCCGCTTGCTTGCTTGGCCAAAAAGGGCGTATGCATTTTCTCCTGAATATATTCAGGAGAAAACGAATACACCATTTTTGGACAAGTGCATCATTGTTGAAGTTGTGACCCTCTTCCTGTGCTTTAAATGTGATTCCAACGTACCTCTTGAAATCTGTTTACTGCGATTCTGCCTCGCTTTCAAGTCCACCTCGTTGCCTTCCTTCAAACAATTTTTGGACGATAGCTGTCCTTTATTACTCTGCCAGTTTGTGAACCGCTGTGCCTCTGAGCTCCATTTATCAAATCATTTTTTGTGAGCTGACCGCAAGTCCAAAATTTCGTTTCAGGACCTATACTGGTTTCCGGCAGCGGGATGAGTCTTTGGTTTATTCTTCTTCCTGCCGGGCAATTAGAGTCACATGTGCCCGTCCAAATGCCTAACAGCTACTCTCTCACTGGTTCTCCCTGGTCGCTTTCATCCTCTGCCAAATTGGCAACTTGTGTTATCCAGGAGGTTAAAGGGGCTGTCTCTCTAAGTTGGGAGATTGATAGTCAAGCGGTTGGAAAGTCAAATTGGAACACCAGTAGAGGGACTATTCCTTGAGTTTTAGAAAGTTTTCATATTCACAGTGTGTCCATTCTCTAGGTTTCCAGTACATGTTTTAGCTGTATTAATATTCCCTTCAACCTGGAGAGTTTGGAACCATGGAATGGAGGCCACGCATTATTGCTTTAAATGGTCTGTGTTTGCTCACGCAGTCTCACCAAGACTCTCAGTCCCAAGTGTCCAGCCTTATGCCCCATCAAGCTGTAGTTGTAGATAGATTCAGTCCAGGTTTCATCAGAGACCCTGAAGGAATTGTAAAGAATTTCCCTGTTTTTTTGTTTTGTTTTTGAAATTCCTTTTAATAGTGTGTTTGAGCTGATTCTCACTGCCATGTTTATGCCAGTCTAGACACACTTGACTCCCTTATGGAGACATATCAATACATAGGTTTTAAGATTCTTACTAGTCAGATATATTCCTCTGTGGAAAATATGGTGTTTTGAGTCCCTTTCCCCGAGGAAGGTGTAGGTCTTAACTATTCCATAGTTGGTTTTTGGAACAGTACCTGTGCTTATATCAAACTCTGGTTTTATGCATCACCCCACCTCTCCTTCCCCCTTAAGCAGCCATAAGAGTGTATTCTAAATGTGAGACACTGTTCTCTTACCTAACTCAGTTCATGTGTAGCCATGTTTACAGGATCTTCATAAGTCATATACTATGATAAGCTTCTTTTTATGTGTGACTTATTTCACTTAGAATCATGGTACCTGAATCCACTCATTTTGCTGCTACGGGTCTTATGACATTTATTTAATGGCTGAGGGATAATCCATCGTACGTAAGTACCACAATTTTTTGAACCATTTTTAACTTTCTTGTGATAATTTATATGTACCCAAGTTGAGGTTCTTGAAAGCAGTGCATCCCTAAATTTTGGGGTGGCTCTGTCTTATTGATTTTCAGTTTTCCCAAGGTATATTCCCTAGACTTGCAGTGCCCTTGGCTATGTAGCTCTGTTGTTTACTTGTTTTAGGGAACACAATGCACTCCTCCAGAGTGGCAGTTGGCAACTTACATTCCGCCCATCAGCATAAAAAGGCTCCCGGTTCTCCAGGTCCTCTTTTGCCTTTCTGGTTTTTACACATTTTGCCGATGTCCCTTTTGACTGGTGGGAAGTGATAATTCTTTGTACTGCAGATTTGCATTGCCCGCTTGCTTGCTTGGCCAAAAAGGGCGTATGCGTTTTCCCCTGAATATATTCAGGAGAAAACACATACACACTTTTTGGCCAAGTGCATCATTGTCGAAGTTGTGCCCCTCTTCCTGTGCTTTACAGGTGATTCCAACGTACCGCTTGAAATCAGTTTCCTGCTATTCTGCCTCGCTTTCAAGTCCGCCTCTTTGCCTTCCTTCAAAAGATTTTTGGAAGATAGCTGTCCTTTATTACTCTGCCAGTTTGTGAATTGCTGTGCACCTGAGCTCCATTTATCATATCGTTTATTGTGAGCTAACCGCAAGTCCAAAATTTCGGTTCAGGACCTATACTGGTTCCCGGCAGGGGGAAGAGTCTTTGGTAAATTCTTCTTCCAGCCAGGCAATTAGAGTGACATGTGCCCGTCCAAATGCCTAACAGCTACTCTCTCATTGGTTATCCCTCTTCCCTTTCATCCTCTGCCAAATTGGCAACCTGTGAGAACCAGGAGGTTAAAGGTGCTGTCTCTCCAAGTTGGGAGATTGATAGTAAAGCAGTTGGAAACTCAAACTGGCGCACAAAGAGAGGGACTATTCGTTGAGTTTTAGAAGCCTTTCATATTCACTGTGTGTCCATTCTCTAGGTTTCCCGTACATGTTATAGCTGTAGTAATATTCCCTTCAACCTGGACAGTTGGGACCCATGGAATGGGTGCCATTCATTATTGCTTTAAAGGGTCTGCATTTGCTCACCCAGTCTCACCAATCCTCCCTGTCCCAAGTGTCCAGCCTTATGCCATATCCAGCTGTCATTGTAGACATGGTCATTCCAGGTTTCATTAGCGACCCTGAAGGAATTCTAAAGAATTTCCCTGTTTTTTTGTTTTGTTTTTGAAATTTTTTTTATAGTGGGTTTGAGCTGATTGTCGCTGCCATGTATATGCCAGTCTAGACACACTTGATTCCCTTACGGATACATATCAGTACATAGGTTTTAAGATTCTTATTAGTCAGATATATTCCTCTGCACGGAATATGGGTTGTTGCGTCCCGTTCACTGAGGAAGTTGTAGGTCTTGATATTAAGTATTAGGTTTTTGGAATGGTACTTGTTCTAATATTAAACTCTTGTTTTATGCATCACCCCACCTCTCCTTCCCCCTTATGCACGCATCAGAGTGTTTTCTAAATGTGAGACTCTGTTCTCTTTCCTAACTCAGTTCATGTGTAGCCATGTTTACAGTATACCTATAAGTGATATCTTATGATAAGATTCTTTTTCTGGGTGACTTATTTCACTTAGAATCATCGTACCTGAATCCACTCATTTTGTTGCTACTGGTCTTATGACATTGATTTCATGGCTGAGGGATATTTCATCAGACGTAAGTACCACAATTTTTTGTACCATTTTTATCTTTCAGGGATATTTAAGGTGCACCCAAATGAGCTTCTTGTAAGCAGTGCAGCCCTAAATAGTGGGGTGGCTCTGTCTTATTGATTTTCAGTTTTCCCAAGGTATATTCCCTAGACTGGAAGTGCCCTTGGCTCTGTACCTCTGTTGTTTACTTGTTTTAGGGAACTCAATGCACTCCTCCAAAGAGGCAGTTGACAATTTACATCCCGCCCATCAGCATAACAAGGCTCCCTGTTCTCCAGGACCTGTCTTGCCTTTCTGGTAATTACCCATTCTGTGGATGACCCTTTTGACCGGTGGGAAGTGATACTTCTTTGTAGTGCAGATTTGAATTGCCTGCTTGCTTGCCTGGCCAAAAAGCGTATATGTGTTTTCTCCTGAATATATTCAGGAGAAAAGTCATACGCCCTTTTTGGCCTAGTGCATCACTGTCGAAGTTGTGCCCCTTTTCCTGTGCTTTAAAGGCGATTCCAACGTACCTCTTGAAATCTGTCTCCTGCTATTCTGCCTCGCTTTCAAGTCTGCCTCGTTGCCTACATTAAACAGATATTTGGACGATAGTTGTCCTGTATTTCTCTGCCAGTTTGTGAATTGCTGTGCCCCTGAGCTCCATTTTTCAACTCGTTTTTTGTGAGCTGAATGCAAGTCCAAACTTTGGATCAGGACCTATACTGGTGTCCGTTGGGTGGCTGAGACTTTGTTTAATTCTTCTTCCTCCCGGGAAAGAAGAGTGACATGTTCCCGTCCAAATGCCTAACAGCTACTCTCTCATTGGTTGTCCCTCTTCCCTTTCATCCTCTGCCAAATTGGCAACCTGTGAGAACCAGGAGGTTAAAGGGGCTATCTCTCCAAGTTGGGAGATTGATAGTAAAGCAGTTGGAAAGTCAAACAGGAGCACCAGGAGAGGGACTATTCGTTGAGTTTTAGAGACCTTTCCTATTCACAGTGTGTCCATTCTCTAGGTTTCCCGTACATGTTATAGCTATAGTAATATTCCCTTCAACCTGGAGAGTTGGGACACATGGAATGGGTGCCACTCATTATTGCTTTAACGGGTCTGCATTTGCTCACCCAATCTCACCAATCCTCTCAGTCCCAAGTGTCCAGCCTTATGCCACATCCAGCTGTCATTGTAGATAGGGTCATTCCAGGTTTCATCAGAGACCCTGAAGGAATTGTAAAGAATTTCCCTTTTATTTTGTTTTGTTTTTGTAATTCCTTTTTATAGTGGGTTTGAGCTGATTCTCGCTGCCATGTTTATGCCAGTCTAGACACACTTGATTCCCTTATGGAGACATATCAATACATAGGTTTTATGATTCATACTAGTAAGATATATTACTCTGCGGTGAATATGGGGTGTTCAGTCCCTTTCACTGAGGAAGGTGTAGGTCTTGTCTCTTCCGTATTTGGTTTTTGGAACGGTACCAGTACTAATATCAAACTCTGGTTTTATGCATCACCCCACCTCTCCTTCCCCCTTAAGCAGGCATAAGGGTGTTTTTTAAATGTGAGTCTCTCTTCTCTTTCCTAACTCAGTTCATGTGTAGCCATGTTTACAGGATCTTCATAAGTGATATATTATGATAAGCTTCTTTTTCTGTGTGACTTAATTCACTTAGAATTATCGTATATGAATCCACTCATTTTGCTGCTACTGGCCTTATGACATTGATTTCATGGCTGAGGGATATTCCATCATATGTAAGTACCACAGTTTCTTGAACCATTTATGTCTTTCTTGGGATATTTCCAGTGTACCCATGTTGAGGTTTTTGTAAGCAGTTCATCCCTGAATTTTGGTGTGGATCTGTCTTATTTATTTTCAGTTTTCCCAAGGTATATTCCCTAGACTGGAAGTGCCCTTGGCTCTGTAGCTCTGTTGTTTTATTGTTTTAGGGAACACAATGCACTCCTCCAGAGAGGCAGTTGGCAATTTACATCCTGCCCATCAGCATAACCAGGCTCCATGTTCTCCAGTGCCTGTCTTGCCTTTCTGTTTTTTACACATTTTGTGGATGTCCCTGTTGACCGGTAGGAAGTGATACTTCTTTGTAGTGCTGATTTGCATTGCCCACTTGCTTGCTTGTCCAAAAAGGGCATATGCGTTTTCTCCTGTATATATTCACGTGAAAACCCATGTGCCCTTTATGGCCATTTCCATAATTTTCGAAGTTGTAATGCTTTTCCTGTGTTTAAAGGCGATTCCATTGTACCTCTTGAAATCTGTTTCATGCCATTCTGCCTCATTTTCCCTTCCACCTCGTGGCTTTCTCTCAACAGATTTTTGGAAGAGAGTAATCCTTTATAACTCTGCATGTTAGTGAATTCTGTGGCCCTGAGATCCATTTTTCAACTCGCGTTTTTGTGAGCTGACCGCAAATCAACTGTTTTCCTTCTGGACTTATAATGATTCTGGGGGGGCAGGCTGAGACGTTGGTTAATTCCTCTTTGTGACGGGAAATTATAGTGACATGTGGCTGTCCAAATGCCTACAGCTACTCTCTCGTTGGTTCTCTCTCTTCCCTTATATCCTCTGCACAATTTGCCAACTGTGCGAACCAGGAGTTTATAGGGGCTGACTTTCCAAGTTGGGAGATTGATAGTAAAGCAGTTGGAATGTCAAACTGGAGCACAAGGAGAGAAAAAAAGTAGTAGAGTTTTAGAAACCTTTCACCATCTGATGGTTTCCATTCTCTAGGTTCCCATACACGTTATAAATGTAGTGATATTCCCTTCTACCTGGAGAGTTGGGAACCATGGAATGGGTGGCAGGCATTATTGCTTTAAAGGGTCTGCATTTTTTCACCCAATCTCACCAATCCTCTCAGTCCCAAGTGACCAGCCTTATGCCACATCCAGCTGTCATTGTAGATACGGTCATTCCAAGTTTCATCAGAACCCCTGAAGGTATTGTGTAAGAATTTTACTGTTTTTATGTTTTGTTTTGAAATTCAGTTTTATATTGGGTTTGAGCTGATTCTCACTGCCATGTTTATGTCGTTCTAGACACACTTGTTTCCCTTACGGAGACATATCAATAGATAGGTTTTAAAATTCTTACTAGTCAGATATGTTTCTCGGGGGGAATAGGGATGTTGAGTTGCATTCACTGAGGAAGGAGTAGGGCTTGTCTCTTCTGTTTTTGGACTATGGAACGGTACCTGTGCTAATATAAATCTTATGTTTTGTGCCTCTCCCCACCTCTCTTTCCCCTTAAGCAAGCGTTAGAGTGTTTTCTAAATCTGAGACTCTGTTCTCTTCCCTAATTCAGTTCATATGTAGCCATGTTTACATTCCCTTCATAAGTGATATCTTATGTCAGAATGCACCATGGCCATTCTCATAATAATGATCCATGACCCCTGTCATCACAATGCACTATGCCCTGGTTATCACAATGCTCCATGTCCCTTGTCATCATAATTCTCCACGTCCATGTCATCACAGTGCTACATGACACTTCTCATCAATATGTTACATGCTCTTGTCATCACAGTTCTCCATCCACTTGACATTGCAATGCTCCATGCACTTGTCATCCCAATGCTCCATGCACCTGTCATCACAATGCTCCATCCCCTTGTCATCACAATGCTCCATGACCCCTGTCATCACAATGCTCCCTGACACCTGTCATCACAATACTTCATCCCGCTTGTCACCACAGTGCTCCATGATGCTCAACATCACAATTACCCAAGGTCTTCTCATCTCAAAGCTCCATGGCCAATATCATCACAATGCTCCATGACCACTGTCATCACAACACTACATGACACCTGATAACACAATGATCCGGGACTCCTGTCATCACAATGCTCCATACCCTAGTCATCACAATGCTCCTTGACCCCTGTCATCACAACACTCCATGAACATTTTCAGCCCAGTGCTCCATGACCCTTGTCATCACAATGATCCATGACCTTGTCATCCCAATGCTCCATGACCCCTGTATTCACAGTGATCCGTGACGCTTGTCATCACAGTGCTCCATGACACATGTCATCACAATGCTCCATGCCTTTGTCAGCAAAATGCTACATGACCTTGTCATTACAATGCTCTATGCGCATGTCATCACAATACTCCATTTCCATTGTCATCACAATCCTCCATGAACCTTGGGATCACATTGCTTCATGCCCTTGTCATCACAATGCTCCATGCTCCTTGAAATCAAAATGATCCATGACCTCTGTCATCACAATGCTCCAAACCCTTGTGATCACAATGTTCCATAACACTTGTCATCACAATAATCCATGATGCCTGTCATCACAATATTCCATGCCTTTTTCATCACAGTGCTCCATGAACTTTGTCTCCACAATTCTCAATACACTTGTCATCAGAATGCTCCCCGACACTTGTCATCAGAATGCTCCTTAAACCCTGTCACAAAAAGGCTACATGCCTTTTTCATCACAATGCCCCATGCCGTTTTCATCACAATGCTCCATGCCATTGTCATCAAAATACTCCACAAGCTTGTCATCAGAATGCTCCATGACACTTGTCATCACAATTCTCCATGCACTTGTCAGCACAATGCTCCCTGACCCTAGTCATCACAATGCTCCAAGCCATTGTGATCACAATGCTCCATTACCTTTGTAATCAGAATCCTCCATGACACTTGGCATCACAATGTTCCATGCCATTGTCATCACAATGGGCCATTACATATGTCATCACAATGCTCCCTGACACCTGTCTTCACAATACGGCATGACCTGGTCATCACAATGCTCCATGACCTTGTCATCACAATGGGCCATTACATATGTCATCACAATGCTCCCTGACACCTCTCTTCACAATAATGCATGACCTGGTCATCACAATGCTCCATGCACTTGTCATCACAATGCGCCATTCCAAGTGTCATCACAATAATCCATGAAACATATTAGACCAATGTTCCATGCCCTTGTCATCACAATGCTCCATGCCCTTTTAATCACAATGCTCCATGACCCCTGTCATCACAGTTCTCCATGATTCCAGTCATCACAATGCTTCATGACCTTTGCCATCACAATGGTCCATGCCCGCGTCATCAACAATCACTGTGACCATTTTAACCACAATACTCCATGAAATTTTCATCACAATGCTCTTTGACCCTTGTCATCACAATGCTCCATGCGCTTGTCAGCACAATGCTCCATGACAAATGTCATCACAATGTGCCATGAGCATGTCATCACAGTGCTCCACAATCTTGTCATCACAATGCTCCTTAAAATTTGTCATCACTATGCTCCATAATCTTCTCATCAAAATGCTCTCTCACCACAGATATCACAATGCTACGTCACTATTTGTCACAATACTCCCTCACCCCTGTCATCATAATGTTCCATGAATCCTGTCATCACAATGCTACATGCACTTATCATCACAATGTTCGATGACCCCTGACATCACAATGTTCCATAACACCTGTCATCAAAATGCTCCATGACAGTTTTCATCATATTGCTCCATGACCCTGTCATCAGAATGTTCCCTGCCCTTCTCATCACAATGCACAATGCCCTTTCCATCAAAATGCTCCATGACCTTTGTCATCACAAAGATCCATGACCCTTGGCATCACAATGCTCCATGTCATTGTCATCACAATGCTAAATGAACGCTCTCATCACATTGCTCCATGCCCTTGTCTTCACAAAGCTCCATGACACATGTCATAAGTTTGCTCCATGGCCTTCTCATCACAATGCTCCATGTCCTTGCCCTCACAATGCTCCATCACCCCAGTCATAACAATGCTCCATGACCCCTGCCATCACGATGTTCCATGGCCTTGTCATCACAAAGCTCCATGACACTTCTCATCACAATGCTCCTAGAACCCTGTAATCACAATGCTCTATGCCACTATTCATTTCAATGCTCCATGAACCCTTTTATCACAATGCACCATGCCCATCATCATAATGCTTCAGTCTATTGTCATCACAATGAAAACAATATTCTCCATGACCTCTGTCATCATAATGCTCCAAACCCTTGTGATCACAATGTTCCATAACACTTATCATCACAACACCCCATGACGCTCATCATCAGAATTATCCATGGTATTCTCATCACAGTGCTCCGTGATCTTTGTCATCACAATGCTCAATACACTTGTCATCACAATGCTCACTGACACTTGTCGTCAGTATGCTCCCTGAACCGTCTCATGACAAGGCTCCATGCCATTTTCATCACAATGATCCATTCCGTCTTAATCACAATTCACCAAGATCCCTGTAATCACAATGCTCCATGCCCTTGTCATCACAAAACTCCATGACGCATGTCATCAGAATGTTCCATGGCTTTCTCATCACATTGCTCCATGCCCTCGTCATCACAATGCTCCAAGAAACCTGTAATCACAATGCTCCATGCCCATTTTCATCAGAATGCTCCATGAGACTTGTCATCACAAGTCTCCATGGTCTTCTCATCACAGTGCTCCAGGACCTTGTCATCACCATGCTCCAATCCCTTGTCATCACAATGCTCCATGACGACTGTCATCACAATAATCCATGAACATTTTCAGCCCAGTGCTCCACGACCTACTCATCACAATGCTCCATGGCCAATATCATCACAATGCTCCATGACCACTGTCATCACAACACTCCATGACACCTGACAACACAATGATCCGGGACACTTGTCATCAAAATGCTCCATTCCCTAGTCATCACAATGCTCCATGACCCCTGTCATCACAACACTCCATGAACATTTTCAGCCCAGTGCTGAATGACCCTTGTCATCACAATGATCCATGCCCTTGTCATCCCAGTGCTCCATGACCCCTGTATTCACAATTATCCGTGATGCTTGTCATCACAGTGAGCCATGACACATGTCATCACAATGCTCCATGCCTTTGTCAGCAAAATGCTACATGACCTTGTCATTACAATGCTCTATGCGCTTGTCATCACAATACTCCATTTCCATTGTCATCACAATCCTCTATGAACCTTGGGATCACATTGCTTCATGCCCTTGTCATCACAATGCTCCATGCTCCTTGAAATCAAAATGATCCATGACCTCTGTCATCACAATGCTCCAAACCCTTGTGATCACAATGTTCCATAACACTTGTCATCACAACGCTCCATGATGCCTGTCATCACAATACTCCATGCCCTTTTCATCACAATGCTCCATGACCTTTGTCATCACAATTCTCAATACACTTGTCATCACAATGCTGCCTGACACTTGTCATCAGAATGCTCCTTAAACCCTGTCACGAAAAGGCTCCATGCCTTTTTCACCACAATGCCCCATGCCGTTTTCATCACAATGCTCCATGCAATTTTCATCAAAATACTCCACAAGCTTGTCCTCAGAAGGCTCCATGACCCTTGTCATCACAATTCTCCATGCACTTGGCAGCACAATGCTTCCTGACCCTTGTCATCACAATGCTCCAAGCCATTGTGATCACAACGCTCCATTACCTTTGTCATCAGAATCCTCCATGACAGTTGGCATCACAGTGCTCCATGCCATTGTCATCCCAATGGGCCATTACATATGTCATCACAATGCTCCCTGACACATTTCTTCACAATATTGCATGACCAGGTCATCACAATGCTCCATGCCCTTGTCATCACAATGCACCATTCCAACTGTCATCGCAATAATCCATGAAACTTATTAGACCAATGCTCCAGGCCCTTGTCATCACAGTGCTCCATGCCCTTGTTATCACAAAGGTCCTAGACACCTGTCTTCACAATGCTCCATGAATCCAGTCATCACAATGCTTCATGACCTTTGTCATCACAGTTGTCCATGCCCTCGTCATCAACAGTCTCTGTGACCTTTTTAACCACAATGTTCCATGAACTTTTCATCACAATGCTCTTTGACCCTTGTCATCACAATGCTCCATTTGCTTGTCAGCACAATGCTCCATGACACATGTCATTACAATACTCCATGACCCCTGTCATCACAATGCTCCGTGACTCCAGTCATCTCAATTCTTCATAACGTTTGTCATCACAATGGTCCATGCCCGCATCATCACAAAGCTCTGTGACCTTTGTAACCGCAATGCTCCATGAACATTTCATCACAATTCTCTTTGACACTTGCCATCACAATCCTCCATGTCTTTGTCAGAACAATGCTCCATGACCATTGTCTTCACAATATGCCATGCGCATTTCATCACAACATTCCACAACCTTGTCATTGCAATGCTCCATAAATCTTGTAATCACAATGCTCCATGCCCTTCTCATAAAAATGCTCTCTCAGAAGTGATATCACTGTGTTCCATCACTAGTCATCACAATACTCCCTCACCCCTGAAATCACAATGTTCCATGACACCTGCCATCAAAATCCTCCATGATCCGTTTCATCCCAAAGCTGCAAGACCCCTGACATCACAATGTTCTATAACCCCTGGCATCAAAATGTTCCATTACACTTTTCATCAAATTGCTGCATGACCCGGTCATCAAAATTCTCCATGAACTTCTCATCACAATGCACCATGCCCTTGTCATCAAAATGCTCCATGACTTGTCATCACAATGCTCCATGAGCTTTGTCATCACAATTCTCAATACACTTGTCATCACAATGCTCCCTGACACTTGTCAGAAGAATGCTCCTTGAACTCTGTCACGAAAAGGCTCCATGCCCCTTTCAACACAATGCCCCATGCCGTTTTCTTCACAATGCTCCATGCCATTGTCATCAAAATACTCCACAAGCTTGTCATCAGAATGCTCCATGACCCTTGTCATCACAATTCTCCATGCACTTGTCAGCACAATGCTCCCTGACCATTGTCAGCAGAATGCTCCATTACCTTTGTCAACAGAATCCTCCATGACACTTGGCATCACAATGCTCCAAGCGCTTGTCATCACAATGTGCCATTCCAACTCTCATCACAATAATCCATGAAACTTATTAGACCAATGTTCCATGCCCTTGTCATCACAGTGCTCCATACCCTTGTTATCACAATCCTCCATGACCCCTGTCATCACAATGCTCTGTGACTCCAGTTATCACAATGCTTCATGACCTTTGTCATCACAATGGTACATGCCCTCGTCATCAACAGTCTCTGTGACATTTTTAACCACAATGCTCCATGAACTTTTCATCTCAATGCTCCATGAACCCTGTCATCACAATGCACCATGCCCATCATCACAATGCTTCAGGCTATTGTCATCACAATGAAATCAATATTCTCCATGACCTCTGTCATCATAATGCACCATACCCTTGTGCTCACAATGTTCTATAACACTTATCATCACAAAACCCCATGACGCTCATCATCACAATTATCCATGGTCTTCTCATCACAATGCTCCATGATCTTTGTCATCACAATGCTCAATAAACTTGTCATCACAATGCTAACTGACACTTGTCGTCAGTATGCTCCTTGAACCCTGTCATGACAAGGCTCCATGCCTTTCTCATCACAATAATCCGTGCCCTTTTCATCACAGTGCTCCAAGATCCCTGTAATCACAATGCTCCATGCCCTTCTCATCAAAAAGCTCCATGACGCATGTCATCAGAATGCTCCATGGCCTTCTCATCACAATGCTCCAAGTCCCCTGTAATCACAATGCTCCATGCCCCTTTTCATCTCAATTCTCCATGAACCCTGTCATCACAGTGCACCATGCCCATCATCACGATGCTTCAGGCTATTGTCATCACAATGAAATCAAAATTCTCCATGACCTCTGTCATCATAATGCTCCAAAACCTTGTGATCACAATGTTCCATAACACTTATCATCACAACACCTCATGACGATCATCATCACAATTATCCATGGTTTTCTCATCACAATGCTCCATGACCTTTGTCATCACAATTCTCAATACACTTGTCATCACAATGCTCCCTGACACTTGTCATCAGTATGCTCCATTGTCATCAGAATGCTCCCTTAACCCTGTCATGACACGTCTCCATGCCTTTTTCATCCCAATGATCCATGCCCGTTTCATCACAATGCTCCAAGACCCCTGTAATCACAATAATCCATGAAATATTTCAGACCAATGATCAAAGCCCTTCTCATCACAATGCTCCATTACCTCTGTCATAACAATGCTCCATGACCACTGCAATCACAATGTTCCACGGCCTTGTCATCACAAGGCTCCATGACCCTTTTCATCACAATGCTGAAGACCCCTGTAATCACAATGCTCCATGCCCTTATCATCACAAAACTCCATGAAGCATGTCATCAGAATGCTTCTTGGCCTTCTCATCACAATGCTCCATGCCCTTGTCATCACAATGCTCTAAGACCACTGTAATCACAATACTCCATGCCCATTTTTATCAGAATGCTCCATGTGAGTTGTCGTCACAAGTCTCCATGGACTTCTCATCACAATGCTCCAAGACCTTGTCATCACCATGCTCCATTCCCTTGTCATCACAATGCTCCATGACCCCTGTCATCACAATAATCCATGAGCATTTTCAGCACAATGCTCCACGACCTAATCATCACAATGCTTCATGACCATTGTCATCACAACACTCCATGACACCTGACAACACAATGATCCGGGACTCTTGTCATCACATTGCTCCATTCCTCGGTCATCACAATGCTCCATGACCCCTGTCATCACAACACTCCATGAATATTTTCAGCTCAGTGCTCCATGACACTTCTCATCACAATGATCCATGCCATTGTCATCCCAATGCTCCATGACCCCTGTATTCACAATGCTCCGTGACGCTTGTCATCACAGTGCTCCATGACACCTGTCATCACAATGCTCCATGACTTTGTCAGCAAAATGCTACATGACCTTGTCATTACAATGCTCTATGCGCTTTTCATCACTATACTCCATTTCCATTGTCATCACAATACTCCATGAACCTTGGGATCACATTGCTAAATGCCCTTGTCATCAAAATGCTCCCTGCTCCTTGAAATCAAAATGATCTATGACATCTGTCATGACAATTCTCCAAACAGTTGTGATCACAATGTTCCATAACACTTGTCATCACAACGCTCCATGATGCCTGTCATCACAATACTCCATGCCCTTTTCATCACAATGCTCCATGACCTTTGTCATCACAATTCTCAATACACTTGTCATCACAGTGCTCCATGACACTTGTCATCAGAATGCTCCTTGAACGCTGTCACGAAAAGGCTCCATGGCTTTTTCAACACAATGCCCCATGCAGTTTTCATCACAATGCTCCATGCCATTGTCATCAAAATACTCAACAAGCTTGTCATCAGAATGCTTCATGACCCTTGTCATCACAATTTTCCATGCACTTTTCAGCACAATGCTCCCTGACCCTTGTCATCACAATGCTCCAAGCCATTGTCATCAGAATGCTCCATTACCTTTGTCATCAGAATCCTCCATGACACTTGGCATCCCAATGCTCCATGCCATTGTCATCACAATGGGCCATTACATATGTCATCACAATGCTCCCTGACACCTGTCTTCACAATAAGGCATGACCTGGTCATCACAATGCTCCATGCCCTTGTCATCGCAATGCGCCATTCCATCTGTCATCACAATAATCCATGAAACGTATTAGACCAATGCTCCATGCCCTTGTCATCACAATGCTCCATGCACTTGTTATCACAAAGTTGCAACACCCCTGTAATCAGAATGTTCCATGCCCCTTTTCATCAGTATGCTCCATGAGACTTGTCTTCACAAGGCTCCATGGATTTCTAATCACAAAGCTCCAGGACCTTGTCATCACAATGCTCCTCGACCATGTCATGAAAATTCTCAATGGCCCTTGTCGTCATAATGCTCCAAGCCCTAGTCATCACAATGCTCCATTATATTTGTCATCACAATCCTCCATTACATTTGGCATCTCAATGCTCCCTGACATTGTCATCGCAATGGACCATGACATATGTCATCACAGTGCTCCCTGACACCTGTCTTTACAATACTCCATGACCATCTCATCACAATGATCCATGCCCTTGTCATCCCAATGCTCCATGACCCCTGTATTCACAATTCTCCGTGACCCTTGTCATCACAGTGCTCCATGACACCTGTCTTCACAATACTCCATGACCTTCTCATCACAATGCTCCATGACCTTGTCATCACAATGCACCATGTCCACTGTCATCACAATAATCTATGAAAATTGTCAGACCAATGCTCCATGCCCCTGTCATCGCAATGCTCCATGCCCTTGTCATCACACTGCTCCATTACACCTGTCATCACAATGCTCCCTGAATCCAGTTATCACAATTCTTCATAACGTTTGTCAACAAAACGGTCCATGTTCGCGTCCTCAAAAGGCTCTGTGTCCATTGTAACCTCAATGCTCCATGAAATTTTCATCACAATGCTCCGTGACCCTTGTCATCACAATGCTCCATGCCTTTGTCAGAACAATACTCCATGACCCTTGTCATCACAGTGTGCCACGCGCTTTTCATCACAATGATCCACAACCTTGTCATCGCTATCCGCCATATACCTTGAAATCACAATGCTCCATGCACTTCTCATCCAAATGCTCTCTCACCTGAGATATCACAGTGTTCCGTCACTAGTTATCACAATCCTCCCTCACCCCGGTAATCACAATGTTCCATGACCCCTGTCATCACAATGCTACCTCCCCTTATCAGCACAATGTTCCATAACCCCTGACATCACAATCTTCCATAAACCCTGTCATCAAAATGCTCCATGACCCTTTTCATCCCAAAGCTCCATGACCCCTGGCATCAAAATGTTCTATAACCCCTGTCATCAAAATGTTCCATTACACTTTTCATCAAATTGCTGCATGACCCTGTCATCAAAATGCTCCCTGCCCTTCTCATCACAATGCACCACATCCTTGTCATCAAAATGTTCTATGACTTTGTCTTCACAAAGCTCCATGACCTTTGGCATCACAGTGCTCCATGTCATTGTCATCACAGTGCTCCATAAACGCTCTCATCACATTGCTCCATGCCCTTGTCATTACAAAGCTCCATGACACTTGTCATCACAATGCTCGATGCCCTTCTCATCACAATGCCCAATGCCCTTGTCATTACAATCCTCCATGACCCATGTATCACAGTGTTCCGTGCCCTTCTCATCACAATGCTCCATGCCCACTCTCATCACAATAATCCTTGAAACATTTCAGACCAATGCTCAATGCCCTTCTCATCAAAATGCTCCATTACCTCTATCATAACAATGCTTCATGACCACTGCCATCACAAAGTTCCATTACACTTTTCATCAAAATGCTGCATGACCCGGTCATCAAAATGCTTCCTGCCCTTCTCATCACAATGCACCATGCCCTTGTCATCAAAATGCTCCATGACTTGTCATCACAATGCTCCATGCATTTGTCAGCAAAATTCTACATGAACTTGTCATTAGAAAGCTCTATGCGCTTGTCATTAAAATGCTACAAGAACCCTGTATTCACAGTGTTCCATGCCCTTTTTCATCTCAATGCTCCATGAACCGTGTCATCACAATGCACCATGACCATCATCATAATGCTTCAGGCTATTGTCATCACAATGAAATCAAAATTCTCCATGAACTCTGTCATCATAATGCTCCAAACCCTTGTGATCACAATGTTTCATAACACTTATCATCACAACACCGCATGACGATCATCATCACAATTATCCATTGTCTTCTCATCACAATGCTCCATGATCTTTGTCATCACAATGCTCAATACACTTGTCATCACAATGCTCCCTGACACTTGTCGTCAGTATGCTCCTTGAACACTGTCATGACAAGGCTCCATGCCTTTTTCATCACAGTGATCCATTCCCTTTTCATCACAATGCTCCAAGACCCCTGTAATCACAAAGCTCTATGCCCTTGTCATCACAAAGCTCCATGATGCAAGACATCAGAATGCTCCATGGCCTTCTCCTCACAACGCTAGATGTCATTGTCATCACAGTGCTCCATGAACCCTCTCATCACATTGCTTCTTGCCCTTGACATTACAATCCTCCATGACCCATGTATCACAGTGTTCCGTGCCCTTTTCATCACAATGCTCCATGCCCAATCTCATCACAATAATCCATGAAATATTTCAGACCAATGTGCAATTCCCTTCTCATAACAATGCTCCATTACCTCTGTCATAACAATGCTCCATGACCATTGCCATCACAATGTTCCACGGCCTTGTCATCACAAGGCTCCATTACCCATGTCTTCGCAATGCTCCAAGACACCTGTAATCAAAATGCTCCATGACCTTGTCATAACAAAGCTCCATGACGCATGTCATCAGTAGGTTCCATGGCCTTCTCTTCACAATGTTCCATGCCCTTGTCATCACAGTGTTCCAAGACCCCTGTAATCACAATGCTCCATGCCCCTTTTCATCTCAGTGATCCGTGAAACATGTCATCACAATTCACCATGCCCATCATCATAATGCTTCATGCTATTGTCATCACAATGAAATCAAAATGCTCCATGACCTCTGTCATAAAAATGCTCCAAACCCTTGTGATCACAATATTCCATAACACTTGTCATCACAGTGCCCCATGGCACTCGTCATCACAATTATCCATGGTCTTCTCATCACAATGATCCATGCCCTTTTCCTCACAATGCTCCAAGAACCCTTTAAACACAATGCTCCATGCCCCTGTCATCACAAAGCTCAATGAAACATGTCTTCAGAGTGCTCCTTGGGCTTCTCCTCACAATGCTCCATGCCCATGTCATCATAATGTTCCAAGACCCCTGTAATCACAATGGTCCATGCCCCTTTTCATCAGTATGCTCCATGAGACTTGTCATCACAAGTCTCTATGGATTTCTCATCACAATGCTCCAGGACCTTGTCATCACAATGCTTCACGACCTTGTTCTGAATATTCTCAATTGCCCTTGTCATCATAATGCTCCAAGCCCTAGTCCTCACAATGCTCCATTATATTTGTCATCAAAATCCTCCATTACATTTGGCATCACAATGCTCCCTGCCATTGTCATTGCAATGGACCATGACATATGTCATCACAATGCTCCCTGACACCTGTCTTCACAATAATCCATGACCTTCTCATCACAATGATCCATGCCCTTGTCATCACAATGCACCATGTCCAATGTCATCAAAATAATCTATAAAACTTGTCAGACCAATGCTACATGCCCCTGTCACCACAATGCTCCATGCCTTTTTCATCACAATGCTCCATGACCACTGTCATCACAATGCTCCGTGACTCCAGTCATCACAATGCTTCATAACATTTGTCATCACAATGGTCCATGCCCGTGTCATCACAAGGCTCTGTGACCTTTATAACCACAATGCTCCATGAACTTTTCATCACAATTCTCCGTGACCCTTGTCATCAATATGCTCCATGCTTTTGTCAGAAAAATGCTCCATGACCCTTGTCATCACAATGTGCTACGTGATTTTCATCACAACGATCCACAAATTTGTCATGGTAATGCTCCATAAACCTTGTAATCATAATGCTCCACGGTCTTGCCATCACAATGCTCCATTCCCTGGTCATCACAATGCTCCATGCCCTGGTCATCACAATTCTCCATTTCCCCTGTCATCACAATTCTCCTTGTTCTTGGCATCACTATGCTCCATGACAGTTCTCATCACCGTGTTACATGATTTGTCATCACAATTCTCTATGCACTTGTCATCGCAATGCTCCATGACCCCTGTCATAGGAAGCTCCATGTGCTTCTCATCACAATGCTTCATGAACTTGTCATCAAAATTCTCAATGGCCCTTGTCATCACAATGCTCCATGCCCTTGTCATCACAATGCTCCATGTCCCTTGTCATCACAATGCTCCAAGCCCTTGTCATCAAAATATTCCATTAAATTTGTCATCACAATCCTCCATGACACTTGGCATCACAATGTTCCATTCCATTGTCATCGCAATGGACCATGACATATGTCATCACAATGCTCCCTGAGACCTGTCTTCAAAATACTCCATGACCTTCTCATCACAGTGCTCCATGCCTTGTCATCACATTGCACCATGCCCACTGTCATCACAATAATCCATGAAACATGTCAGGCCAATGCTCCATGCCCCTGTCATCACAATGATCATTGCCTTTTCATCACAATGCTCTATGAACCCTGTCATCACAATGCTCCATGACTCCAGTCATCACAATGCTTCATGACCTTTGTCATCACAATGGTACATTCCCTCGTTATCACAAGGCTCTGTGACCTTTGTCACCAAAATGCTCCATGAAATTTTCATCACAATGCTCGTTGACCCATCTCATCACAATGCTCCATGCCTTTGTCAGCACAGGGCTCCATGACCCATGTCATCACAATGCGCCATGTGCTTGTCATAACAATGCTCCACAACCTTGTCATCACAATGCTCCATAAAACTTGTCATCACAATGCTCCATGCACTTCTTATCAAAATGCTCTCTCACGAATGATATCAAAATGTTCCCTCACGAGTCATCACAATACACCCACTCCCCTGTCATCACAATGGTCCAAAACACCGTCATGAAAATGTTCCATGACTCCTGACATCACAATGTTCCATAACCCCTGTAATCATAATGTTCCATGACACTTTTCATCAAATTGCTCCATGACCCTGTCATCACAATGCTCCCTTCCCTTCACAAGAGAATTCACCACACCCTTGTCATCAAAATGCTCCATGACCTTTGTCATCACAAAACTCCATGACCCTTGTCATCACAATGCTCCAAAAACCTCTCATCACATCGTTCCAAGCCCTTGTCATCACAGTATCCATGATGCTTTTCATCACAATGCTCGATGCCATTCTTCTCACAATGCTCCATGCACTTGTCATTACAATCCTCCATGAACCATGTATCACAGTGTTCCGTGCCATTGTTATCACAATGCTCCTTGCCCCCTCTCATCACAATAATCCATGAAACATCTCAGACCAATATTCCATGCCCTTTTCATCACAGTGATCCAAGACTCTTCTAATCATAACCAAGACTCTTCTAATC
This sequence comes from Mesoplodon mirus, assembly GCF_964341445.2. NCBI lineage: Eukaryota > Metazoa > Chordata > Mammalia > Artiodactyla > Ziphiidae > Mesoplodon > Mesoplodon mirus. The sequence goes on along the minus strand of NW_028295813.1, from coordinate 3,247,224 downwards.
ATAATGTTCCATGCCCCTTTTCATCTCAATGCTCCCCGAACGCTGTCATAACAATGCACCAATGTGCATCATCATAATGCTTCATGCTATTGTCATCACAATGAAATCAAAATGCTCTATGACCTCTGTCATCACAATGCTCCAAATCCTTGTGAACACAATATTCCCTAACACTTAACATCACAGCTCCCCATAACGCTCGTCATCACAATTATCCATGGTCTTCTAATCACAATGCTCCATGACATTTGTCATCACAATGCTCAATACCCTTGTCATCACAATGGTCCCTGACACTTGTCATCAGTATGCTCCTTGAACCCTGTCATGACAAGACTACATGTCTTTTTCATCACAGTGTTACATGCCATTTTCCTCACAGTGCTCCAAGACCCCTGTAATCACAATGCTCCATGCCCTTGTCATCACAAAGCTCCATGATGCATGTCATCAGAACGCTCCATGACATTCTCATCCCAATGTTCAATGCCCTTGTCATCACAATGCTCCAAGACCCCTGTAATCACAATGCTCCATGACCCTTTTCATCAGAATGCTCCATGAGACTTGTCATCACATGGCTCCATGGTCTACTCATCACAGTGCTCCAGTACCTTGTCATCACAATGCTCCTTGACCCCTGTCATCACAATACTCCATGAACATTTTCAGCCCAATGCTCCATGACGTTCTCATCACAATGCTCCATGACCTCTGTCATAACAATGCTCCATGAACACTGAGAACACAATGATCCGGGACGCTTTTCATCAAAATGCTCCATGCCCTTGTCATCCCAATGCTCTATGAACCCTTTAATCACAATGCTCCATGACGCTTGTCATCACAGTGCTCCGTGAACCTTGTCATCACAATACCTTTGTCAACAAAATGATACATAATCTTGTCATCACAATGCTCCAAGACCCCTGTAATCACAATGCTCCATGACCCTTTTCATCAGAATGCTCCATGAGCCTTGTCATCACATGGCTCCATGGTCTTCTCATCACAGTGCTCCAGTACCTTGTCATCACAATGCTCCTTGACCCCTGTAATCACAATACTCCATGAAAATTTTCAGCCCAATGCTCCATGACGTTCTCATCACAATGCTCCATGACCTCTGTCATAACAATGCTCCATGACCACTGTCATGATAACGCTCCATGAACCCTGACAACACAATGATCCGGGACGCTTGTCATCAAAATGCTCCATGCCGTTGTCATCCCAATTCTCCATGAACCCTGTAATCACAATGCTCCAAGACGCTTGTCATCACAGTGCTCCATGAACCTTGTCATCACAATGCCTTTGTCAGCAAAATGATACATAATCTTGTCATCACAATGCTCCATGTGCTTGTCATCACAATCCTCCATGACCCTTGGGATCATATTGCTTTATGCCCTTGTCATCGCTATCTTGCCTTTCTGGTTTTTACAGATTTTCGGATGCCCTTTTTGACCGGTGGGAAGCGACAATTCTTTGTAGTGTGGATTTGCGTTGTGTGCTTGCTTGATTGGCCAAAAAGGGCCTATGCCTTTTCTCCTGAATATATTCAGGAGAAAAGTCATACACTGTTTTTGTCCAAGTGCATCATTCTCGAAGTTGTGATGCCTTTCCTGTGCTTTAAAGGCGATTCCAATTTACCTCTTGATATATGTTTTGTGCAATTCCGCCTCATTTTCAAGTCCGCTTTTTTGCCTTCCCTCAACAGATTTTTGGAAGAGAGTAGTCCTTTATAACTCTGCAGGTTTTTGATTTGCTTTGCCCCTGAGCTCCAATTTTCAAATCGCATTATTGGGAGCTGACCGCAAATCCACAATTTTGCTTCAGGACCTATACTGGTTCCAGGGGTGGCTATACTTGTTCCCTGTGGGTGGCTGAGACTTTGGTTAATTCTTCTTCCTAATGGGAATTTAGAGTGATATGTGTCCGTCCAAATGCCTACATCTACTCTCTGATTGGTTCTCCCTCTTCCCTTTCATCCTCTGCACAATTAGCAAACTGTGCGAACCAGGAGGTTATAGGGGATGACTCTCCTAAGTTGGGAGATTGATAGTAAAGTAGTTGGAATGCCAAACTGTAGCACAAGGAGAGGAAAAAGTAGGAGACTTTCAGAAACCTTTCACCATCACAGGGTGTCCATTCTCTAGGTTTCCCATACATGTTATAACTGTAGTGATATTCCCTTCTACCTGGAAATTTGGGACCCATGGAATGGTGGCATGCATTACTACTTTAAAGGGTCTGCATTTTCTCTCCCAATCTCACCAGTCCTCTCAGTCCCAAGTGTCCAGCCTTATGTCTCATCCAGCTGTCTTTGCAGATAGGGTCATTCTAGGTTTCATCAGAACCCCTGAAGGAATTGTGTAAGAATTTCGCTGTTTTTTTGTTTTGTTTTTGAAATTCATTTTTATAATGGGGTTGAGCTGATTTTCCCTGACGTGTTTATGACGGTCTAGACACACTTGTTTCCCTTACAGAGGCATAGCAATACATAGGTTTTAAGATTCTTACTAATCAGATATATTCCTCTGTGGGGAATAGGGGTTTTGAGTCCCGTTCACTGAGGAAGGTGTAGGTCTTGTCTATTCTGTATTTGGTTTATGGAATGGTACCTGTGCTAATATCAAACTGTGATTTTATGCATCACCCCACATCTCCTTTCCCCTTAAGGAGGCATAAGAGTGTTTTCTAAATGTGAGACGCTGCTCTCTTTCCTAATTCAGTTCATGTGTTGTGATGTTGACATTCCCTCTGTAAGTGATATCTTATGATAAGATTCTTTTTCTGTGTGACTAATTTCCCTTAGAATCATCATACCTAAATCCTCTCATTATGCTGCTACTGGCCTTATGACATTGATTTCACGTCTGAGTGATATTCCGTTGTACAAAATTACCACAAGTTCTTTATGCATTTCTCTTTTTCCTGGGATACTTTAGGTGTACCGAAGTTGAGGTTCTTGTATGCAGAGCAGCCCTAAACTTTGGGGTGCCTGTGTCTTGTTGATATTTAGTCTTCCCAAGTTATATGTCCATGAGTTGAAGTCCCCTTTGCTCGGGGGCTTTGTATTTTAGATGTTTTAGGAAACAGCATACACTTCTTCAGAGTAGCTCTTGGATATTTATACCCCACCCATCAGCGTGACTAGTCTCCCTGTTTTCCATGGCCTCTCCTGCATTTTTGATTTGTACACATTTTTTGGATGGACTTTCTGAGCAGTGGAAATTGAGACTTCTTTATTGTGCGGATTTGCATTTCCCTCTTGCTTGGTTGGCCAAAAACTCTGTATGTGTTTTTTTCCTGAAGATATTCACGAAAAAAACGCATACACCCTTTTGCCCAACTGCATCATTTTAGAAATTCTGCTGCTTTTCATATGCTTTAAATGTGAGTACAATCTACCTTTTGAAATCTGTTTCCTGCAATTCTGCCTCTCATTCAGAACCTCTTCGTTGCCTTACCTGAATATATTTTTGGACGTTGGTTATCATTTATATCTTTGCAGGTCTTTGAATTGTCTGCTCCTGAGCTCCATTTTGCAACTCGCATTTTTTGTGAGCTGACCGCCAAACCATTGGATTGATTCCGGCCCTATTCTGGTTCTGGGGAGGCAGGCTAAGCCTTTGGTTAATTCTTCTTCCTAATGGGAAATTAGAGTGACATGTGCCTGTCAAAACTCCTACAGCTAATCTCTCATTGGTTCCTCCTCTTCCCATTTATCCTCTGCAAAAATTGCAAACTGTGTGAAACAGGAGGTTAAAGGTGCTGATTCTCCAAATCGGGAGATTGTTAGTAATGTGGCTGGAATGGCGAACCCCAGCACAAGGAGATCAAAAATGAGGTGCATTTTAGACACCTCTCCTGAGCACACGGTGTACATTCATCTCGGTTTCCCAGACATGTTTTCACTGTCAGAAGATTCCCTTGAAAGTGCAGATTTGGGACCCATGGAATGGGTACCAGGCAGTATTACTTTAAAAGGTCTGAATTTCCTCACCCAGCCTCTCTAACATCTCTTAGCATGCATAGCTTCCAGCCTTATATATCATCCTGCTGTGGGTCTACATGTGTTCAATCCATGTTACATCGTAGCCCTTCAACAAAAGTTGTAAGAATTTTTGTCTCTCACTGTTTTTATAAATATTTTTAAATTTATTTTATATTGGCTACAGCTGATTTTCAAAGCTCTGTTTTTTGCTGCTGTACATCCACTTGATTCATGTACTGTGAGACAACAATAAATTCTTTCTCAGATGCTTATGAGTCATATGTATTATTTTCCAGTGACTTGAGTGGACTGAGTGCAGTTCTTTGAGGTACCGCGTAGGCCTTGCCAGTTATTCAATTTGGTACTTGGAATGGTATCTTTGCTAATTTCAACCTCCTGGATAATACCTCACCATTCCCCACCTTTCCCATTTAGCAGCCTTATGTCTATTTTCTACATATTTGACTATGTTTCTGTTTTGTAGTTTATTTCATGTGTAGCCATTTTTGATTCCACCTTTAAGTGACATCATATGATATGTGTCTTTTTCTTTCTGACATGTGTCACTTAGAATGATCGTATGTAACTCCTCCAGAGTTGTTCCAACTGGCCTTTTTTCATTGATTTCTGGATGAGTAATATTCCACTCTACATAAGTACCCCATCTCTTTTATCCATTTTATCCTTCCAGGGACATTATATTATATCCAAGTGGAGGCCCTTTTTAACAGAGAGGTTGTAAACGTCGGGGAGCCAGTTTTCTGTCATTTTTTTGTTTTTCCCAAGGTATACGCCCTTGAGTGCAAGTGCCCTATGCTCTGTAGCTCAGTTTTCAGATATTTTAGCAAACACAATACACATACCCAGAGTGGCCGTTGGCAAATTACATTTTCACTATCAGCCTCACAGGGCTCCCTTTTCTCCTCACCCTGTCCTGCATTTCTGGTGTTTACACTTTATGTGGATGGCCCTTCTGACTGATGTGAAGTGATACATTTTGTAGTATTGATTTCCAGTGCCCACCTGTTTGGTTGGATAAAATGTGTGTATGGCCTTTACTTGAATATATTCAGAAAAAAATGCATACGCCCTTTTGGGCCAAATGCATCATTGGCAATGTTCAGCCCCTTTTCTTGTGCTTTAATGGGGAGTCCTTTCTACCTCTTCAAATCTGTTTCCTTCCACTCCCCCTTGCTTACAAGTCCTTTTCTGTGACTTACCTCAAGACATTTTTCAACAATAGATAATTTCAACTCTGCAGTTTCAAGAATTTTAGTGCCCCTGAGTTCCATTTTTCAACTTGTGTTTTTGGAAACTGGACACAAAACAGCGGGATTTCCTCTAGCCCTATTCTCTTTCCGTGGGCAATTATAGCCTTTGATGAATTTGTCTTCTGGATTGGAAATTAGAGTGGCATGTGCCTGTCCGAACAACTAAGACATGTCTCTAAATTTTTCTCATCCTTCCACTTCATCCTCTGGACAAATTCCAAACTGTGTGCAACAGGATGTTGACGGTGCTTATATCCCCAAGTGAGGAGATTGTTAGGAAAGATGCTGGAGGGGTGAACCCGAGCACCAGGCGATGAGGAGATGAGGTGCCTTTTCCAAACTCTTTCCGATCAAACGGTATACCATCCTCTAGGTGTGACAGGCATGTTTTATCTGTAGGAAGGGTCCCGTGCATGGAAGGCGAACACCAGGGATTTTTCCAAATCAGTGCCTCCCCGAACCCCAAACTGGGGAATTTTTAAGCTACGGCTACACGTATGTCCATTAAGGGCCTTGGGATATAGGCAGAGCCCAACTTTAGATGATTGAAATATTCAGGTTCAGAAGCGCTCACCATCGGCCTTGCTTAGGTTACATTTTATCTGTCACTGATAGATGATGTCAATAAAAATTATCGATTCTTTTTCAGATTATTTACCCTTATAGGTTATTGCAAAATATTCAGTGTAGTTCCCTGTGCTATACAGTAATTCCTTGTTGATGATCTATTTTATACATATCAGTGTGTATGTGTTAATCCCAAACTGTTAATTTATCCCTTTTCCTACCTTTCCCCTTTGGTAATAATAAATTATAAGATTTTATACTTCTCAGAAATGGGGGAGCTGAAAGAGAGTTATCCTTTTCAATGGAAAAGCATTCAAAACAAGATTGGAGCTTCAGCCAAGAGTATTCGATGTACAACCATGGAAATAAATCACTTCATTTCTCTAATGTTGACCTGACAAATAAGACAGACGTCTTCACTGAACTTGCTTATAGTAAAGTGATGGAAATATCAAATGTAAGTCTTAGAAAAATCTTATTTTACCCGAGCATTATACACTGCTGTATGTTAACTACAGTTTGGCTCACACATCTGTTCATTGAAGTTACAATGTTCTCAATTTCTGTTACTGATCCTCCAGAGTGGACCCCAACAGGAGTCCCCGTGCCCAGTGTCATTGGAGCCAACAGATCAAGACTGAGTTTGGTTCAGAAGCAAAGGAAACATTATTTTGAAAACCGAATGGAGAGGTGAGAGCGTGCCCTCCCCCACGGGCTGTGGGCTGGGCTGCTGTGTAGGGATCACAGCAGCGTCAGTGTGAGTTAGGGGATGGAGCTCTCGAGGGCTGGGTTGGCTGCAGCTCAGGCTCTATGCCGTGCAGTCTGCATGGGACTCCGCTAGCTGAGGTGTTGACCCAGCCATTCTGCAATAGGAAATCGGGTCTGAAGTGCCGGGTGTGGGACCTCTGCATGCGGAACCCTAGGAGCACGTGAAATTAGACAAAGCACAAAGGAAAAACAGGTTAGACTTTATTTTATTGCCCAGATTCTCTTTTTATCTCCCAGGAATTTTTAATGAACGTTGCCAGAGACGAACCCCTCCTCTGCTTTTTGTTCCGTTCCTCATTCTTGGGGTGTTGAGTGTGCAGACCCCTCTTTTGTAACTGCTTCATGCTGTGGTGGGAGCCCTGATACCTGGGGGAGGGGCAAAACTTCTCCCCACCAGCCTCCAGGTGAGGTTGATTGTCCCAAGGCCTCCTGCCTCACTTCTCGTCCGCCTGAGCACCAGCATTGGAAGTGTTATTGATTCTAATGACCTTTAAGGGTCCAGGAAAGAGATGCGCAGAGATGCTGTAGTGGCAGGTTTCACCCCACCCCACATTTGTTCGGTGACCATAGGCTGACGGTTTTTGCCAGCCTAGATGCTCTGACCAGTAGTCTGTGCTTTCTTTAATTATGTCCCTGAATTAATGTACAAATAGCACCATGTGTCAGAGCCCTGCCCGTGCAACTCCCAGACAGTCCAGGGTCAGTGGTGATCCAGGACCATGACGTCCACTGAGTCAACGGCCTTTAGAAGTAGCCATCAGTCCAGCCGATCATATTGGCCACCATCACCGTGGTGTCTGTAGGGTTTTCTATGGTGAAAGCGTGATATACGTTTCCCCAGCCAAGCTTATTAGCTGCCCTCTGGGTGCAGTAAGTCCTGCAAGCAGTAGTCTGCTCTTTCGCGGCACAGTCTTCTTGTTTTTTGAGAGAAACTCCAGGTCAAGTGATGGTCACACGAGTCATCTTGGGGGCCCGTTGCCCACATTTGTCTCTCTGGAGGTTGGAGTTGGAGGGCCTCCTCACTCGAGGTCAGTGTGTCCACAGAGCGACCCCTGCAACTTCAGGGCATGATGGGTGGATAGGATCACGACGTGGGGTCCTTTTCCCTTAGGAGGGAGCTGGCCTTGTGGGCTGCTGATTTCTAGCTTTTTAGATACCCCAGTATCCTGGCCTGATGAGTCAGTGTGCAAAGCCCTTGGTGACCATAGTTTATCATACCTGAAGGGCATTCTTGTGTTGCTCCATTTCAAGTGGTCCCAGTTTTTGCACTAAGGCTCCAAGGGCGATTAACCTTTGACCGGGTATGTAATGGTCAAAGGGTTTAGCTAAATTAGCGAGTTCCTGGGCAAGGATCTGAAGTGACTGCTCTTTCCATTCTTGAAAGGCTGCTTCTGGATTCTATTCAAAAGGATCATCATCTTTTCGTGTCAGTGTTTCATGTAGATGCCCAACCATTAGACTGTTGTTAGGGATCCAGATGCAGAAAACCTTGGCCTCCCCAGGAACCCCTAAGCTGTCTTCTAGTTTTAGAAGAGGTACGGCTGCAAATGGCTTCTTCCCTATCCTGGGATGCGTTTCTCCGAATATCTGCGAGAATGAAGCCCAGGCATGTCACCTGAGCCTGGGATATTTGAGCCTTTTTCTTGGACACCTTCTATCCTTTCTTGGCTAGGTAGTTCAGAGGCGTCTTTAGTAGGCCTGGCGATCAGAATGTCATCTGCATATTGAAGGAGAGTTCCCTTTTACAGAGGTAGAACTTTTAGGTCTTTAGAGGACATTTCCCCAATGATGGTGTGGGGATTTTTGAACCATTGGTGCAGGATGGCCCAGCATTATTGCTTGTGTTGCATGTTGTGTCCTGCCACTCACAAGCCAAAAATTCTTGTGACTCTGAGATGAATGGAATACAGAAGAAGGCATCATTGAAGTGTAATAGAGAATGCCATGGCCTGGTGGAGGTTAGAATGAGCAGCAGGGTGTAGGAAATAGGAGCTACTGGATGTATATCCTTGGTGGCTTCACTGACTGTCCTGATATCCTTTACCAGGTCTCCAGCAGCCCATGAGGCTCTCGTGGTCAGGCCAATCCCAGGATATGGAGCTCACCTGGGCTGCATCCCGCACCCCACAGCCAACGGGGCTCTCATGGTCAAGTCCCTCCCAGGGTATGGAGCTCACCTGTGCAGCTACCCAGCAGCCCATGGGGCTCTCATAGTCAGGCCTTTCCCAGGATACGGAACTCCCCTGGGCAGGTACCACATCAGCGCTGGACACACAGGAACTGTGCACATAGCCCACCTTGCAGAGAACCCCCAGCTCACCTGTCGCTCACAGCTGACACAGAACACCTCAGAGCAGGACTTGAACTAACACACAGCAGCTCTGACAGGTCGGTGTCCCTGGCTATCACTCTGTGCAGTCTCTCTCTGCCTGGTCTTCCAGACACTTCCACTGCAGCCAGGGCACCAGGCCTCTGTCTCCACCCACCATCACTCCTCTCCCTGACTCCTGGGTTCCTCTCATAAGGATAGGGTCTTCTTGAAGTTGTTTTCCACTCATGGACCAGATAAAATGATAAGAAAACAAGCCGCAGCTGCAGCCCCTTGTCTAGCCTGACTCTCAAGAGCCCACACCTGTTCCTTGGGACTGACCCGTTTAGCAAGGTTCATTTTCTGCAACTGTGAGCCCCTGAGGGGTGAGGATTGGCTGATTTGGGCAGCCTGACACTGCCTGCCAGCCCACCCCCACAGGTGTGCCTGGGTTGAGGTCAATATAAACACCTCTCCAGTCAGCAAGAGCACCTGTAGCTGTGCCTGACGCCATATTCTCTGCCACGTCAGCAGTGTCGGGGCTGGGGTGGTGGGAGGGAGTGAGGGGCCATGGCTTTGTGGGTGGCCCAGTGTGAGTGGGGCTCTGCTGGACTTTCTGCAGGAGTTGCCAGGCTGCCACCTGCTAAAGAAGAGGATGTGTCACCCATACCTGCCACTGGAATTTCTCCCCAGGCAGAGGTGAGGAAGTAAAAAAGCAGTGGGGGCCATGGCAGGAGGGGTATCTCAGGCAGGGAAATGGAAAGATTCCAGAAGAGCATCTGGGGCCAGGTCCATTCTGGCTGGCCTGCAGGCACCAAGTCGTCCTGCGTGCTCTCGCTAGTGTTGCTCCACAGCCCTTCCTCTAGGCTTGCAAGTGCTTGTACATATTCAGGTGTTTTACCTGGAAAGGTTGGGAAGAGTTCAGCTGCAGCAGGACTGGGGCTCAGCTCACATTTGCTCACAGACGCCTCGACACAGTCCCCCAGCTTTGCAATGAGGATGCTCCCGGTAGGGGGCAGCGCTGCTGAGTGCATGGGAGACGATTTCCCACCTCTGACCAACATTAAGAATTTTTTACCACTGGAGCAAGTGCCCTGATACGATTTTCCTCTGTATAACTGCTGAGTTCTGTTTTATTTTCCTTTTTTTCTTTTTGGTTCAAGTTAGATTTTATTTATTCCTCTTTTTTTTTTAATTTGGAGATATAAACATGGAAATAATGCATTAATATAAAGACGTCTATGTGAAGGGAAAAACTTTTTTTCTGTTTTATTTTATTAAATGTTATTTATTTATTTTTATTTTTTTTAAATTTATTTCTTTTATACAGCAGGTTCTTATTGGATATATATTTTATACATATAAGTGTGCACCTGTGAATCCCAGTTTCCCAATTCATCCCACCACCACCCTCACATGGCGTTCCCTCCTTGGTGTCCATATGTTTGTTCTCTACATCTGTCTCTATCTCTGCCCTGCAAACTGGTTCATCTGTACCATTTTTCTAGGTTCCACATATATGCATTAATATACAATATTTGTTTTTCTCTTTCTGACTTACTTCACTCTGTATGACAGTCTCTAGATCCATCGAGGTCTCTACAAATGACCCAATTTCATTCCTCTGTATGGCTGAGTAATATTCCGTTGTATATATGTACCACGTCTTTATCCATTCGTCTGTCTGTGGGCACTTAGGTTGCTTTCATTACCTGGCTATTGTAAATAGTGCTGCAATGAACATTGTGGTGAATGTGTCTTTTTGATTTATGGTTTTCTCTGGGTATATGCCCAGTAGTGGGATTGCTGGATTATATGGTAATTCTATTTTTAGTTTCTTAAGGAACCTCCATACTGTTCTCCATAGAGACTGTATCGATTTACATTCCCACCAATAGTGGAAGAATGTTCCTTTTCTCCACACCCTCTCCAGCATTTGTTGTTTGTAGATTTTCTGATGATGCCCATTCTAACAGGTGTGACGTGATACCTCATTGTAGTTTCGATTTCCATTTCTCTAATAATTAGTGATGTTGAGCAGACTTTCATGTGCGTACTGGCCATCTCTATGTCTTCTTGGAAGAAATGTCTATTTAGATCTTCCATTTTTGTATTGGGTTGTTTGTTTTATTAATATTGAGCTGCATGAGCTGTTTATATATATTGGAGATTAATCATTTGTCCATTGATTCGTTTGCAAATATTTTCTGCCATTCTGAGGGTTGTCTTTTCGTCTTGTTTGTAATTTCCCTTCCTTTGAAAAAGCTTTTATGTTTCATTAGTCCCATCTGTTTAATTTTCTTTTTTATTTCATTACTATAGGAGGTGGATCAAAAAAGATCTTGCTGTGATTTACGTCAGAGTATCCTTCGTAAGTTTTCCTGTCAGAGTTTTATACTGTCCGGTCTTACATTAAGGTCTCTAATCCATTTAGAATATATTTTTATGTATGGTGTTGGGGAGTGTTCTAATTTCATTCTTTTACATGTAGCTCTCCATATTACCCAGAACCAATGATTGAAGAGACTGTCTTATCTCCATTGTATAGTCTTGCCTCCTTTGCCATAGATTAGTTGACCATAGGTGTTTAGGTTTATCCTTGGGCTTTCTTTTTTTTTTTTCCTTTTACACGTTTATTGGAGTATAATTGCTTTATAATGGAGTGTTCGTTTCTGCTGTATAACAAAGTGAATCAGCTATACATATACAAATATCACCAGATCCCCTCCATCTTGCATCTCCCTCCCACACTCCATATCCCACTCATTTATGTGGTCAAAAAGCACCGAGCTGATCTCCCTGTTCTATGTGGCTGATTCCCAGTAGCTATCGGTGTTACATTTGGTAATGTATTTATGTCCATGCCACTCTCTCACTTCGTCCCAGCTTACCCACCCCCCTTCCGGTGTCCTCAAGTCCTTTCTCTATGTCTGTGTCCTTAATCCTGTCCTGCCACTAGGTTCTTCAAAATCTTTTTTTTTTCTTCATTAGATACCATATATCTCTGTTAACATACAGTATTTGTTTTTCCCTTTCTGACTTACTTCACTGTGTAGGACAGATTCTAAGTCCATCCACCTCAGTACAAATAACTCAGTTTTGCTTCTTTTTATGGTTGAGTAATATTTGATTGTATATATGTGCCAGATCTTCTTTATCCATTCATCTGTCGATGGACACTTAGGTTGGTTCCATGTCCTGGCTAATGCAAATAGAGCTGCAATGAACATTTTTGTACATAACTCTTTTTGAATTATGGTTTTCGCAAGGCAAATGCCCAGTACTTGGATTGTTGTGTCGTATGGTACTTCTATTGTTAGTTATTTAAAGGACCCTCCGTACTGTTCTCCCTAGTGCCCATATCAATTTTCATTCCCACCCACAGTGCAAGTGTGTTCCCTTTCCTCCAATAAAGGCCTCTCCAGCATTTATTGTTTTGTAGATTTTTTTTGATGATTGTCACTCTGATTGCTGTGAGGTGATACCTCACGGTAGTTTTCATTTGCATTTCTTTAATGATTAGTGATGTTCAGCATCCTTTCATGTATTTCTTGGTAATCTGTATATCTTCTTTGGAGAAATGTCTATTAGGTCTTCTGCCCGTTTTTGGATTGGGTTGTTTGTTTTTGTGATATTGAGCTACATGAGGTGCTTGTAAAGTTTGGAGATTAATCCTTTGTCAATTGCTTCATTTGAAAATATTTTCTCCCATTCTGAGGGTTGTTTTTGCATCTTGTTTATGTTTTCCTGTACTGTGTAAAAGCTTTTAAGTTTCATTAGGTCCCATTTGTTGATTTCTGTTTTTATTTCCATTTCTCTAGGAGATGGGTCCAAAAGGATCTTGCTGTGATTTATGTCATAGAGTGTTCTGCCTATGGTTTCCTCTAAGTGTTTTATAGTGTCTGGTCTTATATTTAGATCTCTAATCAATTTAGAGTTTATTTGTGTGTATGGTGTTATTGAGTGTTCTAATTTCATTCCTTTATGTGTAGGGGTCCAGTTTTCCCAGCACCAATTACTGAAGAGACTGTCCTTTCTCCATTGTATATCCTTAGCCCCTTTGTCATAGATGAGATAGCCATAGGTATGTAGGTTTATCTCTGGGCTTTCTGTCCTGTTCCATTGATCTGTGTTTATGCCAATCTACATACACTTGATTCCATTATGCAGACATATAAATACATAGGTTTCAAGCTTTTTACCAGTCAGATATATTCCTCTTCAGTGAATAGGGTGTTTTGTGTCCAGTTCATTGAGAAAGGAGTAGGTCTTGTCTTTTACATATTTGGTATATGGAATGGGATCTGTGCTAATTTCAAACTCTGCTTTTACACATCACCCCATGTCACCTTTCCCCTTAGGGAGGCATAAGTGTGTTTTCTAAATGTGTAACTCTGTTCTCTTTTGAAATTCAGTTCATGTGTAGCCATGTTTACATTTCCTCTATAAGTGATATATTACAATAAGTTTCTTTTTCTTTGTGGTTCATTTCACTTAGCATCATCGTACCTAAAGCCACTCATTATGCTGCTATTGGCCTTATGACATTGATTTCATGTCTGAGTGACATTCCATTGTATATAAGTACCACAACATCTATATCCATTTTTTTTTCCTTTCCTGGGATATATAAAGTGTACCAAAGTCGAGGTTCTTGTAAACAGAGCAGCCCTAAAGTTTGGGCTGGCTGTGTGTTGTGGATTTTTAGTTTTCTCAAAATACACGCCCATGAGTGGAAGTGTGCTATGCTCTGTAGCTCTGTTTTAGAAAACAACATACAGTTCTCCAGAGAGGCTGTTGGCAATTTACATCCTGTCCATCGGCATAACCAGGCTCCCTTTTCTCCATGGCCTGTCCTGCATTTGTGGTTTTTACACTATTTATGGATGGCCCTTTTTGACTGGAGGTAAGGGACACTTCTATGTAGTGTGGATTTGCAATGCCTGAGGGCTTGCTTGACCAAAAAGTGCATATGTATTTTTTCCCGAATATATTCAAGAAAATACACATAATCCCTTTTCAGCCAAGGGCAACATTGTCGAAATTCTGTCGCTTTTCATGTGCTTTAAAGATGACTCCAGTCTACCTCTTGTAATCTGTTTCCTTCAATTCTGCCTTGCATTCAAATCCTCTTCACTGCCTTTCCTCAATATATTTCTGGATAATAGTTGTCCTTTATAACTCTGCAAGTTTGTGAATTGCTGTGCCCCTGATTTCCATTTTTCAACTCGCCTCTTTGTGAGCTGGCTGCAATACCGCAGGATGGCTTTAGGCCCTAGTCTGGTTCCGGGGCTTCAGGCTGAGCCTTTGGTTAATTCTTCTTCCTGATGGGAAACTAGAGTGACAGGTGCCCATCCAAACACCTACAGCTAATCTCTCATTTATTTCCCCTCTTCCTGTTCATCCTCTGCACAATTTGCAAACTGTGCATAACGGGAGGGTATAGGCGCTGACACTCCAAGTGGGGAGATTTTGAGTAATGCAGATGGAATGGCGAAGCCGAGCACGACAAAAGAAAAATGAGGTACATTTTAGAAAACTTTCCCAATTACACAGTGTACCATTCACTGGGTTTCCCATGCATGTTTTAACTGGAGGAAGATTCCCTTAAACCTGGAGAGTTGGGACCACTAGAATGGATAGCACACAGTATTGCTCTAAGTGGTGTTCTTTTGTTCACACAACCTCAGCAATCTTGTCAGCCCCAAGTGTCCAGTCTTATGTCTCATCCAGCTGTGGGTGTAAAGGTGGTCAATCTAGCTTGCATCACAGGCCCTGAACGTAGTTTTTAAAACTTTATCTCTGTTTTTGCATTTTGCTTTTGAAATTTATTTTTATAAGTGGGTTTAACTGAATTTCAGTGCTGTATTCATGCCGTTATACACACACATGATTCCTTTATGGAGACATTAGAATACATATGTTTTAAAATACTTAGAGTCAGACATATTCCTCTGCAATGAATAGGGGGTGTTGAGTGCAGTTCATTGTGCCGGGAGTAGGTGTTGTCTATTACATACATGGTTTATATAATGGTATCTGTGCTAATTTAAAACTGTGGTTTTATGCATCACCCAACCTCGGCTTTCCAATTAAGCAGGCAGAAGATGTTTTCTAAATGTGTGAATCTGTTGTGTTTGTCATTCAGTTCATGTGTAGTCATGTGTACATTCCCGCTATGAGTGATACCTTATGATAAGATTAGTTACTCTGTAATCTTTCCTAACTCTGTTCATGTGTAGCCATGTTTACAGGACCTTCATAACTGATATCTTATGATAAGTTTCTTTTTCTGTATGACTAATTTCACTTAGAATCATCGTACCTGAATCCACGCATTTTGCTGCTACTGGTCTTATGACATTGATTTCATGGCTGAGGGATATTCCATCGTACAAAAGTACCACAATTGTTTGAACCATATTTATCTTTAGTGGGATACTTAAGGTGTACCCAAGTTGAGGTTCTTGTAAGCAGTGCAGCCCTAAATATGGGGTGGCTCTGTCGTACTGATTTTCAGTTTTCCAAAGGTATATTCCTAGACTGGAAGTGCCCTTGGCTCTGTAGCTCTGTAGTTTACTTGTTTTAGGGAACACAATGCACTCCTCTAGAGAGGCAGTTGGCAATTTACATCCCGCCCATCAGCATAACAAGGCTCCCTGTTCTCCAGGGCCTGTGTTGACTTTCTGATTTTTAGAAATTTTGCGGATGTCCCTTTTGTCCGGTGGGAAGTGAAACTACTTTGTAGTGCAGATTTGCATTGCCCGCTTGCTTGCTTGGCCAAAAAGGGCGTTGTGTTTTCTCCTGAACGCTTACGCTCTTTTTGGCCAAGTGCATCATAGTCGAAGTTGTGCCCCTCTTCATGTTCTTTAAAGCCAATTCCAACGTACCTCTTGAAATCTGTTTCCTGCTATTCTGCCTAGCTTTCAAGTCCGCATCATTGCCATCCCTTAACAGACTTTTCGACGATAGTTGCCCTTTATTACTCTGCCAGTTTGTGAATTGCTGTGCCCCTGAGCTTCATTTTTTAACTCGTTTTTTGTGAGCTGAACGCAAGTCCAAAATTTTGGTTCAGAACCTATACTGATTTTCGGTGGGTGGCTGAGACTTTGGTTAATTCATCTTCCTCCCGGGAAATAAGAGTGACATGTGCCCGTCCAAATGCGTAACAGCTACTCTCTCATTGGTTCTCCCAATTCCCTTTCATCCTTTGCCAAATTGGCAACATGTGCGAACCAGGAGGTTAAAGGGGCTGTCTCTCCAAGTTGGGAGCTTGATAGTAAAGCAGTTGGAAAGTCAAACTGTAGAACATGGAGAGGGAATATTTGTTGATTTTTAGAAACCTTTCATATTCACAGTGTGTCCATTCTCTAGGTTTCCCATACATGTTATAGCTATAGTAATATCCCCTTCAACCTGGAGAGTTGGGAGCCATGGAATGGGTGCCATGCATTATTGCTTTAAAGGGTCTGCATTTGCTCACCCAATCTCACCCATCCTCTCAGTACCATGTGTCCAGCCTTATGCCACGTCCAGCTGTCATTGTAGATAGGGTCTTTCCAGGTTTCATCAGAGACCCTGAAGGAATTGTAAAGAATTTCCCTGTTTTTATGTTTTGTTTTTGAAATTCCTTTTTATAGTGGGTTTGAGCTGATTCTTGCTGCCATGTTTATGCCAGTCTAGAAACACTTGATTCCCTTAAGAAGACATATCAGTACATAGATTTTAAGATTCTTACTGGTCACATATATTCCTCTACGGGAAATATGGGGTTATGAGTCCCTTTCACTGAGGAAGGTGTAGGTCTTGTCTATTCCATACTTGGTTTTTGGAACGGTACCTGTGCTTATATCACACTCTGGTTTTATGCATCACCCCACTGCTCCTTCCCCCTTAAGCAGGCATAAGAGGGTTTTCTAAATGTGAGACTCTGTTCTCTTTCCTAACTCAGTTCATGTGTAGCCATGTTTACAGGATCTTCATAAGTGATATCTTATGATAAGTTTCTTTATCTGTGTGACTTATTTCACTTAGAATCATCATACCTGAATCCACTCATTTTGCTGCTACTGGTCTTATGACATTGATTTCATGGCTGAGGGATATTCCATCGTACGTAAGTACCACAATTTTTTGAACCATTTTTATATTTCCTGGGATATTTAAGGTGTACCCAAGTTGAAGTTCTTGTAAGCACTGCAGCCCTAAATGATGGGGTGGCTCTGTCTTATTGATTTTCAGTTTTCCCAAGGTATATTCCCTAGACTGGTAGTGCACTTGGCTCAGTAGCTCTCTTGTTTATGTCTTTCAGGGAACACAATGCACTCCTCCAGATAGGCAGTTGGCAATTTACATCCCGCCCATCAGCATAACAAGGCTCCCTTTTCTCCAGGGCCTGTCTTGCCTTTCTGGTTTTTACCCATTTTGTGGATGTCCCTTTTGACCGGTGGGAAGTGATACTTCTTTATAGTGCAGCTCTGCATTGCCCACTTGCTTGCTTGGCCAAAAAGGGCATATGCGTTTTCTCCAGAATATATTCAGGAGAAAACGCATACGAAGTTTTTGGCCAAGTACATCATTGTCGAATTTGTGCCCCTCTTCCTGTGCTTTAAAGGCAATTCCAACATATCTGTGGAAATCTCTTTTCTTCTATTCTGCCTCGCTTTCAAATCCGCTTTCTTGCCTTCCCTTAACAGATTTTATGATGATAGTTGTCCTTTATTACCCTACCAGTTTGTGAATTGCTATGCCCCTGGGCTCCATTTTTTAACTCGTTTTTTGTGAGCTGAACCCAAGTCCAGTATTTTGGTTCAGGACCTATACTGGTTCCCGGTGGGTGGCTGAGACTTTGGTTAATTCTTCTTCCTCCCATGAAATAAGAGTGACATGTGCCCGTCCAAATGCCTAACAGCTACTCTCTCATTGGTTCTCCCTCTTCCCTTGCATCCTCTGCCAAATTGGCAACCTGTGCGAACCAGGAGGTTAAAGGGGCTGTCTCTGCAAATAGGGAGATTGATATTGAAGAAGTTGGAAAGTCAAACCGGAGCACCAGGAGAGGGATTATTCGTTGAGTTTTAGAGACCTTTCGTATTCACAGTGTGTCAATTCTCTAGGTTTCCCGTACATGCTAATAATGTAGTAATATTCCCTACAACCTGTAGAGTTGGGACCCATGGAATGGGTGCCATGTATTTTTGCATTAAATGGTCTGCATTTGCTCACCCAATCTAACCAATCCTCTCAGTCCCATGTGTCCAGCCTTATGCCATATCCCGCTATCGTTGTAGATAGGGTCATTCCAGGTTTCATCAGAGACCCTGAAGGAATTGAAAAGAATTTCCCTGTTTTTTTGTTTTGTTTTTGAAATTCCTTTTTATAGTGGGTTTGAGCTGATTCTCACTGCCATGTTTATGCCAGTCTAGACACACTTGATTCCCTTGCGGAGACATATCAATACATAGGTTTTAAGGTTATTACTAGTCAGATATATTCCTCTGTGGGAAATATGGGGATTTGAGTCCCTTTCACTGAGGAAGGTGTAAGTCTTTTCTATTCCATAGTTGGCTTTTGAACGGTACTTGTGCTTTTATCAAACTCTGGTTTTATGCATCACCCCACCTCTCCTTCCCCCTTACGCAGGCATAAGAGTGTTTTCTAAATGTGAGACTCTGTTCTCTTTCCTAACTCAGTTCATGTGTAGCCATGTTTACAGGATCTTCATAAGTGATATCTTATGATAAGCTTCTTTTTCTGTGTGACTTATTTCACTTAGAATCATCGTTCCTGAATCCACTCATTTTGCTGCTACTGGGCGTATGACATTGATTTCATTGCTGCGGGATATTCCATCATACGTAAGTAGCACAATTTTTTGAAACAATTTTATCTTTCCTGGTATATTTAAGGTGTACCCAAGTTGAGGTTCTTGTAAGCAGTGCAGCCCTAAATTTTGGGGTGGCTCTGTCTTATTGATTTTCAGTTTTCCCAAGGTATATTCCCTAGACTGGAAGTGCCCTTGGCTCTGTAGCTCTGTTGTTTACTTGTTTCAGGGAACACAATGCACTCCTCCAGATAGGCAGTTGGCAATTTACATGCCGCCCATCAGCATAACAAGGCTCCCTTTTCTCCAGGGCCTGTCTTGCCTTTCTGGATTTTACCCATTTTGTGGATGTCCCTTTTGACCGGTGGGAAGTGATACTTCTTTGTAGTGTAGATTTTCATTGCCCGCTTGCTTGCTTGGCCAAAAAGGTCGTATGCCTTTTCTCCTGAATATACTCAGGAGAAAACGCAAACGCCCATTTTGGCCAAGTGCATCATTGTCGAAGTTGTGACCCTCTTCCTGTGCTTTAAAGGTGATTCCAACATACCACTTGAAATCTGTTTCCTGCTCTTCTGCCTCGCTTTCAAGTCCGACTCGTTGCCTTCCCTCAACAGATTTTTGGACGATAGTTGCCCTTTATTACTCTGCCAGTTTGTGAATTGCTGTGCCCCTGAGCTCCATTTTTTATCTCGTTTTTTGTGAGCTGAACGCAAGTCCAATATTTTGGTTCAGAACCTGTACTGGTTTTCGGTGGGTGGCTGAGTCTTTGGTTAATTCTTCTTCCTCCCAGGAAATAAGAGTGACATGTGCCCGTCCAAATGCCTAACAGCTACTCTCTCATTGGTTCTCCCTCTTCCCTTTCATCATTTGCGAAATTTGCAACCTGTGCGAACCAGGAGGTTAAAGGTGCTGTCTCTCCAACTTGGGAGATTGATAGTAAAGCAGTTGGAAAGTCAAACTGGCGCACAAGGAGAGGGACTATTTGTTGAGATTTAGAAAACTTTCGTATTCACAGTGTGCCCATTCTTAGGTTTTCCCTTACATGTTATAGCTATAGTAATATACCCTTCAACCTGGAGAGTTGGGACACATGGAATGGGTGCCATGCATTATTGCTTTAAATGGTCTGCATTTGCTCACCCAATCTCACCAATCCCCTCAGTCCCATGTGTCCAGCCCTATGCCACATCCAGCTGTCCTTTTAGAGAGGGTCATTCCAGGTTTCATCAGAGACCCTGAAGTAATTGGAAAAAATTTCCCTTTTTTTTGTTTTGTTTTGAAATTCCTTTTTATAGTGGGTTTGAGCTGATTCTCGCTGCCATGTTTATGCCAGTCTAGAAACACATGATTCCCTTACGGAGACATATCAATACATAGGTTTTAAGATTCTTACTAGTCAGATATATTCCTCTGTGGGAAATATGGGGTTTTGAGTCCCTTTCACTGAGGAAGGTGTAAGTCTTTTCTATTCCATAGTTGGTTTTTGAACGGTACCTGTGCTTATATCAAACTCTGGTTTTATGCATCACCCCACTTCTCCTTCCCCCTTAAGGAGGCATAAGAGTGTTTTCTAAATGTGAGACTCTGTTCTCTTTCCTAACTCTGTTCATGTGTAGCCATGTTTACAGGATCTCCATAAGTGATATTTTATGATAAGTTTCTTTTTCTGTGTGACTTCTTTCACTTAGAATCATCGTACCTGAATCCACTCATTTTGCTGCTACTGGTCTTATGACATTGATTTCGTGGCTGAGGGATATTCCATCGTACGTAAGTTCCACAATGTTTGGAACCATTTTTATATTTCCTGGGATATTTCAGGTGTACCCAGGTTGAGGTTCCTGTAAGCAGTGCAGCCCTAAATTTTGGGGTGGCTCTGTCTTATTGATTTTCAGTTTTCCCAAGGTATATTCCCTAGACTGGAAGTGCCCTTGGCTCTGTAGCTCTGTTGTTTACTTGTTTCAGGGAACACAATGCACTCCTCCAGATAGGCAGTTGGCAATTTACATGCCGCCCATCAGCATAACAAGGCTCCCTTTTCTCCAGGGCCTGTCTTGCCTTTCTGGATTTTACCCATTTTGTGGATGTCCCTTTTGACCGGTGGGAAGTGATACTTCTTTGTAGTGTAGATTTTCATTGCCCGCTTGCTTGCTTGGCCAAAAAGGTCGTATGCCTTTTCTCCTGAATATACTCAGGAGAAAACGCAAACGCCCATTTTGGCCAAGTGCATCATTGTCGAAGTTGTGACCCTCTTCCTGTGCTTTAAAGGTGATTCCAACATACCACTTGAAATCTGTTTCCTGCTCTTCTGCCTCGCTTTCAAGTCCGACTCGTTGCCTTCCCTCAACAGATTTTTGGACGATAGTTGCCCTTTATTACTCTGCCAGTTTGTGAATTGCTGTGCCCCTGAGCTCCATTTTTTATCTCGTTTTTTGTGAGCTGAACGCAAGTCCAATATTTTGGTTCAGAACCTGTACTGGTTTTCGGTGGGTGGCTGAGTCTTTGGTTAATTCTTCTTCCTCCCAGGAAATAAGAGTGACATGTGCCCGTCCAAATGCCTAACAGCTACTCTCTCATTGGTTCTCCCTCTTCCCTTTCATCATTTGCGAAATTTGCAACCTGTGCGAACCAGGAGGTTAAAGGTGCTGTCTCTCCAACTTGGGAGATTGATAGTAAAGCAGTTGGAAAGTCAAACTGGCGCACAAGGAGAGGGACTATTTGTTGAGATTTAGAAAACTTTCGTATTCACAGTGTGCCCATTCTTAGGTTTTCCCTTACATGTTATAGCTATAGTAATATACCCTTCAACCTGGAGAGTTGGGACACATGGAATGGGTGCCATGCATTATTGCTTTAAATGGTCTGCATTTGCTCACCCAATCTCACCAATCCCCTCAGTCCCATGTGTCCAGCCCTATGCCACATCCAGCTGTCCTTTTAGAGAGGGTCATTCCAGGTTTCATCAGAGACCCTGAAGTAATTGGAAAAAATTTCCCTTTTTTTTGTTTTGTTTTGAAATTCCTTTTTATAGTGGGTTTGAGCTGATTCTCGCTGCCATGTTTATGCCAGTCTAGAAACACATGATTCCCTTACGGAGACATATCAATACATAGGTTTTAAGATTCTTACTAGTCAGATATATTCCTCTGTGGGAAATATGGGGTTTTGAGTCCCTTTCACTGAGGAAGGTGTAAGTCTTTTCTATTCCATAGTTGGTTTTTGAACGGTACCTGTGCTTATATCAAACTCTGGTTTTATGCATCACCCCACTTCTCCTTCCCCCTTAAGGAGGCATAAGAGTGTTTTCTAAATGTGAGACTCTGTTCTCTTTCCTAACTCTGTTCATGTGTAGCCATGTTTACAGGATCTCCATAAGTGATATTTTATGATAAGTTTCTTTTTCTGTGTGACTTCTTTCACTTAGAATCATCGTACCTGAATCCACTCATTTTGCTGCTACTGGTCTTATGACATTGATTTCGTGGCTGAGGGATATTCCATCGTACGTAAGTTCCACAATGTTTGGAACCATTTTTATATTTCCTGGGATATTTCAGGTGTACCCAGGTTGAGGTTCCTGTAAGCAGTGCAGCCCTAAATTTTGGGGTGGCTCTGTCTTATTGATTTTCAGTTTTCCCAAGGTATATTCCCTAGACTGGAAGTGCCCTTGGCTCTGTAGCTCTGTTGTTTACTTGTTTCAGGGAACACAATGCACTCCTCCAGATAGGCAGTTGGCAATTTACATGCCGCCCATCAGCATAACAAGGCTCCCTTTTCTCCAGGGCCTGTCTTGCCTTTCTGGATTTTACCCATTTTGTGGATGTCCCTTTTGACCGGTGGGAAGTGATACTTCTTTGTAGTGTAGATTTTCATTGCCCGCTTGCTTGCTTGGCCAAAAAGGTCGTATGCCTTTTCTCCTGAATATACTCAGGAGAAAACGCAAACGCCCATTTTGGCCAAGTGCATCATTGTCGAAGTTGTGACCCTCTTCCTGTGCTTTAAAGGTGATTCCAACATACCACTTGAAATCTGTTTCCTGCTCTTCTGCCTCGCTTTCAAGTCCGACTCGTTGCCTTCCCTCAACAGATTTTTGGACGATAGTTGCCCTTTATTACTCTGCCAGTTTGTGAATTGCTGTGCCCCTGAGCTCCATTTTTTATCTCGTTTTTTGTGAGCTGAACGCAAGTCCAATATTTTGGTTCAGAACCTGTACTGGTTTTCGGTGGGTGGCTGAGTCTTTGGTTAATTCTTCTTCCTCCCAGGAAATAAGAGTGACATGTGCCCGTCCAAATGCCTAACAGCTACTCTCTCATTGGTTCTCCCTCTTCCCTTTCATCATTTGCGAAATTTGCAACCTGTGCGAACCAGGAGGTTAAAGGTGCTGTCTCTCCAACTTGGGAGATTGATAGTAAAGCAGTTGGAAAGTCAAACTGGCGCACAAGGAGAGGGACTATTTGTTGAGATTTAGAAAACTTTCGTATTCACAGTGTGCCCATTCTTAGGTTTTCCCTTACATGTTATAGCTATAGTAATATACCCTTCAACCTGGAGAGTTGGGACACATGGAATGGGTGCCATGCATTATTGCTTTAAATGGTCTGCATTTGCTCACCCAATCTCACCAATCCCCTCAGTCCCATGTGTCCAGCCCTATGCCACATCCAGCTGTCCTTTTAGAGAGGGTCATTCCAGGTTTCATCAGAGACCCTGAAGTAATTGGAAAAAATTTCCCTTTTTTTTGTTTTGTTTTGAAATTCCTTTTTATAGTGGGTTTGAGCTGATTCTCGCTGCCATGTTTATGCCAGTCTAGAAACACATGATTCCCTTACGGAGACATATCAATACATAGGTTTTAAGATTCTTACTAGTCAGATATATTCCTCTGTGGGAAATATGGGGTTTTGAGTCCCTTTCACTGAGGAAGGTGTAAGTCTTTTCTATTCCATAGTTGGTTTTTGAACGGTACCTGTGCTTATATCAAACTCTGGTTTTATGCATCACCCCACTTCTCCTTCCCCCTTAAGGAGGCATAAGAGTGTTTTCTAAATGTGAGACTCTGTTCTCTTTCCTAACTCTGTTCATGTGTAGCCATGTTTACAGGATCTCCATAAGTGATATTTTATGATAAGTTTCTTTTTCTGTGTGACTTCTTTCACTTAGAATCATCGTACCTGAATCCACTCATTTTGCTGCTACTGGTCTTATGACATTGATTTCGTGGCTGAGGGATATTCCATCATACGTAAGTACCACAATTTTTTGAACCATTTTTATCTTTCCTGGGATATTTAAGGTGTACCCAAGATGAGGTTCTTGTAAGCAGTGCAGCCCTAAATTTTGTGTTGGCTCTGTCTTATTGCTTTTCAGTTTTCCCAAGGTATATTCCCTAGACTGGAAGTGCTCTTGGCTCTGTAGCTCTGTTGTGTACTTGTTTTAGGGAACACAATGCACTCCTCCAGAGAGGCAGTTGGCAATTTACATCCCGTCCATCAGCATAAAAATGCTCCCTGTTCTCCAGGGCCTCTCTTGCCTTTCTGGATTTTACCCATTTTGTGGATGTCCCTTTTGACCGGTGGGAAGTGATACTTTTTGTAGTTCAGATTTGCATTGCTCGCTTGCTTGCTTGGCAAAAAAGGGCGTATGCATTTTCTCCTGAAAATATTCAGCAGAAAACGCATACGCCCTTTTTGGCCAAGTGCATCATAGTCGAAATTGTGCCCTTCTTCCTGTGCTTTAAAGGCGATTCCAATGTACCCCTTGAAATCTGTTTCCTGCTATTCTGCCTCGCTTTCATGTCCGCCTAGTTGCCTTCCCTCAACAGATTGTTGGACGATAGTTGCCCTGTATTACTCTGCCAGTTTGTGAATTGCTGTGCCCCTGAGCTCCACTTTTTAACTCGTTTTTTGTGAGCTGAACGCAAGTCCAAAATTTTGGTTGACGACCTATACCAGTTCCCGGTGGGTGGCTGAGTCTTTGGTTAATTCTTCTTCCTCCCAGGAAATAAGAGTGACATGTGCCCGTCCAAATGCCTAACAGCTACTCTCTCATTGGTTCTCCCTCTTCCCTTTCATCCTTTGCCAAATTGGCAACCTGTGCGAACCAGGAGGTTAATGGTGCTGTCTCTCCAAGTTGGGAGATTGATAGGAAAGCAGTAGGAAAGTCAAACTGGCGCACAAGGAGAGGGACTATTCATTGAGTTTTAGAAAGCTTTCGTATTTACAGTGTGTCCATTCTTAGGTTTCCCTTACATGTTATAGGTGTAGTAATATTCCCTTCAACCTGGAGAGTTGGGACACATGGAATGGGTGCCACACATTATTGCTTTAAAGGGTCTGCATTTGCTCACCCAATCTCACCAATCCTCTCAGTCCCATGTGTCCAGCCTTATGCCACATCCAGCTGTCTTTGTAGATAGGGTCATTCCAGGTTTCATCAGAGACCCTCAAGGAATTGTAAAGAATTTCCCTGTTTTTATGTTTTTTCTTTGAAATTCCTTTTTATAGTGGGTTTGAGCTGATTCTCGATGCCATGTTTATGCCAGTCTAGAAACACTTGATTCCCTTACAGAGACATATCAATACATAGGATTTAAGATACTTACTAGTCAGATATATCCCTCTGCGGGAAATATGGGGTTTTGAGTCCCTTTCACTGAGGAAGGTGTAGGTCTTGTCCATTCCATAGTTGGTTTTTGGAACGGTACCTGTGCTTATATCAAACTCTGGTTTTATTCATCACCCCACCTCTCCTTCCCCCTTAAGCAGGCATAAGAGTGTTTTCTAAATGTGAGACTCTGTTCTCTTTCCTAACTCAGTTCATGTGTAGCCATGTTTACAGGATCTTCATAAGTGATATCTTATGATAAGCTTCTTTTTCTGTGTGACTTATTTTACTTAGAATCATCGTACCTGAATCCACTCATTTTGCTTCTACTGTTCTTATGACATTGATTTCATGGCTGAGGGACATTCCAACATACGTAAGTACCACAATTTTTTGAACCATTTTTATCTTTCCTGGGATATTTAAGGTGTACCCAAGTTGAGGTTCTTGTAAGCAGTGCAGCCCTAAATTTTGTGGTGGCTCTGTCTTATTGATTTTCAATTTTCCCAAAGTATATTCCCTAGACTGGAAGTGCCCTTGGCTCTGTAGCTCTGTTGTTTACTTGTTTTAGGGAACACAATGCACTCCTCCAGAGAGGAAGTTGGCAATTTACATCCCGCCCATCAGCATAACAAGGCTCCCTGTTCTCCAGGGCCTGTCTTGCCTTTCTGATTTTTAGCCATATTGTGGATGTCCCTTTTGACCGGTGGGAAGTGATACTTGTTTGTAGTGCAGATTTGCATTGCACACTTGCTTGCTTGGCCAAAAAGGGCGTATGCGTTTTCTCCTGAATATATTCAGGACAAAACGCATACGCCCTTTTTGGCCAAGTGCATCATTGTCGAAGTTGTGACACCCTTCCTGTGCTTTAAAGGTGATTCCCACATACCTCTTCAAATCTGTTTACTGCTATTGTGCCTTGCTTTCAAGTCCGCCTCGTTGCCTTCCCTCAACAGATTTTTGGATGATAGTTGCCCTTTGTTACTCTGCCAGTTTGTGAATTGCTGTGCCCCTGAGCTCCATTTTTTAACTAGTTTTTTGTGAGCTGAAAGCAAGTCCAAAATTTTGGTTCAAAACCTATACTGGTTTTCTGTGGGTGGCTGAGACTTTGATTAATTCTTCTTCCTCCCGGGAAATAAGAGTGACATGTGCCCGTCCAAATGCCTAACAGCTACTCTCTCATTGGTTCTCCCACTTCCCCTTCATCATTTGCCAAATTGGCAACCTTTGCGAACCAGGAGGTTAAAGGGGCTGTCTCTCCAAGTTGGGAGATTGATAGTAAAGCAGTTGGAAAGTCAAACTGTCGCACAAGGAGAGGGACTATTGGTTGAGTTTTAGAAACATTTCGTATTCACAGTGTGTCCATTCTTAGGTTTCCCTTACATGTTATAGCTATAGTAATATACCCTTCAATCTGGAGAGTTGCGACACATGGAATGGGTGCCATGCATTATTGCTTTAAAGGGTTTGCATTTGCTCACCCAATCTCACCAGTCCTCTCAGTCCCATGTGTACAACCTTATGCAACCTCCAGCTGTCGTTGTAGATAGGGTCATTCCAGGTTTCATCAGAGACCCTGAAGGAATTGTAAAGAATTTCCCTGTTTTTATGTTTTGTTTTGAAATCCCTTTTTATAGTGGGTTTAAGCTGATTCTCGATGCCCTGTTTATGCCAGTCTAGAAACACTTGATTCCCTTACAGAGACATATCAATACATAGTTTTTAAGATTCTTACTAGTCAGATATATTCCTCTGCGGGAAATATGGCGTTTTGAGTCCCTTTCACTGAGGAAGCTGTAGGTCTTGTATATTCCATACTTGGTTTTTGGAACGGTACCTGTGTTTATATCAAACTCTGGTTTTATGCATCACCCCACCTCTCCTTTCCCCTTAAGCAGGCATAAGAGTGTTTTCTAAATGTGAGACTCTGTTCTCTTTCCTAAATCTGTTCATGTGTAGCCATGTTTACAGGATCTTCATATGTGTTATCTTATGATAAGTTTCTTTTTCTGTGTGACTTATTTCACTTAGAATCATCGTACCTGAATCCACTCATTTTGCTGCTACTGGTCTTATGACATTGATTTCATGGCTGAGGGATATTCCCTCATACGTAAGTACCACAATTTTTTGAACCATTTTTATCTTTCCTGGGATGTTTAAGGTGTACCCATGATGAGGTTCCTGTAAGCAGTGCAGCCCTAAATTTTGCGGTTTTTCTGTCTAATAGATTTTCAATTTTCCAAAGGTATATTCCCTAGACTGGAAGTGCCCTTGGCTCTGTAGCTCTATTTTTTACTTGTTTCAGGGAACACAATGCACTCCTCCAGATAGGCAGTTGGCAATTTACATGCCACCCATCAGCATAACAAGGCTCCCTGTTTTCCAGGGCCTGTCTTGCCTTTCTGGTTTTTACCCATTTTGTGGATGTCCCTTTTGACCAGTGGGAAGTGATACTTCTTGGTAGTGTAGATTTGCATTGTCCGCTTGCTTGCTTGGCCAAAAAGGGCGTATGCATTTTCTCCTGAATATATTCAGGAGAAAACGCAAACACACTTTTTGGCCAAGTGCATCATTGTTGAAGTTGTGACCCTCTTCCTGTGCTTTAAATGTGATTCCAACGTACCTCTTGAAATCTGTTTCCTGCTCTTCTGCCTCGCTTTCAAGTCCGCCTCGTTGCCTTCCCTCAACAGATTTTTGGACGATAGTTTCCCTTTATTACTCTGCCAGTTTGTGAATTGCTATGCCCCTGAGCTCCATTTTTTATCTCGTTTTTTGTGAGCTGAACGCAAGTCCAATATTTTGGTTCAGAACCTATACTGGTTTTCGGTGGGTGGCTGAGACTTTGGTTAATTCTTCTTCCTCACGGGAAATAAGAGTGACATGTGCACGTCCAAATGCCTAACAGCTACTCCTTCATTGGTTCTCCCACTTCCCTTTCATCATTTGCCAAATTGGCAACCTGTGCGAACCAGGAGGATAAAGGTGCTGTCTCTCCAACTTGGGAGATTGATAGTAAAGCAGTAGGAAAGTCAAACTGGCGCACAAGGAGAGGGACTATTCGTTGAGATTTAGAAAACTTTCGTATTCACAGTGTGTCCATTCTTAGGTTTCCCCTACATGTTATAGCTATAGTAATATACCCTTCAACCTGGAGAGTTGGGACACATGGAATGGGTGCCATGCATTATTGCTTTAAAGGGTCTGCATGTGCTCACCCAATCTCACCAATCCTCTCAGTCCCATGTGTCCAACCTTATGCAACATCCACTGTCGTTGTAGATAGGGTCATTCCAGGTTTCATCAGAGAACCTGAAGGAATTGGAAAAAAATTCCCTTTTTTTTTGGTTTGTTTTGAAATTCCTTTTTATAGTGGGTTTGAGCTGATTCTCGCTGCCATGTTTAGGCCAGTCTAGAAACACTTGATTCCCTTACGGAGACATATCAATACATAGGTTTTAAGATTCTTACTAGTCAGATATATTCCTCTGTGGGAAATATGGGGTTTTGAGTCCCTTTCACTGAGGAAGGTGTAAGTCTTTTCTATTCCATAGTTGGTTTTTGAACGGTACCGGTGCTTATATCAAACTATGGTTTTATTCATCACCCCACTTCTCCTTCCCCCTTAAGCAGGCATAAGAGTGTTTTCTAAATGTGAGACTCTGTTCTCTTTCCTAACTCTGTTCATGTGTAGCCATGTTTACAGGATCTTCATAAGTGATATCTTATGATAAGTTTCTTTTTCTGTGTGACTTATTTCACTTAGAATCATCGTACCTGAATCCACTCATTTTGCTGCTACTGGTCTTATGACATTGATTTCATGGCTGAGGGATATTCCCTCATACGTAAGTACCACAATTTTTTGAACCATTTTTATCTTTCCTGGGATGTTTAAGGTGTACCCATGATGAGGTTCCTGTAAGCAGTGCAGCCCTAAATTTTGCGGTTTTTCTGTCTAATAGATTTTCAATTTTCCAAAGGTATATTCCCTAGACTGGAAGTGCCCTTGGCTCTGTAGCTCTATTTTTTACTTGTTTCAGGGAACACAATGCACTCCTCCAGATAGGCAGTTGGCAATTTACATGCCACCCATCAGCATAACAAGGCTCCCTGTTTTCCAGGGCCTGTCTTGCCTTTCTGGTTTTTACCCATTTTGTGGATGTCCCTTTTGACCAGTGGGAAGTGATACTTCTTGGTAGTGTAGATTTGCATTGTCCGCTTGCTTGCTTGGCCAAAAAGGGCGTATGCATTTTCTCCTGAATATATTCAGGAGAAAACGCAAACACACTTTTTGGCCAAGTGCATCATTGTTGAAGTTGTGACCCTCTTCCTGTGCTTTAAATGTGATTCCAACGTACCTCTTGAAATCTGTTTCCTGCTCTTCTGCCTCGCTTTCAAGTCCGCCTCGTTGCCTTCCCTCAACAGATTTTTGGACGATAGTTTCCCTTTATTACTCTGCCAGTTTGTGAATTGCTATGCCCCTGAGCTCCATTTTTTATCTCGTTTTTTGTGAGCTGAACGCAAGTCCAATATTTTGGTTCAGAACCTATACTGGTTTTCGGTGGGTGGCTGAGACTTTGGTTAATTCTTCTTCCTCACGGGAAATAAGAGTGACATGTGCACGTCCAAATGCCTAACAGCTACTCCTTCATTGGTTCTCCCACTTCCCTTTCATCATTTGCCAAATTGGCAACCTGTGCGAACCAGGAGGATAAAGGTGCTGTCTCTCCAACTTGGGAGATTGATAGTAAAGCAGTAGGAAAGTCAAACTGGCGCACAAGGAGAGGGACTATTCGTTGAGATTTAGAAAACTTTCGTATTCACAGTGTGTCCATTCTTAGGTTTCCCCTACATGTTATAGCTATAGTAATATACCCTTCAACCTGGAGAGTTGGGACACATGGAATGGGTGCCATGCATTATTGCTTTAAAGGGTCTGCATGTGCTCACCCAATCTCACCAATCCTCTCAGTCCCATGTGTCCAACCTTATGCAACATCCACTGTCGTTGTAGATAGGGTCATTCCAGGTTTCATCAGAGAACCTGAAGGAATTGGAAAAAAAAACCCTTTTTTTTTGGTTTGTTTTGAAATTCCTTTTTATAGTGGGTTTGAGCTGATTCTCGCTGCCATGTTTAGGCCAGTCTAGAAACACTTGATTCCCTTACGGAGACATATCAATACATAGGTTTTAAGATTCTTACTAGTCAGATATATTCCTCTGTGGGAAATATGGGGTTTTGAGTCCCTTTCACTGAGGAAGGTGTAAGTCTTTTCTATTCCATAGTTGGTTTTTGAACGGTACCGGTGCTTATATCAAACTATGGTTTTATTCATCACCCCACTTCTCCTTCCCCCTTAAGCAGGCATAAGAGTGTTTTCTAAATGTGAGACTCTGTTCTCTTTCCTAACTCTGTTCATGTGTAGCCATGTTTACAGGATCTTCATAAGTGATATCTTATGATAAGTTTCTTTTTCTGTGTGACTTATTTCACTTAGAATCCTCGTACCTGAATCCACTCATTTTGCTGCTACTGGTCTTATGACATTGATTTCATGGCTGAGAGATATTCCATCGTACGTAAGTACCACAATTTTTTGAACCATTTTTATCTTTCCTGGGATATTTAAGGTGTACCCAAGTTGAGGTACTTGTAAGCAGTGCAGCCCTAAATTTTGTGGTGGCTCTGTCTTATTGATTTTCAATTTTCCCAAGGTATATTCCCTAGACTGGAAGTGCCCTTGGCTCTGTAGCTCTGTTGTTTACTTGTTTTAGGGAACACAATGCACTCCTCCAGAGAGGAAGTTGGCAATTTGCATCCCGCCCATCAGCATAACAAGGCTCCCTGTTCTCCAGGGCCTGTCTTGCCTTTCTGGTTTTTACCCATTTTGTGGATGTCCCTTTTGACCGGTGGGAAGTGATACTTCTTTGTAGTGCAGATTTGCATTGCCCACTTGCTTGCTAGGCCAAAAAGGGCGTATGCGTTTTCCCCTGAATATATTCAGGAGAAAACGCATACGCCCTTTTTGGCCCAGTGCATCATAGTCGAAATTGTGCCCCTTTTCCTGTGCTTTAAAGGCGATTCCAACGTACCCCTTGAAATCTGTTTCCTGCTCTTCTGCCTCGCTTTCAAGTCCGCCTAGTTGCCTTCCCTCAACAGATTGTTGGACGATAGTTGCCCTTTATTACTCTGCCAGTTTGTGAATTGCTGTGCCCCTGAGCTCCACATTTAACTCGTTTTTTGTGAGCTGATCGCAAGTCCAAATTTTCGTTGACGACCTATACCGGTTCCTGGTGGGTGGCTGAGACTTTGGTTAATTCTTCTTCCTCCCAGCAAATAAGAGTGACATGTGCCCGTCCAAATGCCGAACAGCAACTCTCTCATTGGTTCTCCCTTTTCACTTTCATCCTTTGCCTAATTGGCAACGTGTGCGAACCAGGAGGTTAAAGGTGCTGTCTTTCCAAGTTGGGAGATTGATAGTAAAGCAGTTGGAATGTCAAACTGGCGCACAAGGAGAGGGATTATTCTTTGATTTTTATAAACCTTTCGTATTCACAGTGTGTCCATTCTTAGGTTTCCCTTACATGTTATAGATATAGTAATATTCCCTTCAACCTGGAGAGTTGGGACACATGGAATGGGTTGCCTCACATTATTGCTTTAAAGGGTCTGCATTTGCTCACCCAATCTCACCAATCCTCTCAGTCCCATGTGTCCAGCCTTATGCCACATCCAGCTGTCTTTGTAGATAGTGTCATTCGATGTTTCATCAGAGAGCCTGAAGGAATTTTAAAGAATTTCCCTATTTTTATGTTTTGTTTTTGAAATTCCTTTTTATAGTGGGTTTGAGCTGATTCTCACTGGCATGTTTATGCCAGTCTAGAAACACTTGATTCCCTTACGGTGACATATCAATACATAGGTTTTAAGATTCTTAATAGTCAGATATATTCCTCTGCGGGAAATATGGGGTTTTGAGTCCCTTTCACTGAGGAAGCTGTAGGTCTTGTGCATTCCATAGTTGATTTTTGGAACGGTACCTGTGCTTATATCAAACTCTGGTTTTATTCATCACCCCACCTCTCCTTCCCACTTAAGCAGGCATAAGAGTGTTTTCTAAATGTGAGACTCTGTTCTCTTTCCTAACTCAGTTCATGTGTAGCCATGTTTACAGGATCTTCATAAGTGATATCTTACGATAAGCTTCTTTTTCTGTGTGACTTATTTCACTTAGAATCATCGTACCTGAATCCACTCATTTTGCTTCTACTGTTCTTATGACATTGATTTCATGGCTGAGGGATATTCCCTCATACGTAAGTACCACAATTTTTTGAACCATTTTTATCTTTCCTGGGATATTTAAGGTGTACCCATGATGAGGTTCCTGTAAGCAGTGCAGCCCTAAATTTTGCGGTTTTTCTCTCTAATAGATTTTCAATTTTCCAAAGGTATATTCCCTAGACTGGAAGTGCCCTTGGCTCTGTAGCTCTATTTTTTACTTGTTTCATGGAACACAATGCACTCCTCCAGATAGGCAGTTGGCAATTTACATGCCACCCATCAGCATAACAAGGCTCCCTGTTTTCCAGGGCCTGTCTTGCCTTTCTGGTTGTTACCCATTTTGTGGATGTCCCTTTTGACCAGTGGGAAGTGATACTTCTTGGTAGCGTAGATTTGCATTGCCCGCTTGCTTGCTTGGCCAAAAAGGGCGTATGCATTTTCTCCTGAATATATTCAGGAGAAAACGCAAACACACTTTTTGGCCAAGTGCATCATTGTTGAAGTTGTGACCCTCTTCCTGTGCTTTAAATGTGATTCCAACGTACCTCTTGAAATCTGTTTCCTGCTCTTCTGCCTCGCTTTCAAGTCCGCCTCGTTGCCTTCCCTCAACAGATTTTTGGACGATAGTTTCCCTTTATTACTCTGCCAGTTTGTGAATTGCTATGCCCCTGAGCTCCATTTTTTATCTCGTTTTTTGTGAGCTGAACGCAAGTCCAATATTTTGGTTCAGAACCTATACTGGTTTTCGGTGGGTGGCTGAGTCTTTGGTTAATTCTTCTTCCTCCCGGGAAATAAGAGTGACATGTGCACGTCCAAATGCCTAACAGCTACTCCTTCATTGGTTCTCCCACTTCCCTTTCATCATTTGCCAAATTGGCAACCTGTGCGAACCAGGAGGATAAAGGTGCTGTCTCTCCAACTTGGGAGATTGATAGTAAAGCAGTTGGAAAGTCAAACTGGCGCACAAGGAGAGGGACTATTCGTTGAGATTTAGAAAACTTTCGTATTCACAGTGTGTCCATTCTTAGGTTACCCCTACATGTTATAGCTATAGTAATATACCCTTCAACCTGGAGAGTTGGGACACATGGAATGGGTGCCATGCATTATTGCTTTAAAGGGTCTGCATTTGCTCACCCAATCTCACCAATCCTCTCAGTCCCATGTGTCCAACCTTATGCAACATCCACTGTCGTTGTAGATAGGGTCATTCCAGGTTTCATCAGAGATCCTGAAGGAATTGGAAAAAATTTCCCTTTTTTTTGTTTTGTTTTGAAATTCCTTTTTATAGTGGGTTTGAGCTGATTCTCGCTGCCATGTTTATGCCAGTCTAGAAACAATTGATTCCCTTACGGAGACATATCAATACATAGGTTTTAAGATTCTTACTAGTCAGATATATTCCTCTGTGGGAAATATGGGGTTTTGAGTCCCTTTCACTGAGGAAGGTGTAAGTCTTTTCTATTCCATAGTTGGTTTTTGAACGGTACCGGTGCTTATATCAAACTATGGTTTTATTCATCACCCCACTTCTCCTTCCCCCTTAAGCAGGCATAAGAGTGTTTTCTAAATGTGAGACTCTGTTCTCTTTCCTAACTCAGTTCATGTGTAGCCATGTTTACAGGAACTTCATAAGTGATATCTTATGATAAGTTTCTTTTTCTGTGTGACTTATTTCACTTAGAATCATCGTACCTGAATCCACTCATTTTGCTTCTACTGGTCTTATGACATTGATTTCATGGCTGAGGGATATTCCATCATACGTAAGTACCACAATTTTTTGAACCATTTTTATCTTTCCTGGGATATTTAAGGTGTACCCAAGATTATGTACATGTAAGTAGTGCAGCCCTAAATTTTGGGGTTGTTCTGTCTTATTGATTTTCATTTTTCCCAAGGTATATTCCCTAGACTGGAAGTGCCCTTGGCTCTCTAGCTCTGTTGTTTACTTATTTTATGGAACACAATGCACTCCTCCAGAGAGGCAGTTGGCAATTTACATCCCGCCCATCAGCATACAAGGCTCCCTGTTCTACAGGGCCTGTCTTGCCTTTCTGGTTTTTACCCATTTTGTGGATGTCCCTTTTGACCGGTGGGAAGTGATACTTCTTTGTAGTGCAGATTTTCATTGCCCGCTTGCTTGCTTGGCCAAAAAGGGCGTATGCGTTTTCTCCTGAATATATTCAGGACAAAACGCCTATGCACTTTTTGGCCAAGTGCATCATTGTCGAAGTTGTGACCCTCTTCCTGTGCTTTAAAGGTGATTCCCACATACCTCTTGAAATCTGTTTACTGCTATTCTGCCTTGCTTTCAAGTCCGCCTCGTTGCCTTCCCTCAACAGATTTTTGGATGATAGTTGCCCTTTGTTTATCTGCCAGTTTGTGAATTGCTGTGCCCCTGAGCTCCACATTTTAATTCGTTTTTTGTGAGCTGAACGCAAGTCCAAAATTTTTGTTCAGAACCTATACTGGTTTTCTGTGGGTGGCTGAGACTTTGGTTAATACTTCTTCCTCCCGGGAAATAAGAGGGCCATGTGCCCGTCCAAATGCCTAACAGCTACTCTCTCATTGGTTCTCCCACTTCCCTTTCATCATTTGCCAAATTGGCAAACTTTGCGAACCAGGAGGTTAAAGGTGCTGTCTCTCCAAGTTGGGAGATTGATAGTAAAGCAGTTGGAATGTCAAACTGTCACACAAGGAGTGGGACTATTGGTTGAGTTTTAGAAACATTTCGTATTCACAGTGTGTCCATTCTTAGGTTTCCCTTACATGTTATAGCTATAGTAATATACCCTTCAATCTGGAGAGTTGTGACACATGGAATGGGTGCCATGCATTATTGCTTTAAAGGGTTTGCATTTGCTCACCCAATCTCACCAGTCCTCTCAGTCCCATCTTTCCAACCTTATGCAACATCCAGCTGTCGTTGTAGAGAGGGTCATTCCAGGTTTCATCAGAGACCCTGAAGGAATGGGAAAGAATTTCCCTGTTTTTATGTTTTGTTTTGAAATTCCTTTTTATAGTGGGTTTGAGCTGATTCTCGCTGCCCTGTTTATGCCAGTCTAGAAACACTTGATTCCCTTACGGAGGCATATCAATAGATAGGTTTTAAGATTCTTACTAGTCAGATATATTCCTCTGTGGGAAATATGGCGTTTTGAGTCCCTTTCACTGAGGAAGCTGTAGGTCTTGTCCATTCCATAGTTGGTTTTTGGAACGGTACCTGTGCTTATATCAAACTCTGGTTTTATGCATCACCCCACCTCTCCTTTCCCCTTAAGCAGGCATAAGAGTGTTTTCTAAATGTGAGACTCTGTTCTCTTTCCTAAATCTGTTCATGTGTAGCCATGTTTACAGGATCTTCATAAGTGTTATCTTATGATAAGTTTCTTTTTCTGTGTGACTTATTTCACTTAGAATCATCGTACCTGAATCCACTCATTTTGCTGCTACTGGTCTTATGACATAGTTTTCATGGCTGAGGGATATTCCCTCATACGTAAGTACCGCAATTTTTTGAACCATTTTTATCTTTCCTGGGATATTTAAGGTGTACCCAAGATGAGGTTCTTGTAAGCAGTGCAGCCCTAAATTTTGTGGTTGTTCTGACTTATTGATTTTCAATTTTCCCAAGGTATATTCCCTAGACTGGAAGTGCCCTTGGCTCTGTAGCTCTGTTGTTTACTTGTTTCAGGGAACACAATGCACTCCTCCAGATAGGCAGTTGGCAATTTACATGCCGCCCATCAGCATAACAAGGCTCCCTGTTTTCCATGGCCTGTCTTGCTTTTCTGGTTTTTACCCATTTTATGGATGTCCCTTTTGACCAGTGGGAAGTGATACTTCTTTGTAGTGTAGATTTGCATTGCCCGCTTGCTTGCTTGGCCAAAAAGGGCGTATGCATTTTCTCCTGAATATATTCAGGAGAAAACGCAAACGCACTTTTTGGCCAGGTGCATCATTGTCGAAGTTGTGACCCTCTTCCTGTGCTTTAAAGGTGATTCCAACGTACCTCTTGAAATCTGTTTCCTGCTCTTCTGCCTCGCTTTCAAGTCCGCCTCGTTGCCTTCCCTCAACAGATTTTTGGACGATAGTTGCCCTTTATTACTCTGCCAGTTTGTGAATTGCTATGCCCCTGAGCTCCATTTTTTATCTCGTTTTTTGTGAGCTGAACGCAAGTCCAATATTTTGGTTCAGAACCTATACTGGTTTTCGGTGAGTGGCTGAGTCTTTGGTTAATTCTTCTTTCTCCCGGGAAATAAGAGTGACATGTGCCCGTCCAAATGCCTAACAGCTACTCCTTCATTGGATCTCCCACTTCCCTTTCATCATTTGCCAAATTGGCAACCTGTGTGAACCAGGAGGTTAAAGGTGCTGTCTCTCCAACTTGGGAGATTGATAGTAAAGCAGTTGGAAAGTCAGACTGGCGCACAAGGAGAGGGACTTTTGGTTGAGTTTTAGAAACCTTTCGTATTCACAGTGTGTCCATTCTTAGGTTTCCCCTACATGTTATAGCTATAGTAATATACCCTTCAACCTGGAGAGTTGGGACACATGGAATGGGTTTCGTGCATTATTGCTTTAAAGGGTCTGCATTTGCTCACCCAATCTCACCAATCCTCTCAGTCCCATGTGTCCAACCTTATGCAACATCCAGCTGTCGTTGTAGATAGGGTCATTCCAGGTTTCATCAGAGAACCTGAAGGAATTGGAAAGAATTTCCCTGTTTTTATGTTTTGTTTTGAAATGCCTTTTTATAGTGGGTTTGAGCTGATTCTCGCTGCCATGTTTATGCCAGTCTAGAAACACTT
Source organism: Mesoplodon mirus (assembly GCF_964341445.2). Classification (NCBI taxonomy): domain Eukaryota; kingdom Metazoa; phylum Chordata; class Mammalia; order Artiodactyla; family Ziphiidae; genus Mesoplodon; species Mesoplodon mirus. The sequence continues at coordinate 3,209,782 of NW_028295813.1, read as the reverse complement.
GATTCCCTTACGGAGACATATCAATACATAGGTTTTAAGATTCTTACTAGTCAGATATATTCCTCTGTGGGAAATATGCGTTTTTGAGTCCATTACTCTGATAAGGTGTAGGTCTTGTCTATTCTATAGCTGGTTTTTGGAACGGTACCTGTGCTTATATCAAACTCTGGTTTTATGCATCACCCCATCTCTCCTTCCCCCTTAAGCAGGCATAAGAGTGTTTTCTAAATGTGAGACTCTGTTCTCTTTCCTAACTCAGGGCATGTGTAGCCATGTTTACAGGATCTTCATAAGTGATATCTTATGATAAGTTTCTTTTTCTGTGTGACTTATTTCACTTAGAATCATCGTACCTGAATCCACTCATTTTGCTGCTACTGGTCTTATGACATTGATTTCATGGCTGAGGGATATTCCATCGTACGTAAGTACCACAATTTTTTGAACCATTTTTATCTTTCCTGGGATATTTAAGGTGTACCCAAGTTGAGGTACTTGTAAGCAGTGCAGCCCTAAATTTTGTGGTGGCTCTGTCTTATAGATTTTCAATTTTCCCAAGGTATATTCCCTAGACTGGAAGTGCCCTTGGCTCTGTAGCTCTGTTGTTTACTTGTTTTAGGGAACACAATGCACTCCTCCAGAGAGGAAGTTGGCAATTTATATCCCGCCCATCAGCATAACAAGGCTCCTTGTTCTCCAGGGCCTGTCTTGCCTTTCTGGTTTTTACCCATTTTGTGGATGTCCCTTTTGACCGGTGGGAAGTGATACTTCTTTGTAGTGCAGATTTGCATTGCCCACTTGCTTGCTAGGCCAAAAAGGGTGTATGCGTTTTCTCCTGAATATATTCAGGAGAAAATGCATACGCCCTTTTTGGCCAAGTGCATCATAGTCGAAATTGTGCCCCTCTTCCTGTGTTTTAAAGGCGATTCCAACGTACCCCTTGAAATCTGTTTCCTGCTCTTCTGCCTCGCTTTCAAGTCCGCCTAGTTGCCTTCCCTCAACAGATTGTTGGATGATAGTTGCCCTTTATTACTCTGCCAGTTTGTGAATTGCTGTGCCCCTGAGCTCCACTTTTTAACTTGTTTTTTGTGAGCTGATCGCAAGTCCAAATTTTGGTTGACGACCTATACCGGTTCCTGGTGGGTGGCTGAGACTTTGGTTAATTCTTCTTCCTCCCAGGAAATAAGAGTGACATGTTCCCGTCCAAATGCCTAACAGCTACTCTCTCATTGGTTCTCCCTTTTCCCTTTCATCCTTTGCCAAATTGGCAACGTGTGCGAACCAGGAGGTTAAAGGTGCTGTCTTTCCAAGTTGGGAGATTGATAGTAAAGCAGTTGGAAAGTCAAACTGGCGCACAAGGAGAGGGACTATTCGTTGATTTTTAGAAACCTTTCGTATTCACAGTGTGTCCATTCTTAGGTTTCCCTTACATGTTATAGCTAGAGTAATATTCCCTTCAACCTGGAGAGTTGGGACACATGGAATGGGTTGCCTCGCATTATTGCTTTAAAGGGTCTGCATTTGCTCACCCAATCTCACCAATCCTCTCAGTCCCATGTGTCCAGCCTTATGCCACATCCAGCTGTCTTTGTAGATAGTGTCATTCCAGGTTTCATCAGAGAGCCTGAAGGAATTTTAAAGAATTTCCCTGTTTTTATGTTTTGTTTTTGAAATTCCTTTTTATAGTGGGTTTGAGCTGATTCTCACTGGCATGTTTATGCCAGTCTAGAAACACTTGATTCCCTTACGGAGACATATCAATACATAGGTTTTAAGATTCTTACTAGTCAGATATATTCCTCTACGGGAAATATGGGGTTTTGAATCCCTTTCACTGAGGAAGCTGTAGGTCCTGTCCATTCCATAGTTGATTTTTGGAACGGTACCTGTGCTTTTATCAAACTCTGGTTTTATGCATCACCCCACCTCTCCTTCCCCCTTACGCAGGCATAAGAGTGTTTTCTAAATGTGAGACTCTGTTCTCTTTCCTAACTCAGTTCATGTGTAGCCATGTTTACAGGATCTTCATAAGTGATATCTTATGATAAGCTTCTTTTTCTGTGTGACTTATTTCACTTAGAATCATCGTACCTGAATCCACTCATTTTGCTGCTACTGGGCGTATGACATTGATTTCATCGCTGCGGGATATTCCATCATATGTAAGTACCACAATTTTTTGAACCATTTTTATCTTTCCTGGTATATTTAAGGTGTACCCAAGTTGAGGTTCTTGTAAGCAGTGCAGCCCTAAATTTTGGGGTGGCTCTGTCTTATTGATTTTCAGTTTTCCCAAGGTATATTCCCTAGACTGGAAGTGCCCTTGGCTCTGTAGCTGTGTTGTTTACTTGTTTTAGGGAACACAATGCACTCCTCCAGAGAGGCAGTTGGCAATTTTCATGCCTCCCATCAGCATACAAGGCTCCCTGTTCTCCAGGGCCTGTCTTGCCTTTCTGGTTTTTACCCATTTTGTGGATGTCCCTTTTGACCGGTGGGAAGTGATACTTCTTTGTAGTGCAGATTTTCATTGCCCGCTTGCTTGCTTGGCCAAAAAGGGCGTATGCATTTTCTCCTGAATATATTCAGGACAAAACGCATATGCCCTTTTTGGCCAAGTGCATCATTGTCGAAGTTGTGACCCTCTTCCTGTGCTTTAAAGGTGATTCCCTCATACCTCTTGAAATCTGTTTACTGCTATTCTGCCTTGCTTTCAAGTCCGCCTCCTTGTCTTCCCTCAACAGATTTTTGGATGATAGTTGCCCTTTGTTACTCTGCAAGTTTGTGAATTGCTGTGCCCCTGAGCTCAACATTTTAACTCGTGTTTTGTGAGCTGAACGCAAGTCCAAAAATTTGGTTCAGAACCTATACTGGTTTTCTGTGGGTGGCTGAGTCTTTGGTTAATTCTTCTTCCTCCCGGGAAATAAGAGTGACATGGGCCCGTCCAAATGCCTAACAGCTACTCTCTCATTGGTTCTCCCAATTCCCTTTCATCATTTGCCAAATTGGCAACCTTTGCGAACCAGGAGGTTAAAGGTGCTGTCTCTCCAAGTTGGGATATTGATAGTAAAGCAGTTGGAAAGTCAAACTTTCGCACAAGGAGAGGGACTATTGGTTGAGTTTTAGAAACATTTCGTATTCACAGTGTGTCCATTCTTAGGTTTCCCTTACATGTTATAGCTATAGTAATATACCCTTCAATCTGGAGAGTTGCGACACATAGAATGGGTGCCATGCATTATTGCTTTAAAGGGTTTGCATTTCCTCACCCAATCTCACCAGTCCTCTCAGTCCCATCTGTCCAACCTTATGCAACATCCAGCTGTCGTTGTAGAGAGGGTCATTCCAGGTTTCATCAGAGAACCTGAAGGAATTGGAAAGAATTTCCCTGTTTTTATATTTTGTTTTGAAATTCCTTTTTATAGTGGGTTTGAGCTGATTCACTCTGCCATGTTTATGCCAGTCTAGAAACACTTGATTCCCTTACGGAGACATATCAATACATAGGTTTTAAGATTCTTACTAGTCAGATATATTCCTCTGTGGGAAATATGGGGTTTTGAGTCCCTTTCACTGAGGAAGGTGTAAGTCTTTTCTATTCCATAGTTGGTTTTTGAAGGGTACCTGTGCTTATATCAAACTCTGGTTTTATGCATCACCCCACTTCTCCTTCCCCCTTAAGCAGGCATAAGAGTGTTTTCTAAATGTGAGACTCTGTTCTCTTTCCTAACTCTGTTCATGTGTAGCCATGTTTACAGGATCTTCATAAGTGATATCTTATGATACGTCTCTTTTTCTGTGTGACTTATTTCACTTAGAATCCTCGTACCTGAATCCACTCATTTTGCTGCTACTGGTCTTATGACATTGATTTCATGGCTGAGGGATATTCCATCGTACGTAAGTACCACAATTTTTTGAACCATTTTTATCTTTCCTGGGATATTTAAGTTGTACCCAAGTTGAGATTCTTGTATGCAGTGCAGTCCTAAATTTTGTGATGGTTCTGTCTTATTGATTTTCAATTTTCCCAAGGTATATTCCCTAGACAGGAAGTGCCCTTGGCTCTGTAGCTCTGTTGTTTACTTGTTTTAGGGAACACAATGCACTCTTCCAGAGAGGAAGTTGGCAATTTACATCCCGCCCATCAGCATAACAAGGCTCCCTGTTCTCCAGGGCCTGTCTTGCCTTTCTGGTTTTTACCCATTTTTGGATGTCCCTTTTGACCGGTGGGAAGTGATACTTCTTTGTAGAGCAGACTTGCATTGCCCACTTGCTTGCTAGGCCAAAAAGGGCGTATGCGTTTTCTCCTGAATATATTCAGGAGAAAACGCATACGCCCTTTTTGGCCAAGTGCATCATAGTCGAAATTGTGCCCCTCTTCCTGTGCTTTAAAGGCAATTCCAACGTACCCTTTGAAATCTGTTTCCTGCTCTTCTGCCTCGCTTTCAAGTCCGCCTAGTTGCCTTCCCTCAACAGATTGTTGGACGATAGTTGCCCTTTATTACTCTGCCAGTTTGTGAATTGCTGTGCCCCTGAGCTCCACTTTTTAACTCGTTTCTGGTGAGCTGATCGCAAGTCCAAAGTTTTGGTTGACGACCTATACCGGTTCCTGGTGGGTGGCTGAGACTTTGGTTAATTCTTCTTCCTCCCAGGAAATAAGAGTGACATATGCCCGTCCAAATGCCTAACAGCTACTCTCTCATTGGTTCTCCCTTTTCCCTTTCATCCTTTGCCAAATTGGCAACGTGTGCGAACCCGGAGGTTAAAGGTGCTGTCTTTCCAAGTTGGGAGATTGATAGTAAAGCAGTTGGAAAGTCAAACTGGCGCACAAGGAGAGGGACTATTCGTTGATTTTTAGAAACCTTTCGTATTCACAGTGTGTCCATTCTTAGGTTTCCCTTACATGTTATAGCTATAGTAATATTCCCTTCAACCTGGAGAGTTGGGACACATGGAATGGGTTGCCTTGCATTATTGCTTTAAAGGGTCTGCATTTGCTCACCCAATCTCACCAATCCTCTCAGTCCCATGTGTCCAGCCTTATGCCACATCCAGCTGTCTTTGTAGATAGTGTCATTCCAGGTTTCATCAGAGAGCCTGAAGGAATTTTAAAGAATTTCCCTATTTTTATGTTTTGTTTTGAAATTCCTTTTTATAGTGGGTTTGAGCTGATTCTCACTGGCATGTTTATGCCAGTCTAGAAACACTTGATTCCCTTACGGAGACATATCAATACATAGGTTTTAAGATTCTTACTAGTCAGATATATTCCTCTGCGGGAAATATGGGGTTTTGAGTCCCTTTCACTGAGGAAGCTGTAGGTCTTGTCCATTCCATAGTTGATTTTTGGAACGGTACATGTGCTTTTATCAAACTCTGGTTTTATGCATCACCCCACCTCTCCTTCCCCCTTACGCAGGCATAAGAGTGTTTTCTAAATGTGAGACTCTCTTCTCTCTCCTAACTCAGTTCATGTGTAGCCATGTTTACAGGATCATCATAAGTGATATCTTATGATAAGCTTCTTTTTCTGTGTGACCTATTTCACTTAGAATCATCGTACCTGAATCCACTCATTTTGCTGCTACTGGGCGTATGACATTGATTTAATCGCTGCGGGATATTCCATCATACGTAAGTAGCACAATTTTTTGAACCATTTTTATCTTTCCTGGTATATTTAAGGTGTACCCAAGTTGAGGTTCTTGTAAGCAGTGCAGCCCTAAATTTTGGGGTGGCTCTGTCTTATTCATTTTCAGTTTTCGCAAGGTATATTCCCTAGACTGGAAGTGCCCTTGGCTCTGTAGCTCTGTTGTTTACTTGTTTCAGGGAACACAATGCACTCCTCCACATAGGCAGTTGGCAATTTACATGCCGCCCATCAGCATAACAAGGCTCCCTTTTCTCCAGTGCCTGTCTTGCCTTTCTGGTTTTTACCCATTTTGTGGATGTCCCTTTTGACCAGTGGGAAGTGATACTTCTTTGTAGTGTAGATTTTCATTGCCCGCTTGCTTGCTTGGCCAAAAAGGTCGTATGTCTTTTCTCCTGAATATACTCAGGAGAAAACGCAAATGCCCATTTTGGCCAAGTGCATCATTGTCGAAGTTCTGGCCCTCTTCCTGTGCTTTAAAGGCGATTCCAACGTACCACTTGAAATCTGTTTCCTGCTCTTCTGCCTCGCTTTCAAGTCCGACTCGTTGCCTTCCCTCAACAGATTTTTGGACGATAGTTGCCCTTTATTACTCTGCCAGTTTGTGAATTGCTGTGCCCCTGAGCTCAATTTTTTATCTCATTTTTTGTGAGCTGAACGCATGTCCAATATTTTGTTTCAGAACCTATACTGGTTTTCGGTGGTTGGCTGAGTCTTTGGATAATTCTTCTTCCTCCCGGGAAATAAGAGTGACATGTGCCCGTCCAAATGCCTAACAGCTACTCTCTCATTGGTTCTCCCTCTTCCCTTTCATCATTTGCGAAATTGGCAACCTGTGCGAACCAGGAGGTTAAAGGTGCTGTCTCTCCAACTTGGGAGATTGATAGTAAAGCAGTTGGAAAGTCAAACTGGCGCACAAGGAGAGGGACTATTCATTGAGATTTAGAAAACTTTCGTATTCACAGTGTGCCCATTCTTAGGTTTCCCTTACATGTTATAGCTATAGTAATATACCCTTCAACCTGGAGAGTTGGGACACATGGAATGGGTGCCATGCATTATTGCTTTAAATGGTCTGCATTTGCTCACCCAATCTCACCAATCCCCTCAGTCCCATGTGTCCAGCCTTATGCCACATCCAGCTGTCATTGTAGATAGGATCATTCCAGGTTTCATCAGAGATCCTGAAGGATTTGTAAAGAATTTCCCTGTTTTTTTGTTTTGTTTTTGAAACTCCGTTTTATAGTGGGTTTGAGCTGATTCTCCCTGCCATGATTATGCCTGTCTAGAAACACTTGTTTCCCTTATGGAGACATATCAATACATAGGTTTTAAGATTCTTACTAGTTAGATATATTCTTCTGCGGGAAATATGGGGTTTTGAATCCCTTTCACTGAGGAAGGTGTAGGTCTTTTCTATTCCATAGTTCGTTTTTGGAACGGTACCTGTACTTATATCAAACTCTGGTTTTATGCATCACCCCAACACTCCTTCCCCCTTAAGCAGGCATAAGAGTGTTTTCTAACTGTGAGACATTGTTCTCTTTCGTAACTCAGTTCATGAGTAGCCTGGTTTACAGGATCTTTATAAGTGATATCTTATGATAAGTTTCTTTTTCTGTGTGACTTATTTCACTTAGAATCATCGTACCTGAATCAACTCATTTTGCTGCTACTGGTCTTATGACATTTATTTCATGGCTGATGGATATTCCATCGTACGTAAGTACCAAAATTTTTTGAACCATTTTTATATTTCCTGAGATATTTAAGGTGTACCCAAGTTGAGGTTCTTGTAAGCAGTGCAGCCCTAAATTTTGGGGTGGCTCTGTCTTATTGCTTTTCAGTTTTCCCAAGGTATATTCCCTAGACTGGAAGTGTCCTTGGCTCTGTAGCTCTGTTGTTTACTTGTTTTAGGGAACACAATGCACTCCTCCAGAGAGGCAGTTGGCAATTTACATCCCTCCAATCAGCATAACAAGGCTCCTAGTTCCTCAGGGCCTGTCTTGAATTTCTGGTTTTTACCCTTGTGTGGATGTCCCTTTGGACCAGTGGGAAGTGATACTTCTTTGTACTGCAGACTTACATTGTTCGCTTGCTTGCTTGGCCAAAAAGGGCGTATGCGGTTTCTCCTGAATATACTCAGGAGAAAACACATACGCCCTTTTTGGCCAAGTGCATCATTGTCGAAGTTGTGCCCCTCTTCCTGTGTTTTAAAGGTGATTCCAATGTACCTCTTGAAATCTGTTTCCTGCTATTCTGCCTCCCTTTCAAGTCCGCCTCGTTGCCTTCCCTCAACAGATTTTTGGATGATAGTTGTCCTTTATTACTCTGTCAGTTTGTGAATTGCTCTGCCCCTGAGCTCCATTTTTTAACTTGTTTTTCATGAGCTGAACGCAAGTCCCATATTTTGGTTTAGGACCTATACTGGTTCCCGGTGGGTGGCTGAGACTTTGTTTAATTCTTCTTCCTCCCGGTAAATAAGAGTGACATGTGCCCATCCAAATGCCTAACAGCTACTCTCTCATTGGTTCTCCCTCTTCCCTTTCATCATTTGCCAAATTGGCAACCTGTGCGAACCAGGAGGTAAAAGGTGCTGTCTCTCCATGTTGGAAGATTGATAGTAAAGCAGTTAGAAAGTCAAACTGGAGCACCAGGAGAGGGACTATTCATTGAGTTTTAGAAACATTTCGTATTCACAGTGTGTCCATTCTCTAGGTTTCCCTTACATGTTATAGCTGTAGTAATATTCCCTTCAACCTGGAGAGTTGGGACCTATGGAATGGGTGCCTTGCATTATTGCTTTAAAGGGTCTGCATTTGCTCACCCAATCTCACCAATCCTCTCAGTCCCATGTGTCCAGCCTTATGCCACATCCAGCTGTCATTGTAGATAGGGTCATTCCAGGTTTCATCAGATACCCTGACGGAATTGTAAAGAATTTCCCTGTTTTTTTCTTTTGTTTTTGAAATTCCTTTTTGTAGTTGGTTTCAGCTGATTCTCGCTGCCATGTTTATGCCAGTCTAGACACACTTGATTCCTTAAAGAGACATATCAATACATAGGTTTTAAGATTCTTACTAGTCAGATATATTCCTCTGTGGGAAATATGGTGTTTTGAGTCCCTTTCACTGAGGAAGGTGTAGGTCTTGTCTATTCCATATTTGGTTCTTGGAACGGTACCTGTGCTTATATCAAACTCTTGTTTTATGCATCACCCCAACACTCCTTCCCCCTTAAGCAGGCATAAGAGTGTTTTCTAAATGTGAGACTCTCTTCTCTTTCCTAACTCAGTTCATGTGTAGCCATGTTTACAGGATCTTCATAAGTGATATCTTATGATAAGTTTCTTTTTCTGTGTGACTTATTTCACTTAGAATCATCGTACCTGAATGCACTCATTTTGCTGCTACTGGTCTTATGACATTGATTTCATGGCTGAGGGATATTACATCGTACGTAAGTTCCACAATTTCTTAAACCCTTTTTGTCTTTCCTGGGATATTTAAGGTGGACACAAGTTGAGGCTCTTTTAAGCAGTGCAAACCTAAATTTTGGTGTGGCTCTAGCTTATTGATTTTCAATTTTCCCAAGGTATATTCCGTAGCCTGAAAGTGTCCTTGGCTCTCTAGCTCTGTTGTTTATTTTTTTAGGGAACACAATGCACTCCTCCAGAGAGGCAGTTGGCAACTTACGTCCCGAACATCATCATAAAAAGGCTTCCAGTTTTCCAGCGCCTGTCTTGCCTTTCTGGTTTTTACACATTTTGCGGATGTCCCTTTTGACCGGTGCGAAGTGATGCTTCTTTGTAGTGCAGTTTCACATTGCCCGTTTGTTTGCCTGACCGAAAAGGTTCTATGTGTTTTCTCCTGAATATATTCAGGAGAAAACTCATACGCCCTTTTTGGCCAAGTGTATCATTGTCAAAGTTGTGCCCCTATTCCTGTGCTTTAAAGGCACTTCCAACGTACCTCTTGAAATCTGTTTCCGCGTATTCTGCCTCGCTTTCAAATCCACCTCATTGCCTTCCGTCAACAGATTTTTGCACGATAGCGGTCCTTTACTCCTCTGCCAGTTTGTGAATTGCTGTGCCCCTGAGCTCCATTTTTCAACTCGTTTTTTGTGAGCTGAATGCAAGTCTAAAATATTTGTTCAGGACCTATACTGCTTCCCGGCGGGTGGCTGAGACTTTGGTTAATTCTTCTTCCTGCCGCAAAATTAGTGTCACTTGTGCCCCTCCAAATACCTAACAGCTACTCTCTCATTGGTTCTTCCTCTTCCCTTTCATCCTCTGCCAAATTGTCAACCTGTGCAAACCAGGAGGTTAAAGGTGCTGTCTCTCCAAGTTGGGAGATTGATATTAAAGGCATTGGAAAGTGAAACCAGAGCACCATGATAGGGACTATTCGTTGAGTATTAGAAACCATTCATATTCAGAGTGGGTCCATTCTCTTGGTTACCCTTACTTGTTATAGCTCTAGTAATATTCCCCTCAACCTGGAGAGTTGGGACCCATCGAATGGCTGCCACACATTATTGCTTTAAGGTTCTGCATTTGCTCACCCAATCTCACCAATCCTCTCAGTCCCATGTGTCCAGCCATATGCCACATCCTGCTGTCATTGTAGATAGAGTCATACCAGGTTTCATCAGAGACCCTGAAGGAATTGTAAAGATTTTCCCTGTTTTTTTGGTTTGATTTTGAAATTCCTTTCTATAGTGGGTTTGAGCTGATTCTCACTGCCATGTTTATGCCAGTCTAGACACACTTGATTCCCTTACGGAGATATAAAATACATAGGTTTTAAGATTCATACTAGTAAGTTATATTACTCTGTGGTGAATATGAGGTGTTGAGTACCTTTCACTGAGGAATGTGTAGGTCTTGTCTATTTCGTATTTGGTTTTTGGAACGGTACCTGTACTAATATCAAAATCTGATTTTATGCATCACCCCACCTCTCCTTCCCCCTTAAGCAGGCATAAGAGTTTTTTTTAAATGTGAGTCTCTCTTCGCTTTCCTAACTCAGTTCATATGTAGCCATGTTTACAGGATCTTCATAAGTGATATCTTATGATAAGTTTATTTTTCTTTGTGACTTATTTCACTTAGAATCATCGTACCTGAATCCACTCATTTTGCTGCTACTGGCCTTATGACATTGATTTCATGGCTGAGCGATATTCCATTATACGTAAGTACCACAATTTCTTGAACCATTTTTGTCTTTCCTGAGATATTTAAGGTGTACACAAGTTGAGGTTTTTGTAAGCAGTGAAGCCCTGAATTTTGGTGTGGATCTGTCTTATTTATTTTCAGTTTTCCCAAGGTATATTCCCTAGACTGGAAGTGCCCTTGGCTCTGTAGCTCTGTTGTTTACTTGTTTTAGGGAACACAATGCACTCCTCCAGAGAGGCAGTTGGCAATTTACATCCCGCCCATCAGCATAACAAGGCTCCCTGTTCTCCAGAGCCTGTCTTGCCTTTCTGGTTTTTACCCATTTTGTGGATGTCCCTTTTGACCCGTCGGAAGTGATACTTCTTTGTAGTGCAGATTTGCATTGCCCGCTTGCTTGCTTGTCCAAAAAGGGCGTATGCGTTTTCTCCTGAATATATTCACGTGAAAACCCATATGCCCTTTATGGCCATTTCCATAATTTTCGCAGTTGTAATGCTTTTCCTGTGTTTAAAGGCGATTCCAATGTACCTCTTGAAATCTGTTTCATGCCATTCTGCCTCATTTTCGCTTCCATCTCGTGGCTTTCCCTCAACAGATTTTTCAAAGGGAGTAGTCCTTTATAACTCTGCAGGTTAGTGAATTGCTGTGGCCCTGAGATCCATTTTTCAACTCGCGTTTTTGTGATCTGACCGCAAATCAACAGTTTTGCTTCTGGACTTATACTGGTTCTCGGGGGCAGGCTGAGACATTGGTTAATTCATCTTTGTGATGGGAAATTAGAGAGTCATGTGGCCGTCCAAATGCCTACAGCTACTCTCTCATTGGTTCTCTCTCTTCCCTTATATCCTCTGCACAATTTGCCAACTGTGCGAACCAGGAGGTTATAGGGGCTGACTTTTCAAGTTGGGAGATTGATAGTCAAGCAGTTGGAATGTCAAACTGGAGCAGAAGGAGAGAAAAAAGTAGTAGAGTTTTAGAAACCTTTCACCATCAGATGGTTTCCATTCTCTAGGTTCCCATACACGTTATAACTGTAGTGATATTCCCTTCTACCTGGAGAGATGGGAACCATGGAATGGGTGGCAGGTATTATTGCTTTAAACGGTCTGCATTTTTTCACCCAATCTCACCAATCCTCTCAGTCCCAAGTGACCAGCCTTATGCCACATCCAGCTGTCGTTGTAGATAGGGTCATTCCAGGTTTCATCAGAACCCCTGAAGGTATTATGTAAGAATTTTACTGTTTTTATGTTTTGTTTTGAAATTCATTTTTATAGTGGGTTTGAGCTGATTCTCACTGCCATGTTTATGTCGTTCTAGACACACTTGGTTCCCTTACGGAGACATATCAATACATAGGTTTTAAAATTCTTACTAGTCAGATATATTTCTCTGCGGGGAATAGATTTGGTGAGTTCCGTTCACTGAGGAAGGAGTAGGGCTTGTCTCTTCAGTTTTTGGATTATGGAACGGTACCTGTGCTAATATCAATCTTAAGTTTTGTGCATCTCCCCACCTCCCTTTCCCCTTAAGCAAGCGTTAGATTGTTTTCTAAATCTGATACTCTGTTCTCTTCCCTAAATCAGTTCATATGTAGCCATGTTTACATTCTCTTCATAAGTGATATCTTATGTCAGAATGCACCATGGCCGTTCTCATAATAATGCTCCATGACCCCTGTCATCACAATGCACCATGCCCTGGTTATCAAAATGCTCCATGTCCCTTGTCATCACAATTCTCCACGTCCTTTGTCATCACAATGCTACATGACACTACTCATCAAAATGTTACATGCTCTTGTCATCAAAATTCACCATCCACTTGACATTGCAATGCTCCATGCACTTGTCATCACAATGCTCCTTGCACATGTCATCACAAAGCTCCATGCACTTGTCATCACAATGTTCCATGACCCATGTCATCACAATGCTCACTGACACCTGTCATCACAATGCTTCATGCCCCTTGTCATTACAGTGCTCCATGATGCTCAACATCACAATTACCCAAGGTCTCCTCATCACAATGCTCCATGGCCAATATCATCACAATTCTCCATAACCACTGTCATCACAACACACCATGACACCTGACAACACAATGATTCGGGACTCTTGTCATCATAATATTCCATTCCATAGTCATCACAATGCTCCATGACACCTGTCATCACAATACTCCATGAATATTTTCAGCCCAATGTTCCATGACCCTTGTCATCACAGTGATCCATGTCGTTGTCATCCCTATGCTCAATGACCACTGTTTTCACAATGCTCCGTGACGCTTGTCATCATAGGGCTCCATGACACCTGTCATCACAATGCTCCATGCCTTTGTCAGCAAAATACTACATGACCTTGTCATTACAATGCTCAATTTGCTTGTCATCACAATCCTCCATGAAACTTGGGATCACATTGCTACATGCCCTTGTCATCACAATGCTCCATGCTCCTTGAAATCAAAATGATCCATGACCTCTGTCATCACAATGCTCCAAACGCTTATGATCACAATGTTCCATAACATTTGTCATCACAACGCTCCGTGATGCCTGTCATCACAATACTCCATGCCCTTTTCATCACAATGCTCCATGACTTTCTCATCACAATTCTCAATACACTTGTCATCACAATGCTCCCTGACACTTGTCGTCAGAATGCTCCTTGAACACTGTCACGAAAAGGCTCCATGCATTTTTCATCACAATGCCCCATGCCGTTTTCATCACAATGCTCCATGCCATTGTCATCAAAATACTCCACAAGCTAGTCATCAGAATGCTCCATGACCCTTGTCATCACAATTCTCCATGCACTTGTCAGCACAATGCTCCCTGACCCTTGTCATCACAATGCTCCAAGCCATTGTCATCACAATGCTCCATTACCTTTGTCATCAGAATCCTCCATGACACTTGGCATCACAATGCTCCATGCCATTGTCATCAGAATGGGCCATTACATATGTCATCACAATGCTCCCTGACACCTGTCTTCACAATACTTCATGACCTACCGGGTCATCACAATGCTCCATGCCCTTGTCATCTCAATGCTCCATGACCCCTGTCATCACAATGCTCCGTGACTCCAGTCATCACAATGCTTCATGACCTTTGTCACCACAATGGTCCATTCCCTCATCATCAACAGTCTCTGTGACCTTTTTAACCACAATGTTCCATGCACTTTCTATCACAATGCTCTTTGACCCTTGTCATCACAATGCTCTATGCCTTTCTCAGCACAATGCTCCATGACCCTTGACATCACAATGCTCCATGCACTTGTCAGCACAATGCTCCATGACACATGTCATCACAATGCTCCATGACCCCTGTCATCACAATGCTCCGTGACTCCAGTCATCACAATGCTTCACAACGTTTGTCATCACAATGGTCCATGCCCGTGTCATCACAAGGCTCTGTGACCTTTGTAACCACAATGATCCATGAACTTTTCATCACAATTCTCTGTGACCCTTTTCATCACAATGCTCCATTTCTTTGTCAGAACAATGGTCCATGACCATTGTCTTCAAAATGTGTTACACGCATTTCATCACAAAAGTCCACAAAATTGTCCTTGCCATGCTCCATAAACCTTGTAATCACAATGCTCCATGCACTTCTCATCAAAATGCTCTCTCACCAGAGATATCACAGTGTTCCATCACTAGTCATCACAATACTCTCTCACCCCTGTAATCACAATGTTCCATGACCCTGTCAACACACTGCTACATCCCCTTATCCTCACAATGTTCCATGACCCCTGACATCACAATGTTCCATAACTCCTGTCATCAAAATGCTCCATGATCCTTTTCATCCCAAAGCTCCAAGACCCCTGACATCACAATGTTCTATAACCCATGCCATCAAAATGTTCCATTACACGTTTCATCAAATTGCTGCATGACCCGGTCATCAGAATGCTCCCTGCACTTCTCATCACAATGCACCATGCCCTTGTCATCAAAATGCTCCATGACTTGTCATCACAAATCTCCATGACCCATGGCATCACAATGCTCCATGTCATTGTCATCACAATGATCAATTAACCTTCCCATCATATTGCTCAATGCCCTTGTCATCACAAAGCTCCATGACACTTGTCATCACAATGCTCGATGCCCTTCTTGTCACAATGCTCCATGCCCTTGTCATTACAATCCTGCATGACCCGTGTATCATAGTGTTCTGTACCCTTGTCATCACAATGCTCCATGCACACTCTCATCACAATAATCCCAGAAACATTTCAGAGCAATGTTCCATACCCTTCTCATCACAATGCTCCAGTACCTCTGTCATAACAATGCACCATGACCACTGCCATCACAATGTAACACAGCCTATTCATCACAAGGTTCCATGACACCTGTCATCACAATGCTGAAGGCCGCTTAAATCACAATGTTCCATGCCTTTGTCATCACAAAGCTCCATGACACATGTCATCAGAATGTTCCATGCCCTTCACATCACAATGCTCCATGCCCTTGTCATCACACTGCTCCAAGACCCCTGTAAACACAAAGCCCCAGGCCCCTTTTCATCTCAATGCTCCATGAACCCTGTCATCACAATGCACCATGCCCATCATCCTAATGCTTCAGGCTATTGTCATCACAATGAAATCAATATTCTCCATGATCTCTGTCATCATAATGCTCCAAACCCTTGTGATCACAATGTTCCATAACACTTATCACCACAACACGCCATGACGCTCATCATCACAATTATCCATGGTCTTCTCATCACAATGGTCCATGATCTTTGTCATCACAATGCTCAATACACTTGTCATCACAATGCTCCCTGACCCTTGTCGTCAGTATGCTCCTTGTACCCAGTCATTAAAAGGCTCCATGACGTTGTAATCACAATAATCCATGCCTTTGTCATCACAATGCTCCAAGACCCCTGTAATCAAAATGCTCCATGACCCTTTTCATCACAATGCTCCATGAGATTTGTCATCACAAGTCTCCATGATCTTCTAATCACAATGCTCCAGGACCTTGTCATCACCATGCTCCATTCCCTTGTCATCACAATGCTCCATGACCCCTGTCATCACAATAATCTATGAACATTTTCAGCCCAATGCTCCATGAACCTTGCCATCACAATGATCCATGCCCTTGTCATCACAGTGCTCCATGACCCCTGTCATCACAATGCTCCATGCCTTTGTCAGCAAAATGCTACATGGCCTTGTCATTATAATGCCCTAAGCGCTTGTCATCACAATACTCCATTACCATTGTCATCACAATCCTCCATGAACCTTGGGATCACATTGCTTCATGCCCTTGTCATCACAATGCTCCATGCTCCTTGAAATCAAAATGATCCATGACCTCTGTCATCAAAATGCGCAAATCCCATGTGATCACCTTGTTCCATAACACTTGTCATCACAACGCTCCATGATGCCTGTCATCACAATACTCCATGCCCTTTTCATCACAATGCTCCATGACTTTCTCATCACAATTCTCAATACACTTGTCATCACAATGCTCCCTGACACTTGTCATCAGAATGCTCCTTGAACACTGTCACGAAAAGGTTCCATGCCTTTTTCATCACAATGCCCCATGCCGTTTTCATCACAATGCTCCATGCCGTTGTCATCAAAATACTCCACAAGCTAGTCATCAGAATGCTCCATGACCCTTGTCATCACAATTCTCCATGCACTTGTCAGCACAATGCTCCCTGACCCTTGTCATCACAATGCTCCAATCCATTGTCATCACAGTGCTCAAGTATCTTTGACAGCAGAATCCAACATGACATTTGGCATCACAATTCTCCATGCCCTTGTCATAACAATGCCCCATTCCAAATGTCATCACAATAATCCATGAAACTAAAGAGACCACTGTTCCATCCCCTTGTCATCACAATGCTCCATGCCGTTGTCATCACAATGCGCCATTCCAACTGTCATCGCGATAATCCATGAAACTTATTAGACCAATATTCCATGCCCTTGTCATCACAATACTCCATGCCCTTGTTATCACAATGCTCCATGACCCCTGTCATCACAATACTCCATGACTCCAGTCATCACAATGCTTCATGAACTTTGTCATCACAATTGTCCATGTCCTCATCATCAACAGTCTCTGTCACCTTTTTAACAACAATGCTCCATGAAATTTTCATCACAATGCTCTTTGACCCTTGTCATCAAACTGCTCTATGCCTTTCTCAGCACAATGCTCCATGACACATGTCATCACAATGCACCATGCGCTTGTCATCACAATGCTCCACAATTAGTCATCACAATACTCCATAAAACTTGTCATCACAATGCTCCATGCACTTCTCATCAAAATGCTCTCTCACCACTGATATCACAATGCTACATCACTATTTGTCACAATACTCCCTCACCACTGTCATCACAATGATTCATGGCATCTGTCATCACAATGCTACATGCACTAATCATCACAATGTTCGATGACCCCTGATATCAAAATGTTCCATAACACCTGTCATCAAACTGCTCCATGATCCTTTTCATCAAAATGCTCCATGACCCCTGACATCACAATGTTCCATAACACCAGTCATCAAAATGTTCCATGATCGTTTTCATCAAATAGTTCCATGAATCTGTCATCAAAATGCTCCCTGCACTTCTCATCAAAATGCAACACACCTTTGTCATCCAAATGCTCTATGACTTGTCATCACAATGCTCCATGCCCTTGCCATCACAGTGCTCCATTACCGCAGTCATAACAATGTTCCATGACCCCTGCTATCACGATGTTGCATGGCCTTGTCATCACAAAGCTCCAGGACCCTTCTCATCACAATGCTCCAAGAACCCTCTAATCACAATGCTCTATGCCCCTTTTCATCTCAATGATCCATGAACCCTGTCATCACAATGCACCATGCCCATCATCATAATGCTTCATGCTATTGTCATCACAATGAAATCAAAATGCTCCATGAACTCTGTCATAACAATGCTCCAAACCCTTGTGATCACAATATTCCATATCACTTATCATCACAATGCCCCATGACGCTCGTCATCACAGTTATCCATGGACTTCTCCTCAGAATGCTCCATGACCTTTGTCATCACAATGCTCAGTACACTTGTCATCAACATGTTCCCTGACACTTGTTGTCTGCATGCTCCTTGAATCCAGTCATGACAAGGCTCCATGCATTTTTCATCACAATGATCCATGCCCTTTTCATCACAATGCTCCAAGACCCCTGTAATCACAATGCTCCATGCCCTTGTCATCACAAAGCTCAATGACGCATGCCATCAGAATGCTCCTTGGCCTTCTCCTCACAATGCTCCATGCCCTAGACATCACAATGTGCCAAGACCCCTCTAATCACAATGCTCCATGCCCATTTTCATCTGTATGCTCCAGGAGACTTGTCATCACAAGGCTCCATGGTTTTCTCATCACAATGCTCTAGGACCTTGTCATCACAATGCTTCCTGACCTTGTCATGAAAATTCTCAATGGCCATTGTCATCATAATGCTCCTAGCCCTAGTCATCACAATACTCCATTATATTTGTCATCACAATCCTCCACTACATTTGGCATCACAATACTCCCAGCCATTGTCATCGCAATGGACCATGACATATGTCATCACAATGCTCCCTGACACCTGTCTTCAAAATACTCCATGACCTTCTCTTCACAATGATCCATGCCCTTGTCATCACAATGCACCATGCCCGCTGTCATAACAATAATCTATGAATCTTGTCAGACCAATGCTCCATGCCCCTGTCATCACAATGCTCCATGCCCTTGTCATCACAATGCTCCAAGACCCCTGTAATCACAATGCTCCATGCCCCTTTACATCAGAATGCTCCATGAGAATTGTCATCATAAGAATCCATGGTCTTCTCATCACAATGCTGCAGGACCTTGTCATCATCATGCTCCATTACCTTGTCATCACAATGCTCCATGACCCCAGTCATCACAATAATCCATGAATATTTTCAGCCCAATGCTCCACGACCTATTCATCACAATGCTCCATGGCCAATATCATCTCAATGTTTCATGACCACTGTCATCACAACACTCCATGACACATGACGACACAATGATATGGGACTCTTGTCATCACAATGCTCCATTCCCTACTCATCACTATGCTCCATGACCCCTGTCATCAGAACACTCTATGAAAATTTTCAACCCTGTGCTCCATGACATTTGTCATCACAATGATCCATGCACTTGTCATCCCAATGCTCCATGACCCCTGTATTCACAATTATCTGTGACGCTAGTCATCACAGTGCTCCATGACACATGTCATTACAATGCTCCATGCCTTTGTCAGCAAAATGCTACATGACCTTGTCGTTACAATGCTCTATGTGCTTGTCATCACAATACTCCATTTCCATTGTCATCACAATCCTCCATGAAACTTGGGATCACATTGATTCATGCCCTTGTCATCACAATGCTCCATGCTCCTTGAAATCAAAATGATCCATGACCTCTGTCATCACAATGCTCCAAACTCTTGTGATCACAATGATCCATAACACTTGTCATCACAACGCTCCATGATGCCTGTCATCACAATACTCCATGCCCTTTTCATCAAAATTCTCCATGACCTTTATCATCACAATTCTCAATACACTTTTCATCACAATGCTCCCTGACACTTGTCTTCAGAATGCTCTTTGAACCATGTCACGAAAAGGCTCCATGACTATTTCATCACAATGCCCCATGCCGTTTTCATCACAATGTTCCATGCCATTGTCATCAAAATACTCCACAAGCTTGTCATCAGAATTCTCCATGACCCTTGTCATCACAATTCTCCATGCACTTGTCAGTACAATGCTCCCTGACACTTGTCATCACAGTGCTCCAAGCCATTGTCATCACAATGCTCCATTACATTTGTCATCAGAATTCTCCATGACACTTGGCATCACAATGCTCCATGCCATTGTCATCACAATGGGCCATTACATATGTCATCACAATGCTCCCTGACACCTGTCTTCACAATACTGCATGACCAGGTCATCATAATGCTCCATGCCCTTGTCATCACAATGCACCATTCCAACTGTCATCACAATAATCCATGAAACTTATTAGACCAATGCTCCATGCCCTTGTCATCACAATGTTCCATGCCCTTGTTATCACAATGCTCCATGACCCCTGTCATCATAATGCTCCATGACTCCAGTCATCACAATGCTCCATGACCTTTTTCATCACAATGATCAGTACACTTGTCATCAAAATGTTCCCTGACACTTGTTGTCTACATGCTCCTTGAATCCAGTCATGACAAGGCTGCATGCATTTTTCATCACAATGATCCATGCCCTTTTCATCACAATGCTCCAAGACCCCTGTAATCAAAGTGCTCCATGCCCTTGTCATCACAATGCTCAATGACGCATGCCATCAGAATGCTCCTTGGCCTTCTCCTCACAATTCTCCATGCCCTTGTTATCACAATGTGCCAAGACCCCTCTAATCACAATGCTCCATGCCCATTTTCATAAGTATGCTCCAGGAGACTTGTCATCAGAAAGCTCCATGGTTTTCTCATCACAGTGCTCCAGGACCTTTTCATCACAATGCTTCACGACCTTGTCATGAAAATTCTCAATGGCCATTGTCATCATAGTGCTCCAAGCCCTAGTCATCACAATGCTCCATTATATTTGTCATCACAATCCTCCATTACATTTGGCATCACAGTACTCCCAGCCATTGTCATCGCAATGGACCATGACATATGTCATCACAATGCTCCCTGACACCTGTCTTCACAATACTCCATGACCTTCTCTTCACAATGATCCATGCCCTTGTCATCACAATGCACCATGTCCACTGTCATCACAATAATCTATTAAACTTGTCAGACCAATGCTCCATGCCCCTGTCATCACAATGCTCCATGCCCTTGTCATCACAATGCTCCATGATTTGTCATCACAAAGCTCCATGTCCCATGTATCACAGTGTTCTATGCCCTAGTCATTACAATACTCCAAGACCCCTGTAATCACCATGCGCCATGCCCCTTTTCATCAGAATGCTCCATGAGAATTGTCATCATAAGTATCCATGGTCTTCTCATCACAGTGCTCCAGGTCCTTGTCATCACCATGCTCCATTACCTTGTCATCACAGTGCTCCATGACCCCTGTCATCAAAATAATCCATGAATATTTTCAGCCCAATGCTCCACGACCTACTCATCACAATGCTCCATGGCCAATATCATCTCAATGCTCCATGACCACTGTTATCAAAACACTCCATGACACCAGACGACACAATGATCCCGGACTATTGTCATCACAGTGCTCCATTCCCTACTCATCACTATTCTCCATGACCCCTGTCATCACAAAACTCCATGAACATTTTCAGCACAGTGCTCCATGACACTTGTCATCACAATTATCCATGCACTTGTCATCCCAATGCTCCATGACCCCTGTATTCACAATGATCCGTAACGCTTGTCATCACAGTGCTCCATGACACCTGTCATTAAAATGTTCCATGCCTTTGTCAGCAGAATGCTACATGACCTTGTCATTACAATGCTCTATGGGCTTGTCATCAAAATACTCCATTTCTATTGTCATCACAATCCTCCAATAACCTTGGGATCACATTGCTTCATGCCCTTGTCATCACAATGCTCCATGCTCCTTGAAATAAAAATGATCCATGACGTCTGTCATCACAATGCTCCAAACTCTTGTGATCACAATGTTCCATAACACTTGTCATCACAACGCTCCATGATGCCTGTCATCACAATACTCCATGCCCTTTTCATCACAATGCTCCATGACCTTCTCATCATAATTCTCAATACACTTGTCATCACAATGCTCCCTGACACTTGTCGTCAGAATGCTCATTGTACCCTGTCACGAAAAGGCTCCATGCCTTTTTCATCACAATGCCCCATGCCGTTTTCATCACAATGCTCCATGCCATTGTCATCAAAATACTCCACAAGCTTGTCATCAGAATGTTCTATGACCCTTGTCATCACAAACCTCCATGCACTTGTCAGCACAATGCTCCCTGACCCTTGTCAGCACAATGCTCCAAGCCATTGTCATCACAATGCTCAATTATCTTTGACAGCAGAATCCTACATTACAACTGGCATCACAATTCTCCATGCCCTTGTCATCACAATGCGCCATTCCAACTGTCTTCACAATAATCCATGAAACTAAATAGACCACTATTCCATCCCCTTGTCATCACAATGCTGAATGCCCTTGTTATCACAATGCTCCGTGACCCCTGTAATCCCAATTCTCCGTGACTCCAGTCATCACAATGCTTCATGAACTCTGTCATCACAATTGTCCAGGTCCTCATCATCAACAGTCTCTGTGACCTTTTTAACGACAATGCTCCATGAAATTTTCATCACAATGCTCTTTGACCCTTGTCATCAAAATGCTCTATGCCTTTCTCAGCACAATGCTCCATGACACATGTCATCACAATTCACCATGCACTTGTCATCACAATGCTCCACAAATTTGTCATCACAATACTCCATAAAACTTGTCATCACAATCATCCATGCACTTCTCATCAAAATGCTCTCTCACCACTGATATCACAATGCTACATCACTATTTGTCACAATAATCCCTCACCACTCTCATCACAATGTTTCATGGCATCTGTCATCACAATGCTACATGCAATTATCATCACAATGTTCGATGACCCTTGAAATCAAAATGTTCCATAACACCTGTCATCAAACTGCTCCATGATCCTTTTCATCAAAATGCTCCAAGACCCCTGACATCATAATGTTCCATAACACCTGTCATCAAATTGTTCCATGACCCTTTTCATCAAATTGTTCCATGACCCTGTCAACAAAATGCTACCAGCCCTTCTCATCAAAATGCACCACACTCTTGTCATCAAAATGCTCCATGACTTGTCATCACTATGTTCCATTCCCTTGCCATCACAGTGCTCCATTACTCCAGTCATAAAAATGCCCCATGACACCTGCTATCACGATGTTGCATGGCCTTGTCATCACAAAGCTCCAGGACCCTTCTCATCACAATGCTCCAAGAACCCTCTAATCACAATGTTCTATGCCCCTTTTCATCTCAATGATCCATGAACCCTGTCATCACAATGCACCATGCCCATCATCATAATGCTTCATGCTATTGTTATCACAATGAAATCAGAATGCTCCATGACCTCTGTCATAACAATGCTCCAAACCCTTGTGATCACAATATTCCATATCACTTGTCATCACAATGCCCCATGACGCTCGTCATCACAGTTATCCATGGTCTTCTCATCAAAATGCTCCATGACCTTTGTCATCACAATGCTCAGTACACTTGTCATCAAAATGTTCCCTGACACTTGTTGTCTGCATGCTCCTTGAATCTTGTCATGACAAGGCTCCATGCATTTTTCATCACAATGATCCATGCCCTTTTCATCACAATGCTCCAAGACCCCTGTAATCACAGTGCTCCATGCCCTTGCCCTCACAAAGCTCAATGACGCATGCCATCAGAATGCTCCTTGGCCTTCTCCTCACAATGCTCCATGCCCTTGTCATCACAATGGGCCAAGACCCCTAAAATCACAATGCTCCATACTCATTTTCATCAATATGCTCCAGGAGACTTGTCATGACAAGGCTCCATGGTATTCTCATCACAATGCTCCAGGACATTGTCATCACAATGCTTCACGACCTTGTCATGAAAATTCTCAATGGCCATTGTCATCATAATGCTCCAAGCCCTAGTCATCACAATGCTCCATTATATTTGTCATCACAATCCTCCATTACATTTGGCATCACAATACTCCCAGCCATTGTCATCGCAGTGGACCATGACATATGTCATCACAATGCTCCCTGACACCTGTCTTCAAAATACTCCATGACCTTCTCTTCACAATGATCCATGCCCTTGTCATCACAAGGCACCATGTCCACTGTCATAACAATAATCTCTGAATCTTTTCAGACCAATGCTCCATGCCCCTGTCATCACAATGCTCCATGCCCTTGACATCACAATGCTCCATGACTTGTCATCACAAAGCTCCATGACCCATGACCCATGTATCACAATGTTCCATGTCCTAGTCATCACAATGCTCCAATACCCCTGTAATCACAATGCTCCATGCCCCTTTTCATCAGAATGCTCCAGGAGTATTGTCATCATAAGTATCCATGGACTTCTCATCACAATGCTCCAGGACCTTGTCATCACCATGCTCCATTACCTTGTCATCACAATGCTCCATGACCCCTGTCATCACAATATTCCATGAATATTTTCAGCCCAGTGCTCCATGACACTTGTCATCACAATTATCCATGCACTTGTCATCCCAATGCTCCATGACCCCTGTATTCACAATGATCCGTGATGCTTGTCATCACAGTGCTCCATGACACATGTCATTACAATGCTCCATGCCTTTGTCAGCAAAATGCTACATGACTTTGTCATTACAATGCTCTATTCGCTTGTTATCACAATACTCCATTTCCATTGTCATCACAATCATCCATGAAACTTGGTATCACATTGCTTCATGCCCTTGTCATCACAATGCTCCATGCTCCTTGAAATCAAAATGATCCATGACCTCTGTCATCACAGTGCTCCAAAGTCTTGTGATCACAATGTTCCATAACACTTGTCATCACAACGCTCCATGATGCCTGTCATCACAATACTCCATGCGCTTTTCATCACAATGCTCCATGACCTTTCTCATCACAATTCTCAATACACTTGTCATCACAATGCTCCCTGACACTTGTCGTCAGAATTCTCCTTGAAACCTGTCACGAAAAGGCTCCATGCTTTTTCATCACAATACCCCATGCCGTTTTCATCACAATGCTCCATGCCATTGTAATCAAAATACTCCAGAAGCTTGTCATCAGAATGCTCCATGACCCTTGTCATCACAATTCTCCATGCACTTGTCAGCACAATGCTCCCTGACCCATGTCATCACAATGCTCCAAGCCATTGTCATCACAATGCTCCATTACCGTTGTCATCAGAATCCTCCATGACAATTGGCATCACAATGCTCCATGCCATTGTCATCACAATGGGCCATTACATATGTCATCACAATGCTCCCTGACACCTGTCTTCACAATACTGCATGACCTGGTCATCACAATGCTCCATGCCCTTTTCATCACAATGCACCATTCCAACTGTCATCGCAATAATCCATGAAACTTATTAGATCAATGCTCCATGCCCTTGTCATCACAATGCTCCATGCCCTTGTTATCACAATGCTCCATTACCCCTGTCTTCACAGTGCTCCGTGACTCCAGTCATCACAATGCTTCATGACCTTTGTCACCACAATGCTCCATGCCCTCGTCATCAACAGTCTCTGTGACCTTTTTAACCACAATGCTCCATGAACTTTTCATCACAATGCTCTTTGACCCTTGTCATCACAATGCTCTACGCCTATCTCAGCACAATGCTCCATGACCCTTGACATCACAATGCTCCATGCACTTGTCAGCACAATGCTCCATGACACATGTCATCACAATGCTCCATGACCCCTGTCATCACAATGCTCCGTTACTCCAGTCATCACAATGCTTCATAATGTTTGTCATCACAATGGTCCATGCCCGTGTCATCACAAGGCTCTGTGACCTTTGTAACCACAATGCTCCATGAACATTTCATCACAATTCTCTGTGACCCTTGTCATCACAATGCTCCATTTCTTTGTGAGAACAATGGTCCATGACCATTGTCTTCAAAATGTGCCACACGCATTTCATCACAACGGTCCACATACTCGTCATTGCCATGCTCCATAAACCTTGTAATCACAATGCTCCATGCACTTCTCATCAAAATGCTCTCTCACCACTGATATCACAATGCTACATCACTATTTGTCACAATACTCCCTCACCCCTGTCATCACAATTTTCCATGACTCCTGTCATCACAATGCTACATGCACTTATCATCACAATGTTCGATGACCCCTGACATCACAATGTTCCATTACACCTGTCATCAAAATGTTCCATGACACTTTTCATCAATTTGCTCCATGATCCTTTTAACAGAATGCTCCCTGCCTTTCTCATCACAATGCACAACGCCCTTGCCATCAAAATGCTCCATGTCGAGAGACTTCCTGGTAAGATGGCGGAAGAGTAAGACGCGGAGGTCACCGTCCTCCCCACGGATACACCAGAAATACAGCTGCACGTGGAGCAACTTCTACAGAACACCTGCTGGATGCTGGCAGAGGACCCCGGACCTCCCAAAAGGCAAGAAACTCCCCACATTCCTTGGTAGGGCAAAGCGGAGGGATTCCCGCACAGAGGATCGGTGCCAAGCGGCACTCACCAGCCCGAGAGGCTTGTCCGCTCGCCCCGGCGTCGCTGGAAGCTGAGGCTCGGGCTTCGGTCAGAGCACAGGGAGAGGACTGGGGATTGCGGCGAGAACTCAGCTGGAAGGGGGCTAATGAGCCACAGCTAGCCGGCAGGGAGTCCGGGAAAACTCTGGAGCTGCCGAAGAGGCAAGAGACTTTTTCTTTCCTCTTGGTTTCCTGGTGCGCGAGGAGAGGGGATTAAGAGCACTGCTTAAAGGGACTCCACAGACGGGTGCGAGACGCGACTGAAGGCGCGGAGCCCGGTGACGGGCGTGGGACGCTGGGGCTGCTGCTGCCACCGGCAAGATGCCTGTGTGCGAGCGTGGGTCACTGTCCACACCGCCATTCCTGGAGCCTGTGCAGCCCACCACTGCCGGGGTCCCGGGATCCAGGGGCGGCTTCTCTGGGAGAACGCACGGTGCGCCTCGGGCTGGTGCAACATCACGCCGACCTCTGCTGCTGCAGGCTCGCCCCGCACTCCATGCCCCTCCCTCCCGCCCGGCCTGAGTGAGCCAGAGTCCCCGAAGAGGCTGCTCCTTTAATCCTGTCCTGTCTAAGTGAAGAAGAGACGCCCTCCGG
This sequence comes from Mesoplodon mirus, assembly GCF_964341445.2. NCBI lineage: Eukaryota > Metazoa > Chordata > Mammalia > Artiodactyla > Ziphiidae > Mesoplodon > Mesoplodon mirus. The sequence continues at coordinate 3,182,828 of NW_028295813.1, read as the reverse complement.
CGACCTACATGCAGAGGCGGGGCCAAATCCAAAGGTGAGACCCAGGAGCTGTGAGAACAAAGAGAAAGGGAAACCTCCCCCAGCAGCCTCAGAAGCAGCGGATTAAAGCTCCACAATCAACTTGATGTACCCTGCATCTGTGGAATACATGAATGGACAACAAATCATCCCAAATTGAGGAGCCAGGAGTCAGTGCTGTGCCTCTGAGGTGGGAGAGCCAACTTCAGGACACTGGTCCACAAGAGACCTCCCAGCTCCACATAATATTAAACGGCGAAAATCTTCCAGAGATCTCCATCTCAACACAAGCACCCAGCTTCACTCAACGACCAGCAAGCTACAGTGCTGGACACCCTATGCCAAACAACTAGCAAGACAGGAACACAACACCACCCATTAGCAGAGAGGCTGCCTAAAATCATAAAAAGTCTGCAGACACCCCAAAACACACCACCAGACGTGGACCTGCCCACCAGAAATATAAGATCCAGCCTCACCCACCAGAACACAGGCACTAGTCCCCTCCACCAGGAAGCCTACACAACCCACTAAACCAACCTTAGCCACTGGGGACAGACAACAAAAACAACGGAAACTACGAACCTGCAGCCTGAAAAAAGGAGACCCCAAACACAGTAAGATAAGCAAAATGAGAAGACAGAAAAACACACAGCAGGAGAAGGAGCAAGATAAAAACCCACCATACCTAACAAATGAAGAGGTAATAGGCAGTCTACCTGAAAAAGAATTCAGAATAATGATGGTAAAGATGATCCAAGATTCTATTTCCCAGATCCAAAATCTTGGAAATAGAATAGACAAAATGCAAGAAACAGTTAACAAGGACCTAGAAGAACTAAAGATGAATCAAGCATCGATTAAAAACACAATACATGAAATAAAAAGTACTCTAGATGGGATCAATAGCAGAATAACTGAGGCAGAAGAACGGATAAGTGAGGTGGAAGATAAAATAGTGGAAATAACTGCTGCACAGCAAAATAAAGAAAAAAGAATGAAAAGAACAGAGGACAGTCTCAGAGACCTCTGGGACAACATTAAATGCACCAACATTCGAATTTTAGGGGTTCCAGAAGAAGAAGAGAAAAAGAAAGGGACTGAGAAAATATTTGAAGAGATTATAGTGGAAAACTTCCCTAATATGGGAAAGGAAATAGTTAATCAAGTCCAGGAGGCACAGAGAGTCCCATACAGAATAAATCCAAGGAAAAATACGCCAAGACACATATTAATCAAACTGTCAAAAATTAAACACAAAGAAATCATATTAAAAGCAGCAAGGCAAAAACAACAAATAACACACAAGGGAATCCCCATCAGGATAACAGCTGATCTCTCAGCAGAAACTCTACAAGCCAGAAGGGAGTGGCAGGACATAATTAAAGTGATGAAAGAGAAAAACCTGCAACCAAGATTACTCTACCCAGCAAGGATCTCATTCAGATTTGATGGAGAAATTAAAAGGTTTACAGACAAGCAAAAGCTGAAAGCGTTCAGCACCACCAAAACAGCTTTACAACAAATGCTAAAGGAACTTCTCGAGGCAAGAAACACAACAGAAGGAAAAGACCTACAATAACGAACCCAAAAAAATTAAGAAAATGGGAATAGGAACATACCTAACAATAATTACCTTAAATGTAAATGGACTAAATGCTCCCACCAAAAGACACAGATTGGCTGAATGGATACAAAAACAAGACCCATATATATGCTGTCTACAAGAGACCCACTTCAGACCTAGAGACACATACAGACTGAAAGTAAGGGGATGGAAAAAGATATCCCATGCAAATGGAAACCAAAAGAAAGCTGGAGTAGCAATTCTCATATCAGACAAAATAGACTTTAAAATAAAGACTACTAGAAGAGACAGAGAAGGACACTACATAATGATCAAGGGATCGATCCAAGAAGAAGATATAACAAATGTAAATATTTATGCACCCAACATAGGAGCACCTCAATACATAAGGCAAATACTAACAGCCATAAAAGGAGAAATCGACAGTAACACAATCATAGTAGGGGACTTTAACACCCCACTTTCACCAATGGACAGATCATCCAAAATGAAAATAAATAAGGAAACACAAGCTTTAAATGATACATTAAACAAGATGGACTTAATTGATATTTATAGGACATCCCATCCAAAAACAACAGAATACACATTTTTCTCTAGTGCTCATGGAACATTCTCCAGGATAGATCATATCTTGGGTCACCAATCAAGCCTTGGTAAATGTAAGAAAATTGAAATTGTATCAAGTATCTTTTCTGACCACAATGCTATGAGACTAGATATCAATTACAGGAAAAGAGCTGTAAAAAATACAAACACATGGAGGCTAAACAATACACTACTTAATAACAAAGTGATCACTGAAGAAATCAAAGGGGAAATTAAAAAAATACCTAGAAACAAATGACAATGGAGACACGACGACCCAAAACCTATGGGACGCAGCAAAAGCAGTTCTAAGGGGGAAGTTTATAGCAATACAATCCCACCTTAAGAAACAGGAAACATCTCGAATAAACAACCTAATCTTGCACCTAAAGCAATTAGAGAAAGAAGAACAAAAACATCCCAAAGTTAGCAGAAGGAAAGAAATCATAAAAATCAGATCAGAAATAAATGAAAAAGAAATGAAGGAAACGATAGCAAAGATCAATAAAACTAAAAGCTGGTTCTTTGAGAAGATAAACAAAATTGATAAACCATTAGCCAGACTCATCAAGAAAAATAAGGGGAAGACACAAATCAATAGAATTATAAATGAAAAAGGAGAAGTAACAACTGACACTGCAGAAATACAAAAGATCATGAGTGATTACTACAAGCAACTCTATGCCAATAAAATGGACAACCTGGAAGAAATGGACAAATTCTTAGAAATGCACAGCCTGCCAAGACTGAATCAGGAAGAAATAGAAAATATGAACAGACCAATCACAAGCACTGAAATTGAAACTGTGATAAAAAATCTTCCAACAAACAAAAGCCCAGGGCCAGATGGCTTCACAGGTGAATTCTATCAAGCATTTAGAGAAGAGCTAACACCTATCCTTCTCAAACTCTTCCAAAATATAGCAGAGGGAGGAACACTCCCAAACTCATTCTATGAGACCACCATCACCCTGATACCAAAACCAGACAAGGATGTCACAAAGAAAGAAAACTATAGGCCAATATCACTGATGAACATAGATGCAAAAATCCTCTACAAAATACTAGCAAACAGAATCCAACAGCACATTAAAAGGATCATACACCATGATCAAGTGGGGTTTATTCCAGGAATGCAAGGATTCTTCAATATACGCAAATCAATCAACGTGATACACCATATTAACAAATTGAAGGAGAGAAACCATATGATCATCTCAATAGATGCAGAGAAAGTTTTCGACAAAATTCAACACCCATTTATGATAAAAACCCTGCAGAAAGTAGGCATAGAGGGAACTTTCCTCAACATAATAAAGGCCATATATGACAAACCCACAGCCAGCATCGTCCTCAATGGTGAAAAACTGAAACCATTTCCACTAAGATCAGGAACAAGACAAGGTTGCCCACTCTCACCACTATTATTCAACATAGTTTTGGAAGTTTTAGCCACAGCAATCATAGGAGAAAAAGAAATAAAAGGAATCCAAATTGGAAAAGAAGAAGTAAAGCTGTCACTGTTTGCAGATGACATGATACTATACATATAGAATCCTAAAGATGCTACCAGAAAACTACTAGAGCTAATCAATGAATTTGGTCAAGTTGCAGGATACAAAATTAATGCACAGAAATCTCTGGCATTCCTATATACTAATGATGAAAAATCTGAAAGTGAAATCAAGGAAACACTCCCATTTACCATTGCAACAAAAAGAATAAAATATCTAGGAATAAACCTACCTAAGGAGAAAAAAGACCTGTATGCAGAAAATTATAAGACACTGATGAAAGAAATTAAAGATGATACAAATAGATGGAGAGATGTACCATGTTCTTGGATTGGAAGAATCAACATTGTGAAAATGACTCTACTACCCAAAGCAATCTACAGATTCAATGCAATTCCTATCAAACTACCACTGACATTTTTCACAGAACTAGAGCAAAAAATTTCACAATTTGTATGGAAACACAAAAGACCCCGAATAGCCAAAGCAATCTTGAGAACGAAAAATGGAGCTGGAGGAATCAGGCTCCCTGACTTCAGACTATACTACAAAGCTACAGTAATCAAGACAGTATGGTACTGGCACAAAAACAGAAAGATAGATCAATGGAACAGGATAGAAAGCCCAGAGTTAAACCCACGGACATATGGTCACCTTATCTTTGATAAAGGAGGCAGGAATGTACAGTGGAGAAAGGACAGTCTCTTCAATAAGTGGTGCTGGGAAAACTGGATAGGGACATGTAAAAGTATGAGATTAGATCACTCCCTAACACCATACACAAAAATAAGCTCAAAATGGATTAAAGACCTAAATGTAAGGCCAGACACTCTCAAACTCTTAGAGGAAAACATAGGCAGAACACTCTATGACATAAATCACAGCAAGATCCTTTTTGACCCACCTCCTAGAGAAATGGAAATAAAGACAAAAATAAACACATGGGACCTAATGAAACTTCAAAGCTTTTGCACAGCAAAGGAAACCATAAACAAGACCAAAAGACAACCCTCAGAATGGGAGAAAATATTTGCAAATGAAGCAACTGACAAAGGATTAATCTCCAAAATTTATAAGCAGCTCATGCAGCTCAATAACAAAAAAACAAACAACCCAATCCAAAAATGGGCAGAAGACCTAAATAGAAATTTCTCCACAGAAGATATACAGACTGCCAACAAACACATGAAAGGATGCTCAACATCTTTGCTCATTAGAGAAATGCAAATCAAAACTACAATGAGATATCATCTCACACCAGTCAGAATGGCCATCATCAAAAAATCTAGAAACAATAAATGCTGGAGAGGGTGTGGAAAAAAAAGAACACTCTTGCACTGCTGGTGGGAATGTGAATTGGTACAGCCGCTATGGAGAACGGTATGGAGGTTCCTTATAAAACTACAAATAGAACTACCATATGACCCAGCAATCCCACTACTGGGCATATACCCTGACAAAACCATAATTCAAAAAGAGACATGTACCAAAATGTTCATAGCAGCCCTATTTACAATAGCCCGGAGATGGAAACAACCTAAGTGTCCATCATCAGATGAATGGATAAAGAAGATGTGGCACATATATACAATGGAATATTACTCAGCCATAAAAAGAAATGAAATTGAGCTATTTGTAATGAGGTGGATGGACCTAGAGTCTGTCATACAGAGTGAAGTAAGTCAGAAAGAGAAAGACAAATACTGTATGCTGACACATATATATGGAACTTAAGAAAAAAATGTCATGAAGAACATAGGGGTAAGACAGGAATAAAGACACAGACCTACTAGAGAATGGACTTGAGGATATGGGGAGGGGGAAGGGTAAGCTGTGACAAAGTGAAAGAGCGGCATGGACATATATACATTACCAAACGTAAGGTAGATAGCTAGGGGGAAGCAGCCGCATAGCACAGGGAGATAAGCTCGGTGCTTTCTGACCGCCTGGAGGGGTGCGATAGGGAGGGTGGGAGGGAGATGCAAAAGGGAGGGGATATGGGAATATAGGTATATGTATAACTGATTAAATTTGTTATAAAGCAAAAAAATTTTTATTTCAGGAGGAAAAAAAAGAGAAACAAAATCCCAACACAGCAAAAATAAATAAATTAAATAATAAAAACTCCTACACCCAACATTTAAAAAAAAATGCTACATGTCCTTTGTCATCACAAAGATCCATGAACCTTGGCATCACAGTGTTCAATGTCATTGTCATCACAATGCTCCATGAACACTCTCATCACATTGCTCCATGCCATTGTCTTCACAAAGCTCCATGACACATGTCATCAGAATGCTCCATGCCATTCTCATCACAATGATCCATGCCCTTGCCATCACAATGCTCCATTACCCCAGTCATAACAATGCTCCATGACCCCTGCTATCACGATGATCCATGGCTTGTCATCACAAAGCTCCATGACCCTTCTCATCACATTGCTCCAAGAACCCTGTAATCACAATGCTCTATGCCCCTTTTCATCTCAATGATCCATGAATCCTGTCATCACAATGCACCATGCCCATCATCATAATGCTTCATGCTATTGTCATCACAATGAAATCAAAATGCTCCATGACTTCTGTCATAACAATGCTCCAAAACCTTGTGATCACAATATTCCATATCACTTGTCATCACAATGCCCCATGACGCTCGTCATCACAACTATCAATGGTCTTCTCATCACAATGCTCCATGACCATTGTCATCACAATGCTCAATACACTTGTCATCAAAATGCTCCCTGACACTTGTTGTCTGTATGCTCCTTGAATCCTGTCATGACAAGGCTCCATGACTTTTTCATCACAATGATCCATGTCCTTTTCATCACAATGCTCCAAGACCCATGTAATCTCAATGCTCCATGCCCTTGTCATCACAAAGCTGAATGACGCATGCCATCAGGATTCTCCTTGGTGTTCTCCTCACAGTGCTCCATGCCCCTGTCATCACAATGTTCCAAGACCCCTGTAATCACAAAGCTCCATGCCCGTGTCATCAAAAAACTCCATGACGCATGTCATCAGAAGTCTCCATGGCCTTCTCATCACAATGCTCCATGCCCTAGTCATCACAATGCTCCAAGACCCCTGTAATCACAATGCTCCATGCACCTTTTAATCAGAATGCTCCATGAGACTTATCATCACAAGTCTCCATGGTCTTCTCATCACAGTGCTCCACAATCTTGACATCACCATGCTCCAATCCCTTGTCATCACAATGCTCCATGAACCCTGTCATCACAATAATCCATGAACATTTTCAGCCCAATGCTCCACGACCTACTCATCACAATGCTCCATGGCCAATATCATCACAATGCTCCATGACCACTGTCATCAGAGCACTCCATGACACCCAACAACACAATGATCCGGGACTCTTGTCATCACAATGCTCCATTCCCTAGTCATCACAATGCTCCATGACCCCTGTCATCACAACACTCCATGAACATTTTCAGCCCAGTGCTCCATGACACTTGTCATCACAATGATCCATGCCCTTGTCATCCCAATGCTCCATGACCCCTGTATTCACAATGCTCCGTGACGCTGGTCATCACAGTGCTCCATGACACATGTCATCACAATGCTCCATGCCTTTGTCAGAAAAATGCTACATGACCTTGTCATTACAATGCTCTATGCGCTTGTCATCACAATACTCCATATCCATTGGCATCACAATCCTCCATGAACCTTGGGATCACATTGCTTCATGCCCTTGTCATCACAAGGCTCCATGCTCCTTGAAATCAAAATGATCCATGACCTCTGTCATCACAATGCTCCAAACACTTTTGATCACAGTGTTCAATAACACTTGTCATCACAACGCTCCATGATGCCTGTCATCACAATAATCCATGCCCTTTTCATCACAATGCTCCATGACCTTTGTCATCACAATTCTCTATACACTTGTCATCAAAATGCTCCATGCGCTTGTCAGCACAATGCTCCATGACACATGTCATCAAAATGCACCATGCTCTTCTCATCACAATGCTCCTTAAAATATGTCATCACAATGCTCCATGCACTTCTCATCAAAATGCTCTCTCACAACTCATATCACAATGCTACATCACTATTTGTCACAATACTCTCTAACCCCTGTCATCACAATGTTCCATGACTCCTGTCATCACAATGCTACATGCACTTATCATCACAATGTTGGATGACCCCTGACATCACAATGTTCCATAACACCTGTCATCAAAATGTTCCATGACACTTTTCATCAAATTGCTCCATGACCCTGTCATCAGAATGCTCCCTGCCTTTCTCATCACAATGCACAACACCCTTGCCATCAAAATGCTCCATGACCTCTGTCATCACAAAGATCAATGACCCTTGGCATCACAATGCTACATGTCATTGTCATCACAATGCTCCATGCTCCTTGAAATAAAAATGATCCATGACGTCTGTCATCACAATGCTCCAAACTCTTGTGATCACAATGTTCCATAACACTTGTCATCACAACGCTCCATGATGCCTGTCATCACAATACTCCATGCCCTTTTCGTCACAATGCTCCATGACCTTCTCATCATAATTCTCAATACACTTGTCATCACAATGCTCCCTGACACTTGTCGTCAGAATGCTCATTGTACCCTGTCACGAAAAGGCTCCATGCCTTTTTCATCACAATGCCCCATGCCGTTTTCATCACAATGCTCCATGCCATTGTCATCAAAATACTCCACAAGCTTGTCATCAGAATGTTCTATGACCCTTGTCATCACAAACCTCCATGCACTTGTCAGCACAATGCTCCCTGACCCTTGTCAGCACAATGCTCCAAGCCATTGTCATCACAATGCTCAATTATCTTTGACAGCAGAATCCTACATTACAACTGGCATCACAGTTCTCCATGCCCTTGTCATCACAATGCCCCATTCCAACTGTCTTCACAATAATCCATGAAACTAAATAGACCACTATTCCATCCCCTTGTCATCACAATGCTGAATGCCCTTGTTATCACAATGCTCCGTGACCCCTGTAATCCCAATTCTCCGTGACTCCAGTCATCACAATGCTTCATGAACTCTGTCATCACAATTGTCCAGGTCCTCATCATCAACAGTCTCTGTGACCTTTTTAACGACAATGCTCCATGAAATTTTCATCACAATGCTCTTTGACCCTTGTCATCAAAATGCTCTATGCCTTTCTCAGCACAATGCTCCATGACACATGTCATCACAATTCACCATGCACTTGTCATCACAATGCTCCACAAATTTGTCATCACAATACTCCATAAAACTTGTCATCACAATCATCCATGCACTTCTCATCAAAATGCTCTCTCACCACTGATATCACAATGCTACATCACTATTTGTCACAATAATCCCTCACCACTCTCATCACAATGTTTCATGGCATCTGTCATCACAATGCTACATGCAATTATCATCACAATGTTCGATGACCCTTGAAATCAAAATGTTCCATAACACCTGTCATCAAACTGCTCCATGATCCTTTTCATCAAAATGCTCCAAGACCCCTGACATCATAATGTTCCATAACACCTGTCATCAAATTGTTCCATGACCCTTTTCATCAAATTGTTCCATGACCCTGTCAACAAAATGCTACCAGCCCTTCTCATCAAAATGCACCACACTCTTGTCATCAAAATGCTCCATGACTTGTCATCACTATGTTCCATTCCCTTGCCATCACAGTGCTCCATTACTCCAGTCATAAAAATGCCCCATGACACCTGCTATCACGATGTTGCATGGCCTTGTCATCACAAAGCTCCAGGACCCTTCTCATCACAATGCTCCAAGAACCCTCTAATCACAATGTTCTATGCCCCTTTTCATCTCAATGATCCATGAACCCTGTCATCACAATGCACCATGCCCATCATCATAATGCTTCATGCTATTGTTATCACAATGAAATCAGAATGCTCCATGACCTCTGTCATAACAATGCTCCAAACCCTTGTGATCACAATATTCCATATCACTTGTCATCACAATGCCCCATGACGCTCGTCATCACAGTTATCCATGGTCTTCTCATCAAAATGCTCCATGACCTTTGTCATCACAATGCTCAGTACACTTGTCATCAAAATGTTCCCTGACACTTGTTGTCTGCATGCTCCTTGAATCTTGTCATGACAAGGCTCCATGCATTTTTCATCACAATGATCCATGCCCTTTTCATCACAATGCTCCAAGACCCCTGTAATCACAGTGCTCCATGCCCTTGCCCTCACAAAGCTCAATGACGCATGCCATCAGAATGCTCCTTGGCCTTCTCCTCACAATGCTCCATGCCCTTGTCATCACAATGGGCCAAGACCCCTAAAATCACAATGCTCCATACTCATTTTCATCAATATGCTCAAGGAGACTTGTCATGACAAGGCTCCATGGTATTCTCATCACAATGCTCCAGGACATTGTCATCACAATGCTTCACGACCTTGTCATGAAAATTCTCAATGGCCATTGTCATCATAATGCTCCAAGCCCTAGTCATCACAATGCTCCATTATATTTGTCATCACAATCCTCCATTACATTTGGCATCACAATACTCCCAGCCATTGTCATCGCAGTGGACCATGACATATGTCATCACAATGCTCCCTGACACCTGTCTTCAAAATACTCCATGACCTTCTCTTCACAATGATCCATGCCCTTGTCATCACAAGGCACCATGTCCACTGTCATAACAATAATCTCTGAATCTTTTCAGACCAATGCTCCATGCCCCTGTCATCACAATGCTCCATGCCCTTGACATCACAATGCTCCATGACTTGTCATCACAAAGCTCCATGACCCATGACCCATGTATCACAATGTTCCATGTCCTAGTCATCACAATGCTCCAATACCCCTGTAATCACAATGCTCCATGCCCCTTTTCATCAGAATGCTCCAGGAGTATTGTCATCATAAGTATCCATGGACTTCTCATCACAATGCTCCAGGACCTTGTCATCACCATGCTCCATTACCTTGTCATCACAATGCTCCATGACCCCTGTTATCACAATATTCCATGAATATTTTCAGCCCAGTGCTCCATGACACTTGTCATCACAATTATCCATGCACTTGTCATCCCAATGCTCCATGACCCCTGTATTCACAATGATCCGTGATGCTTGTCATCACAGTGCTCCATGACACATGTCATTACAATGCTCCATGCCTTTGTCAGCAAAATGCTACATGACTTTGTCATTACAATGCTCTATTCGCTTGTTATCACAATACTCAATTTCCATTGTCATCACAATCATCCATGAAACTTGGTATCACATTGCTTCATGCCCTTGTCATCACAATGCTCCATGCTCCTTGAAATCAAAATGATCCATGACCTCTGTCATCACAGTGCTCCAAAGTCTTGTGATCACAATGTTCCATAACACTTGTCATCACAACGCTCCATGATGCCTGTCATCACAATACTCCATGCGCTTTTCATCACAATGCTCCATGACCTTTCTCATCACAATTCTCAATACACTTGTCATCACAATGCTCCCTGACACTTGTCGTCAGAATTCTCCTTGAAACCTGTCACGAAAAGGCTCCATGCTTTTTCATCACAATACCCCATGCCGTTTTCATCACAATGCTCCATGCCATTGTAATCAAAATACTCCAGAAGCTTGTCATCAGAATGCTCCATGACCCTTGTCATCACAATTCTCCATGCACTTGTCAGCACAATGCTCCCTGACCCATGTCATCACAATGCTCCAAGCCATTGTCATCACAATGCTCCATTACCGTTGTCATCAGAATCCTCCATGACAATTGGCATCACAATGCTCCATGCCATTGTCATCACAATGGGCCATTACATATGTCATCACAATGCTCCCTGACACCTGTCTTCACAATACTGCATGACCTGGTCATCACAATGCTCCATGCCCTTTTCATCACAATGCACCATTCCAACTGTCATCGCAATAATCCATGAAACTTATTAGATCAATGCTCCATGCCCTTGTCATCACAATGCTCCATGCCCTTGTTATCACAATGCTCCATTACCCCTGTCTTCACAGTGCTCCGTGACTCCAGTCATCACAATGCTTCATGACCTTTGTCACCACAATGCTCCATGCCCTCGTCATCAACAGTCTCTGTGACCTTTTTAACCACAATGCTCCATGAACTTTTCATCACAATGCTCTTTGACCCTTGTCATCACAATGCTCTACGCCTATCTCAGCACAATGCTCCATGACCCTTGACATCACAATGCTCCATGCACTTGTCAGCACAATGCTCCATGACACATGTCATCACAATGCTCCATGACCCCTGTCATCACAATGCTCCGTTACTCCAGTCATCACAATGCTTCATAATGTTTGTCATCACAATGGTCCATGCCCGTGTCATCACAAGGCTCTGTGACCTTTGTAACCACAATGCTCCATGAACATTTCATCACAATTCTCTGTGACCCTTGTCATCACAATGCTCCATTTCTTTGTGAGAACAATGGTCCATGACCATTGTCTTCAAAATGTGCCACACGCATTTCATCACAACGGTCCACATACTCGTCATTGCCATGCTCCATAAACCTTGTAATCACAATGCTCCATGCACTTCTCATCAAAATGCTCTCTCACCACTGATATCACAATGCTACATCACTATTTGTCACAATACTCCCTCACCCCTGTCATCACAATGTTCCATGACTCCTGTCATCACAATGCTACATGCACTTATCATCACAATGTTCGATGACCCCTGACATCACAATGTTCCATTACACCTGTCATCAAAATGTTCCATGACACTTTTCATCAATTTGCTCCATGATCCTTTTAACAGAATGCTCCCTGCCTTTCTCATCACAATGCACAACGCCCTTGCCATCAAAATGCTCCATGTCGAGAGACTTCCTGGTAAGATGGCGGAAGAGTAAGACGCGGAGGTCACCGTCCTCCCCACGGATACACCAGAAATACAGCTGCACGTGGAGCAACTTCTACAGAACACCTGCTGGATGCTGGCAGAGGACCCCGGACCTCCCAAAAGGCAAGAAACTCCCCACATTCCTTGGTAGGGCAAAGCGGAGGGATTCCCGCACAGAGGATCGGTGCCAAGCGGCACTCACCAGCCCGAGAGGCTTGTCCGCTCGCCCCGGCGTCGCTGGAAGCTGAGGCTCGGGCTTCGGTCAGAGCACAGGGAGAGGACTGGGGATTGCGGCGAGAACTCAGCTGGAAGGGGGCTAATGAGCCACAGCTAGCCGGCAGGGAGTCCGGGAAAACTCTGGAGCTGCCGAAGAGGCAAGAGACTTTTTCTTTCCTCTTGGTTTCCTGGTGCGCGAGGAGAGGGGATTAAGAGCACTGCTTAAAGGGACTCCACAGACGGGTGCGAGACGCGACTGAAGGCGCGGAGCCCGGTGACGGGCGTGGGACGCTGGGGCTGCTGCTGCCACCGGCAAGATGCCTGTGTGCGAGCGTGGGTCACTGTCCACACCGCCATTCCTGGAGCCTGTGCAGCCCACCACTGCCGGGGTCCCGGGATCCAGGGGCGGCTTCTCTGGGAGAACGCACGGTGCGCCTCGGGCTGGTGCAACATCACGCCGACCTCTGCTGCTGCAGGCTCGCCCCGCACTCCATGCCCCTCCCTCCCGCCCGGCCTGAGTGAGCCAGAGTCCCCGAAGAGGCTGCTCCTTTAATCCTGTCCTGTCTAAGTGAAGAAGAGACGCCCTCCGGCGACCTACATGCAGAGGCGGGGCCAAATCCAAAGGTGAGACCCAGGAGCTGTGAGAACAAAGAGAAAGGGAAACCTCCCCCAGCAGCCTCAGAAGCAGCGGATTAAAGCTCCACAATCAACTTGATGTACCCTGCATCTGTGGAATACATGAATGGACAACAAATCATCCCAAATTGAGGAGCCAGGAGTCAGTGCTGTGCCTCTGAGGTGGGAGAGCCAACTTCAGGACACTGGTCCACAAGAGACCTCCCAGCTCCACATAATATTAAACGGCGAAAATCTTCCAGAGATCTCCATCTCAACACAAGCACCCAGCTTCACTCAACGACCAGCAAGCTACAGTGCTGGACACCCTATGCCAAACAACTAGCAAGACAGGAACACAACACCACCCATTAGCAGAGAGGCTGCCTAAAATCATAAAAAGTCTGCAGACACCCCAAAACACACCACCAGACGTGGACCTGCCCACCAGAAATATAAGATCCAGCCTCACCCACCAGAACACAGGCACTAGTCCCCTCCACCAGGAAGCCTACACAACCCACTAAACCAACCTTAGCCACTGGGGACAGACAACAAAAACAACGGAAACTACGAACCTGCAGCCTGAAAAAAGGAGACCCCAAACACAGTAAGATAAGCAAAATGAGAAGACAGAAAAACACACAGCAGGAGAAGGAGCAAGATAAAAACCCACCATACCTAACAAATGAAGAGGTAATAGGCAGTCTACCTGAAAAAGAATTCAGAATAATGATGGTAAAGATGATCCAAGATTCTATTTCCCAGATCCAAAATCTTGGAAATAGAATAGACAAAATGCAAGAAACAGTTAACAAGGACCTAGAAGAACTAAAGATGAATCAAGCATCGATTAAAAACACAATACATGAAATAAAAAGTACTCTAGATGGGATCAATAGCAGAATAACTGAGGCAGAAGAACGGATAAGTGAGGTGGAAGATAAAATAGTGGAAATAACTGCTGCACAGCAAAATAAAGAAAAAAGAATGAAAAGAACAGAGGACAGTCTCAGAGACCTCTGGGACAACATTAAATGCACCAACATTCGAATTTTAGGGGTTCCAGAAGAAGAAGAGAAAAAGAAAGGGACTGAGAAAATATTTGAAGAGATTATAGTGGAAAACTTCCCTAATATGGGAAAGGAAATAGTTAATCAAGTCCAGGAGGCACAGAGAGTCCCATACAGAATAAATCCAAGGAAAAATACGCCAAGACACATATTAATCAAACTGTCAAAAATTAAACACAAAGAAATCATATTAAAAGCAGCAAGGCAAAAACAACAAATAACACACAAGGGAATCCCCATCAGGATAACAGCTGATCTCTCAGCAGAAACTCTACAAGCCAGAAGGGAGTGGCAGGACATAATTAAAGTGATGAAAGAGAAAAACCTGCAACCAAGATTACTCTACCCAGCAAGGATCTCATTCAGATTTGATGGAGAAATTAAAAGGTTTACAGACAAGCAAAAGCTGAAAGCGTTCAGCACCACCAAAACAGCTTTACAACAAATGCTAAAGGAACTTCTCGAGGCAAGAAACACAACAGAAGGAAAAGACCTACAATAACGAACCCAAAAAAATTAAGAAAATGGGAATAGGAACATACCTAACAATAATTACCTTAAATGTAAATGGACTAAATGCTCCCACCAAAAGACACAGATTGGCTGAATGGATACAAAAACAAGACCCATATATATGCTGTCTACAAGAGACCCACTTCAGACCTAGAGACACATACAGACTGAAAGTAAGGGGATGGAAAAAGATATCCCATGCAAATGGAAACCAAAAGAAAGCTGGAGTAGCAATTCTCATATCAGACAAAATAGACTTTAAAATAAAGACTACTAGAAGAGACAGAGAAGGACACTACATAATGATCAAGGGATCGATCCAAGAAGAAGATATAACAAATGTAAATATTTATGCACCCAACATAGGAGCACCTCAATACATAAGGCAAATACTAACAGCCATAAAAGGAGAAATCGACAGTAACACAATCATAGTAGGGGACTTTAACACCCCACTTTCACCAATGGACAGATCATCCAAAATGAAAATAAATAAGGAAACACAAGCTTTAAATGATACATTAAACAAGATGGACTTAATTGATATTTATAGGACATCCCATCCAAAAACAACAGAATACACATTTTTCTCTAGTGCTCATGGAACATTCTCCAGGATAGATCATATCTTGGGTCACCAATCAAGCCTTGGTAAATGTAAGAAAATTGAAATTGTATCAAGTATCTTTTCTGACCACAATGCTATGAGACTAGATATCAATTACAGGAAAAGAGCTGTAAAAAATACAAACACATGGAGGCTAAACAATACACTACTTAATAACAAAGTGATCACTGAAGAAATCAAAGGGGAAATTAAAAAAATACCTAGAAACAAATGACAATGGAGACACGACGACCCAAAACCTATGGGACGCAGCAAAAGCAGTTCTAAGGGGGAAGTTTATAGCAATACAATCCCACCTTAAGAAACAGGAAACATCTCGAATAAACAACCTAATCTTGCACCTAAAGCAATTAGAGAAAGAAGAACAAAAACATCCCAAAGTTAGCAGAAGGAAAGAAATCATAAAAATCAGATCAGAAATAAATGAAAAAGAAATGAAGGAAACGATAGCAAAGATCAATAAAACTAAAAGCTGGTTCTTTGAGAAGATAAACAAAATTGATAAACCATTAGCCAGACTCATCAAGAAAAATAAGGGGAAGACACAAATCAATAGAATTATAAATGAAAAAGGAGAAGTAACAACTGACACTGCAGAAATACAAAAGATCATGAGTGATTACTACAAGCAACTCTATGCCAATAAAATGGACAACCTGGAAGAAATGGACAAATTCTTAGAAATGCACAGCCTGCCAAGACTGAATCAGGAAGAAATAGAAAATATGAACAGACCAATCACAAGCACTGAAATTGAAACTGTGATAAAAAATCTTCCAACAAACAAAAGCCCAGGGCCAGATGGCTTCACAGGTGAATTCTATCAAGCATTTAGAGAAGAGCTAACACCTATCCTTCTCAAACTCTTCCAAAATATAGCAGAGGGAGGAACACTCCCAAACTCATTCTATGAGACCACCATCACCCTGATACCAAAACCAGACAAGGATGTCACAAAGAAAGAAAACTATAGGCCAATATCACTGATGAACATAGATGCAAAAATCCTCTACAAAATACTAGCAAACAGAATCCAACAGCACATTAAAAGGATCATACACCATGATCAAGTGGGGTTTATTCCAGGAATGCAAGGATTCTTCAATATACGCAAATCAATCAACGTGATACACCATATTAACAAATTGAAGGAGAGAAACCATATGATCATCTCAATAGATGCAGAGAAAGTTTTCGACAAAATTCAACACCCATTTATGATAAAAACCCTGCAGAAAGTAGGCATAGAGGGAACTTTCCTCAACATAATAAAGGCCATATATGACAAACCCACAGCCAGCATCGTCCTCAATGGTGAAAAACTGAAACCATTTCCACTAAGATCAGGAACAAGACAAGGTTGCCCACTCTCACCACTATTATTCAACATAGTTTTGGAAGTTTTAGCCACAGCAATCATAGGAGAAAAAGAAATAAAAGGAATCCAAATTGGAAAAGAAGAAGTAAAGCTGTCACTGTTTGCAGATGACATGATACTATACATATAGAATCCTAAAGATGCTACCAGAAAACTACTAGAGCTAATCAATGAATTTGGTCAAGTTGCAGGATACAAAATTAATGCACAGAAATCTCTGGCATTCCTATATACTAATGATGAAAAATCTGAAAGTGAAATCAAGGAAACACTCCCATTTACCATTGCAACAAAAAGAATAAAATATCTAGGAATAAACCTACCTAAGGAGAAAAAAGACCTGTATGCAGAAAATTATAAGACACTGATGAAAGAAATTAAAGATGATACAAATAGATGGAGAGATGTACCATGTTCTTGGATTGGAAGAATCAACATTGTGAAAATGACTCTACTACCCAAAGCAATCTACAGATTCAATGCAATTCCTATCAAACTACCACTGACATTTTTCACAGAACTAGAGCAAAAAATTTCACAATTTGTATGGAAACACAAAAGACCCCGAATAGCCAAAGCAATCTTGAGAACGAAAAATGGAGCTGGAGGAATCAGGCTCCCTGACTTCAGACTATACTACAAAGCTACAGTAATCAAGACAGTATGGTACTGGCACAAAAACAGAAAGATAGATCAATGGAACAGGATAGAAAGCCCAGAGTTAAACCCACGGACATATGGTCACCTTATCTTTGATAAAGGAGGCAGGAATGTACAGTGGAGAAAGGACAGTCTCTTCAATAAGTGGTGCTGGGAAAACTGGATAGGGACATGTAAAAGTATGAGATTAGATCACTCCCTAACACCATACACAAAAATAAGCTCAAAATGGATTAAAGACCTAAATGTAAGGCCAGACACTCTCAAACTCTTAGAGGAAAACATAGGCAGAACACTCTATGACATAAATCACAGCAAGATCCTTTTTGACCCACCTCCTAGAGAAATGGAAATAAAGACAAAAATAAACACATGGGACCTAATGAAACTTAAAAGCTTTTGCACAGCAAAGGAAACCATAAACAAGACCAAAAGACAACCCTCAGAATGGGAGAAAATATTTGCAAATGAAGCAACTGACAAAGGATTAATCTCCAAAATTTATAAGCAGCTCATGCAGCTCAATAACAAAAAAACAAACAACCCAATCCAAAAATGGGCAGAAGACCTAAATAGAAATTTCTCCACAGAAGATATACAGACTGCCAACAAACACATGAAAGGATGCTCAACATCTTTGCTCATTAGAGAAATGCAAATCAAAACTACAATGAGATATCATCTCACACCAGTCAGAATGGCCATCATCAAAAAATCTAGAAACAATAAATGCTGGAGAGGGTGTGGAAAAAAAAGAACACTCTTGCACTGCTGGTGGGAATGTGAATTGGTACAGCCGCTATGGAGAACGGTATGGAGGTTCCTTAAAAAACTACAAATAGAACTACCATATGACCCAGCAATCCCACTACTGGGCATATACCCTGACAAAACCATAATTCAAAAAGAGACATGTACCAAAATGTTCATAGCAGCCCTATTTACAATAGCCCGGAGATGGAAACAACCTAAGTGTCCATCATCAGATGAATGGATAAAGAAGATGTGGCACATATATACAATGGAATATTACTCAGCCATAAAAAGAAATGAAATTGAGCTATTTGTAATGAGGTGGATGGACCTAGAGTCTGTCATACAGAGTGAAGTAAGTCAGAAAGAGAAAGACAAATACTGTATGCTGACACATATATATGGAACTTAAGAAAAAAATGTCATGAAGAACATAGGGGTAAGACAGGAATAAAGACACAGACCTACTAGAGAATGGACTTGAGGATATGGGGAGGGGGAAGGGTAAGCTGTGACAAAGTGAAAGAGCGGCATGGACATATATACATTACCAAACGTAAGGTAGATAGCTAGGGGGAAGCAGCCGCATAGCACAGGGAGATCAGCTCGATACTTTGTGACCGCCTGGAGGGGTGGGATAGGGAGGGTGGGAGGGAGATGCAAAAGGGAGGGGATATGGGAATATAGGTATATGTATAACTGATTAAATTTGTTATAAAGCAAAAAAATTTTTATTTCAGGAGGAAAAAAAAGAGAAACAAAATCCCAACACAGCAAAAATAAATAAATTAAATAATAAAAACTCCTACACCCAACATTTAAAAAAAAATGCTACATATCCTTTGTCATCACAAAGATCCATGAACCTTGGCATCACAGTGTTCAATGTCATTGTCATCACAATGCTCCATGAACACTCTCATCACATTGCTCCATGCCATTGTCTTCACAAAGCTCCATGACACATGTCATCAGAATGCTCCATGCCATTCTCATCACAATGATCCATGCCCTTGCCATCACAATGCTCCATTACCCCAGTCATAACAATGCTCCATGACCCCTGCTATCACGATGATCCATGGCTTGTCATCACAAAGCTCCATGACCCTTCTCATCACATTGCTCCAAGAACCCTGTAATCACAATGCTCTATGCCCCTTTTCATCTCAATGATCCATGAATCCTGTCATCACAATGCACCATGCCCATCATCATAATGCTTCATGCTATTGTCATCACAATGAAATCAAAATGCTCCATGACTTCTGTCATAACAATGCTCCAAAACCTTGTGATCACAATATTCCATATCACTTGTCATCACAATGCCCCATGACGCTCGTCATCACAACTATCAATGGTCTTCTCATCACAATGCTCCATGACCATTGTCATCACAATGCTCAATACACTTGTCATCAAAATGCTCCCTGACACTTGTTGTCTGTATGCTCCTTGAATCCTGTCATGACAAGGCTCCATGACTTTTTCATCACAATGATCCATGTCCTTTTCATCACAATGCTCCAAGACCCATGTAATCTCAATGCTCCATGCCCTTGTCATCACAAAGCTGAATGACGCATGCCATCAGGATTCTCCTTGGTGTTCTCCTCACAGTGCTCCATGCCCCTGTCATCACAATGTTCCAAGACCCCTGTAATCACAAAGCTCCATGCCCGTGTCATCAAAAAACTCCATGACGCATGTCATCAGAAGTCTCCATGGCCTTCTCATCACAATGCTCCATGCCCTAGTCATCACAATGCTCCAAGACCCCTGTAATCACAATGCTCCATGCACCTTTTAATCAGAATGCTCCATGAGACTTATCATCACAAGTCTCCATGGTCTTCTCATCACAGTGCTCCACAATCTTGACATCACCATGCTCCAATCCCTTGTCATCACAATGCTCCATGAACCCTGTCATCACAATAATCCATGAACATTTTCAGCCCAATGCTCCACGACCTACTCATCACAATGCTCCATGGCCAATATCATCACAATGCTCCATGACCACTGTCATCAGAGCACTCCATGACACCCAACAACACAATGATCCGGGACTCTTGTCATCACAATGCTCCATTCCCTAGTCATCACAATGCTCCATGACCCCTGTCATCACAACACTCCATGAACATTTTCAGCCCAGTGCTCCATGACACTTGTCATCACAATGATCCATGCCCTTGTCATCCCAATGCTCCATGACCCCTGTATTCACAATGCTCCGTGACGCTGGTCATCACAGTGCTCCATGACACATGTCATCACAATGCTCCATGCCTTTGTCAGAAAAATGCTACATGACCTTGTCATTACAATGCTCTATGCGCTTGTCATCACAATACTCCATATCCATTGGCATCACAATCCTCCATGAACCTTGGGATCACATTGCTTCATGCCCTTGTCATCACAAGGCTCCATGCTCCTTGAAATCAAAATGATCCATGACCTCTGTCATCACAATGCTCCAAACACTTTTGATCACAGTGTTCAATAACACTTGTCATCACAACGCTCCATGATGCCTGTCATCACAATAATCCATGCCCTTTTCATCACAATGCTCCATGACCTTTGTCATCACAATTCTCTATACACTTGTCATCAAAATGCTCCATGCGCTTGTCAGCACAATGCTCCATGACACATGTCATCAAAATGCACCATGCTCTTCTCATCACAATGCTCCTTAAAATATGTCATCACAATGCTCCATGCACTTCTCATCAAAATGCTCTCTCACAACTCATATCACAATGCTACATCACTATTTGTCACAATACTCTCTAACCCCTGTCATCACAATGTTCCATGACTCCTGTCATCACAATGCTACATGCACTTATCATCACAATGTTGGATGACCCCTGACATCACAATGTTCCATAACACCTGTCATCAAAATGTTCCATGACACTTTTCATCAAATTGCTCCATGACCCTGTCATCAGAATGCTCCCTGCCTTTCTCATCACAATGCACAACACCCTTGCCATCAAAATGCTCCATGACCTCTGTCATCACAAAGATCAATGACCCTTGGCATCACAATGCTACATGTCATTGTCATCACAATGCTCCATGAACGCTCTCATCACATTGCTCCATGCTCTTGTCTTCACAAAGCTCCATGACACATGTCATCAGAATGCTCCATGGACTTCTCATCACAATGCTCCATGCCCTTACCATCACAATGCTCCATTACCCTGTGATAACAATGCTCCATGACCCCTGCCATCACGATGTTCCATGGCCTTGTCATCAGAAACCTCCATGACCCTTCTCATCACAATGCTCCAAGAACCCTGTAATCACAATGCTCTAAACCCCTTTCCATCTCAATGATCCATGAACACTGTCATCACAATGAACCATGCCGTTCATCATAATGCTTCATGCTATTGTCATCACAATGAAATCAAAATGCTCCATGACCTCTGTCATAACTATGCCACACACCCTTGTGATCACAATATTCCAAAACACTTGTCATCACAATGCCCCATGACTCTCGTCATCACAATTATCCATGGTCTTCTCATCACAATGCTCCCTGATCTTTGTCATCACAATTCTCAAATACACTTGTCATCACAATGCTCCTTGACACTTGTCGTCAATATGCTCTTTGAACCTTGTCATGACAAGGCTCCATGCCATTTTCATCACAATGATCCATGCCCTTTTCATCACAAAGCTCCAAGACCCATGTAATCAAAATTCTCCATGCACTTGTCATCACAAAGCTCCATGTCTTTGTCAGAACAATGCTCCATGCCCACTCTTATCACAATAAATCATGAAACATGTCAGACCAATGTTCCATGCCATTCTCATCAAAATGTTCCATTACACCTGTCATAACAATGCACCATGACCCTTGCCATCACAATGTTCCACGGCCTAGTCATCACAAGGTTCCATGACACTTGTCATCACAGTGCTCCAGACACCTGAAATCACAATGCTCCATGCACTTGTCATCACAAAGCTCCATGACACATGTCATCAGAATGTTCCATGGCCTTCTCATCACAGTGCTCCATGCCCTTGTCATCACAATGCTCCAAGACCATTGTAGTCACAATGCTCCATGCCCCGTTTCATCTCAATGCTCCAGGAACCCTGTCATCACAATGCACCATGCCCATCATCATAATGCTTCAGGCTATTGTCATCACAAAGAAATCAATATTCTCCATGACATCTGTCATCATAATGCTCCAAACCCTTGTGATCACAATGTTCCATAACACTTATCATCACAACAGCCCATGACGCTCATCATCACAATTATCCATGGTCTTCTCATCACAATGCTCCATGATCTTTGTCATCACAATGCTCAATACACTTGTCATCACAATGCTCCCTGACACTTGTCGTCAGTATGCTCCTTGAACCCTGTCATGACAAGGCTCCATGCCTTTTTCATAACAATGATCCATGCACTTTTCATCACAATGCTCCAAGATCCCTGTAATCACAAATGCTCGATGCCCTTGTCATCACAAAACTCCATGACGCATGTCATCAGAATGCTCCATGGCCTTCTCATCACAGTGCTTCATGCCCTAGTCATCACAATGCTCCATGCCCCTTTTCATGAGAATGCTCCATGAGACTTCTCATCAGAAGTCTCCATGGTCTTCTCATCACAATGCTCCAGGACCATGTCATCACCATGCTCCATTCCGTTGTCCTCACAATGCTCCATGACACATGTCATCACAATGCTCCATGCCTTTGTCAGCAAAATGCTACATGACCTTGTCATTACAATGCTCTATGTGCTTGTCATCACAATACTCCATTTCCATTGTCATCACAATCCTCCATGAACCTTGGGATCACATTGCTTCATGCCCTTGTCATCACAATGCTCCATGCTCCTTGAAATCAAAATGATCCATGACCTCTCTCATCACAATGCTCCAAACCCTTGTGATCACAGTGTTCCAAAACACTTGTCATCACAAAGCTCCATGATGCCTGTCATCACAATACTCCATGCCCTTTTCATCACAATGCTCCATGACCTTTGTCATCACAATTCTCAATGCACTTGTCATCACAATGCTCCCTGACACTTGTCGTCAGAGTGCTCCTTGAACCCTGTCACGAAAATACTCCATGACATTTTCATCACAATGCCTCATGCAGTTTTCATCACAATGCTCCATGTAATTGTCATCAAAATACTCCACAAGCTTGTCATCAGAATGCTCCATGACCCTTGTCATAACAATTCTCCATGCACTTGTCAGCACAATGCTCCCTGACCGTTGACATCACAGTGCTCCAAGCCATTGTCATCACAATGCTCCATTACCTTTGTCATCAGAATCCTCCGTGACACTTGGCATCAGATGCTCCATGCCATTGTCATCACAATGGGCCATTACATATGTCATCACAATGCTCCCTGACACCTGTCTTCACAATACTGCATGACCTGGTCATCACAATGCTCCATGCCCTTGTCATCACAATACGCCATTCCAACTGTCATCGCAATAATCCATGAAACTTATTAGACCAATGTTCCATGCCCTTGTCATCACAATGCTCCATGCCCTTGTTATCACAATGCTCCATGACCCCTCTCATCACAATGCTCCGTGACTCCAGTCATCACAATGCTTCATGACTTTTGTCATCACAATTGTCCAAGCCCTCGTCATCAACAGTGTCTGTGACCTTTTTAACCTCAATGCTCCATGAACTTTTCATCACAATGCTCTTTGACCCTTGTCATCACAATGCTACATGCGCTTGTCAGCACAATGCTCCATGACACATGTCATCACAATGCACCATACACTTGTCATCATAGTGCTCCACAATTTTGTCAACACAATGCTACTTAAAATTTGTCATCACAATTCTCCATGCACTTCTCTTCAAAATGCTATCTCACCAATGATATCACAATGCTACATCACTATTTGTCAAAATACTCCCTTACCATTGTCATCACAATGTTCCATGACTCCTGTCATCACAATGCTACATGCACTTATCATCACAATGTTCAATGACCCATGACGTCACAATGTTCCATAAAACCTGTCATCAAAATGTTCCATGACACTTTTCATCAAATTGCTCCATGACCCTCTCATCAGAATGCTCCCTGCCCTTCTCATCACAATGCACAACGTCCTTGCCATCAAAATGTTCCATGACTTTTGTCATCACAAAGATCCATGACACTTGGCATCATAATGCTCCATGTCATTGTAATCGCAATGCTCCATTAAGGCTCTCATCACATTGCTCCATGCCCTTGTCTTCACAAAACTCCATGACACATGGCATCAGAATGCTCCATGGCATTCTCATCACAATGATCCATGCCCTTGCCATCACAATGCTCCATTACCCCAGTCATAACAATGCTCCATGACCACTGCCATCACGATATTCCATGGCCTTGTCATCACAAAGCTCCATGACCCTTCTCATCACAAAGATCCAAGAACCATGTAATCACAATGCTCTATGCCCCTTTTCATCTCAATGATCCATGAAACCTGTCATCACAATGCACCATGCCCATCATCATAATGCTTCATGCTATTGTCATCACAATGAAATCAAAATTCTCCATGACCTCTGTAATAACAATCCTCCAAACCCTTGTGATCACAATATTCCATATCACTTGTCATCACAATGCCGCATGACACTGCTCATCACTATTATCAATGGTCTTCTCATCAAAATGCTCCATGACCTTTGTCATCACAATGCTCAATACACTTGTTATCAAAATGCTCCCTGACACTTGTTGTCTGTATGCTCCTTGAATCCTGTATTGACAAGGCTCCATGCCTTTTTCATCACAGTGATCCATGTCTTTCTCATCACAATGCTCCAAGACCCATGTAATCTCAATGCTCCATGCACTTGTCATCACAAAGCTCAATGATGCATGCCATCAGAATGCTCCTAAGTCTTCTCCTCACAATTCTCCCTGCCCTTGTAATCACAATGTTCCAAGACCCCTGTAATCACAATACTCCATGCCCTTGTCATCAAAAAACTCCATGACGCATGTCATCAGAATGCTCCATTGCCTTCTCATCATAATGCTCCATGCCCTTGTCATCACAATGCTCCAAGACCCCTGTAATCACAATGCTCCATGCCCCTTTTCATCAGAATGCTTCATGAGACTTGTCATCACATTTCTCCATGGTCTTCTCATCACAATGCTCCAGGACCTTGTCATCACCATGCTCCATTCCCTTTTTATCACAATGCTACATGACCCCTGTCTTCACAATAATCCATGAATATTTTCAGCCCAAAACTCCACGACCTACTCATCACAATGTTCCTTGGCCAATATCATCACAATGCTCCATGACCACTGTCATCACCACACTCCATGACACCTGACAACACAATGATCCGGGACTCTTGTCATCACAATGCTCCATTCCCTAGTCATCACAATGCTCCATGACCCCTGTCATCACAACACTCCATGGACATTTTCAGCCCAGTGCTCCATGACACTTGTCATCACAATGATCCATGCCCTTGTCATCCAAATGCTCCATGACACCTGTATTCACAATGCTCCGTGACGCTTGTCATCACAGTGCTCCATGACACATGTCATCAGAATGCTCCATGCCTTTGACAGCAAAATGCTACATGACCTTGTCATTACAATGCTCTATGCGCTTGTCATCAAATTACACCATTTCTATTGTCATCACAGTCCTCCATGAATCTCGGGATCACATTGCTTCATGCCCTTGTCATCACAATGCTCCATGCTTCTTGAAATCCAAATGATCCATGACCTCTGTCATCACAATGCTCCAAATCCTTGTGATCACAGTGTTCCATAACACTTGTCATCACAATGCTCCTTCATGCCTGTCATCACAATACTCCATGCCCCTTTCATCACAATGCTCCATGACCTTTGTCATCACAATTCTCAATACACTTGTCATCACAATGCTCCCTGACACTTGTCATCAGAATGCTCCTTGAACCCTGTCACGAAAAGGCTCCATGCATTTTTCTTCACAATGACCATGCAGATTTCATCACAATGCTCCATGCCATTGTCATCAAAATACTCCACAAGCTTGTCATCAGAATGCTCCCTGACCCTTGTCATCACAATGCTCCAAGCCATTGTCATCACAATGCCCCATTACCTTTGTCATCAGAATACTCCATGACACTTGGCATCACAATGCTCCATGTACTTGTCATCACAATGCGCCATTCCAACTTTCATTGCAATAATCCATGAAACTTTTTAGATCAATGTTCCATGCTCTTGTCATCACAATGCTCCATGCCCTTGTTATAACAATGCTCCATGACCCCTGTCATCACAATGCTCCGTGACTCCAGTCATCACAATGCTTCATGACCTTTGTCATCACCATGGTCCATGCCCTCATCATCACCAGTCTCTGTGACATTTTTAACCACAATGCTCCATGAACTTTTCATCACAATGCTCTTTGACCCTTGTCATCACAATGCTCTATGCCTTTCTCAGCACAGTGCTCCATGACACATGTCATCACAATGCACCAAGTGCTTATCATCACAGTGCTCAAAAATCTTGTCATCACATTGCTCCATAAAATTTGTCATCACAATTCTCCATGCATTTCTCATCCAAATGCTCTCTCACCTGAGATATCACAATGTTCCATCAATAGTTATCACAATCCTCCCTCACCACTGTAATCACAGTGTTCCATGACCCATGTCATCACAATGCTACAACCCCTTATCAACACAATGTTCCATGACCCGTGACATCACAATGTTCCATAAACCCTGTCATCAAAATGCTCCATGACCTTTTTCATCAGAATGCTCCATGAGACTTATCATCACAAGTCTCCATGGTCATCTCATCACAGTGCTCCAGGACCTTGTCATCACCATGCTCCATTCCCTTGTCATCACAATGCTCCATGACCCCTGTCATCACAGTAATCCATGAACATTTTCAGCAAAATGCTCCACGACCTACTCATCACAATGCTCCATGGCCAATATCATCACAATGCTCCATGACCACTGTCATCACAACACTCCATGACACCTGAAAACACAATGATCTGGGACTTTTGTCATCACAGTGCTCCATTCC
Organism: Mesoplodon mirus; assembly: GCF_964341445.2. Taxonomy (NCBI): domain Eukaryota; kingdom Metazoa; phylum Chordata; class Mammalia; order Artiodactyla; family Ziphiidae; genus Mesoplodon; species Mesoplodon mirus. Next base: position 3,155,138 of record NW_028295813.1, on the reverse strand, counting down.
TTAGTCTTCACAATGCTCCATGACCCCTGTCATCACAACACTCCATGAACATTTTCAGCCCAGTGCTCCATGACCCTTGTCATCAAAATGATCCATGCCCTTGTCATCCCAATGCTCCATGACCCCTGTATTCACAATGCTCTGTGACGCTTGTCATCACAGTGCTCCATGACAATTGTCATCACAATGCTCCATGCCTTTGTCAGCAAAATGCTACATGTCTTTGTCTTTACAATGCTCTATGCGCTTGTCATCACAATACTCCATTTCCATTGTCATCAAAATCCTCCATGAACCTTGGGATCACATTGCTTCATGCCCTTGTCATCACAGTGCTCCATGCTCCTTGAAATCAAAATGATCCATGAGCTCTCTCATCACAATGCTCCAAACACATGGGATCACAGTGTTCCATAACACTTGTCATCACAATGCTCAATGATGCCTGTCATCACAATACTCCATGCCCTTTTCATCACAATGTTCCATGACCTTTGTCATCAGAATTCTTAATACACTTGTCATCACAATGCTCACTGACACTTGTCATCAGAATGTTCCTTGAACCCTGTCACAAAAAGGCTCCATGCCTTTTGCATCACAATGCACCATGCCGTTTTCATCACAATGCTCCATGCCATTGTCATCAAAATACTCCACAAGCTTGTCATCAGAATGCTCCATGACCCTTGTCATCAGATTTCTCCATGCACTTGTCAGCACAATGCTCCCTGACCCTTGTCATCACAATGCTCCAAGCCATTGTCATCACAATGCTCCATTACCTTTGTCATCAGAATCCTCCATGACACTTGGCATCACAATGCTCCATGTCATTGTCATCACAATGGACCATTACATATGTCATCACAATGCTCCCTGACACGTGTCTTCACAATACTGCATGACCTGGTCATCACAATGTTCCATGCCTTTGTCATCAAAATGCGCCATTCCAACCATCATCACTATAATCCATGAAACATATTAGACCAATGTTCCATGCCCTTTTCATCATAATGTTGTTTGCCCTTGTTATCACAAAGCTCCATGACCCCTGTCATCACAATGCTCCGTTACTCCAGTCATGACAATGCTTCATGACTTTTGTCATCACAGTGGTCCATGCCCTCGTCATCAACAGTCTCTGTGACCTTTTTAACCACAATGCTCCATGAACTTTTCATCACAATGCTCTTTGACCCATGTCATCACAATGCTCCATGCGCTTGTCAGCACAATGCTCCATGACACATGTCATCACAATGCACCATGCGCTTGTCACCACAGTGCTCCATATTCTTGTCCTCACAATGGTCCTTAAAATTTGTCATCAGAATGCTCCATGCACTTCTCATCAAAATGCTCTCTCACCACTGATATCACAATGCTACATCACTATTTATCACAATACTCCCTCAACCCTGTCATCACAATGATCCATGACTCCTGTCATCACAATGCTACATGCACTTCTCATCACAATATTTGATGACCCCTGACATCACAGTGTTCCATAATAACTGTCATCAAAATGTTCCATGACACTTTTCATCAAATTGATCCATGACCCTGTCATCAGAATGTTCCCTGCCCTTCTCATCACAATGCACAATGCACTTGTCATCAAAATGCTCCATGTCCTTTGTCATCAAAAAGATCCATGACCCTTGGCATCACAATGCTCCATGAAACCTGTCGTCACAATACTCCATGAATATTTTCAGCCCAATGCTCCATGATATTCTCATCACAATGCTCCATGACAAATATCATCAAAATGCTCCATGACCACTGTCATCACAACACTCCATGACACCTGACAACACAATGATCCAGGACTCTTGTCATCACAATGCTACATTCCCTACTCATCACAATGCTCCATGACTCCTGTCACCACAAAACTCCATGAACATTTTCAGCCCAATGCTCCATGACCATTGTCATCACAATCATCCATGCCCTTGTCATCCCAATGCTCCATGACCCCTGTATTCACAATGCTCCGTTACGCTTGTCATCACAGTGCTCCATGACACATGTCATCACAATGCTCCATGACTTTGTCAGCAAAATGCTACATAACCTTTTCATTACAATGTTCTATGCGCTTGTCATCACAATACTCCATTACCATTGTCATCACAATCCTCCATGAAATTTGGGATCACATTGCTTCATGCCTTTGTCATCACAATGCTCCATGCTCTTTGAAATCAAAATGATCCATGACCTCTGTCATCACAATGCTCCAAACCCTTGTGATCACAATGTTCCATAACACTTGTCATCACAACGCACCATGATGCCTGTCATCACAATACTCCATGCCCTTATCATCACAATGCTCCATGACCGTTGTCATCACAATTCTCAATACACTTGTCATCACAATGCTCCCTGACACTTGTCATTAGAATGCTCCTTGAACCCTGTGACGAAAAGGCTCCATGCCTTTTTCATCACAATGCCCCATGCCATGTTCATCAAAATGCTCCATGCCATTGTCATCAAAATACTCCACGAGCTTGTCATCAGAATGCTCCATGACCCTTGTCATCACAATTCTCCATGCACTTGTTAGCACAATGCTCCCTGACCCTTGTCATCACAATGCTCCAAGCCATTGTCATCACAATGCTCCATTACCTTTGTCAACAGAATCCTCCATGACACTTCGCATCACAATGCTCCATGCCATTGTCATCACAATGGGCCATTAAATATGTCATCACAGTGCTCCCTGACACCACTCTTCACAATACTGCAAGACCTAGTCATCACAATGCTCCATGCCCTTGTCATCACAATGCGCCATTCCAACTGTCATCGCAATACTCCATGAAAATTATTAGACCAATGTCCCATGCCCTTGTCATCACAATGCTCCATGCCCTAGTTATCACAATGTTCCATGACCTCTGTCATCACAATGCTCCGTGACTCCAGTCATCACAATGCTCCATGACCTTTGTCATCACAATGGTCCATGCCCTCATTATCAACAGTCTCTGTGACCTTTTTAAGCACAATGCTCCATGAACATTTCATCACAATGCTCTTTGACCCTTGTCATCACAATGCTCTATGCCTTTCTCAGCACAATGCTCCATGCACTTCTCATCACATTGCTCCATGACGCCTGTCATCACAATGCTCCGTGACTCCTGTCATCACAATTCTTCATAATATTTGTCATCACAAGTGTCGATCCCCGCGTCATCAAAAGGCTCTATTACCTTTGTAACCACAATGCTCCATGAATTTTTCATCACAATGCTCCGTGACACTTGTCATCACAATGCTCCATGCCTTTGTCAGAAAAATGCTCCATGACCCTTGTCATCACAATGTGCCACGCGATTTTCATCCCAACGGTCCACAAATTTGTCTTTGCAATGCTCCATAAACCTTGTAATCACAATGTTCCATGCCTTTCTCATCACAATGCTCCATTACACCTGTCGTAAAAATGCTCCATGACAACTGCCATCACAATGTTCCACGGCCTTGTCATCAAATGGCTCCATGACCCTTGTCATCACAATGTTCCACGCCTCCTGTAATCACAATGCTCCATGCCCTTGTCATCACAAAGCTCCATGACACATGTCATCAGAATATTCCATGGCCTTCTCATCAAAATACTCCATGCCCTTGTCATCACAATACACCATGTCCAATGTCATCACAATAATCTATGAAACTTTTCAGACCAATGCTCCATGCCCCTGTCATCACAATGCTCCATGCACTTGTCATCACAATGCTCCGTGACTCCAGTCATCACAATGCTTCATAACGTTTGTCATCACAACGGTCCATGCCCGCGTCATCACAAGGCTCTGTGACTTTGTAACCACAATGCTCCATGAACTTTTCATCACAATTCTCTGTGACCCTTGTCATCACAATGCTCCATGTCTTTGTCAGAACAATGCTACATGACCATTGTCTTCACAATGTGCCACGCACAATTCATCACATCGGTCCACAAACTTCTCATTGCAATGCTCCATAAACATTATAATCACAATGCTCCATGCACTTCTCATCCAAATGCTCTCTCACCAGAGATATCACAGTGTTCCTTCACTAGTCATCACAATACTCCCTCACCCCTGTAATCACAATGTTCCATGACCCCTGTCATCACAGTGGTACATACACTTATCATCACAATGTTCCATGACCCCTGACATCACAATGTCCATATCCCCTGTCATCAAAATGCTCCATGACCCTTTTCATCCCAAAGCTCCATGACCCCTGGCATCACAATGTTCTACAACCCCTGTCATCAAAATGTTCCATTACACTTTTCATCAAATTGCTGCATGACCCTTTCACTAAATGCTCCCTGCCTTTCTCATCACAGTGCACCACACACTTGTCATCAAAATGTTCCATGACATTTGAAATCAAAAAGCTCCATGACCCTTGGCATCACAGTGTTCCATGTCATTGTCATCACAATGCTCCATGAACCCTCTCATCACATTGCTCCATGCCCTTGTCATCACAAAGCTCCATGACACTTGTCATCACAATGATTGATGCACTTCTCATCACAATGCTCCATGCCCTTATCATTACAATCCTCCATGACCCATGTATCACAGTATTCCGTGCCCTTGTCATCAGAATGCTCCATGCCCACTCTCATCACAGTAATCCATGAAACATTTCAGACCAATGCTCTATGCCCTTCTCATCACAATGCTCCATTATCTCTGTCATAACAATGCTCCATGACCCCTGCTATCCCAATGTTCCACGGGTTGTCATCACAAGGCTCCATGACCCTTGTCATCACAAAGCTCCAAGACCCATGTAATCACATTGCTCCATGCCCTTGTCATCACAGAGTTCCATGACGCATGTTATCAGAATGTTCCATGGCCTTCTCCTCACAATGCTCCATGCCCTTGTCATCACAATGATCCAAGAACCCGTAATCACAATGCTCCATGACCCTTTTCATCAGAATGCTCCATTAGACTTGTCATCACAAGTCTCCATGGTCATCTCATCATAATGCTCCAAGACTTTGTCATCACCATGCTCTATTCCCTTGTAATCACAATGAACCAGGCCCTTGTCATCCTAATGCTCCATGACCCCTGTATTCACAATGCTCCGTGACGCTTGTCATCACAGTGCTCCATGACACCTGTCATCACAATGCTCCATGCCTTTATCAGCAAAATGCTACATGACCTTGTCATTAGAATGCTCTATGCGCTTGTCATCACAATACTCCATTTCCATTGTCATCACAATCCTCCATGAACCTTGGGATCACATTGCTTCATGCCCTTGTCTTCACAATGCTCCATGCTCCTTGAAATCAAAATGATCCATGACCTCTGTCATCACAATGCTCCAAACCCTTGTGATTACAATGTTCCATAACACTTGTCATCACAACGCTCCATGATGCCTGTCATCACAATACTCCATGCCCTTTTCATCACAATGCTCCATGACATTTGTCATCAAAATTCCCAATACAATTGTCATCACAATGCTCCCTGACACTTGTCATCACAATGCTCCAAGCCATTGTCATCAAAATGCTCCATTACATTTGTCTTCATAATCCTCCATGACACATGGCATCACAATGCTCCATGTCACTGTTATCACAATGGGCCACTACGTATGTCATCACAATGCGCCCTGACACCTCTCTTCACAATACTGCATGACCTGGTCATCACAAACCTCCATGCCCTTGTCATCACAAATCGCAATTCCAACTCTCATCGCAATAATCCATGAAACTTATTAGACCAATGCTCTATGCTCTTGTCATCACAATGCTCCATGCCATTGTTATCACAATGCTCCATGACCCCTGTCAACACAATGCTCCGTGACTCCAGTCATCACAATGCTTCATGAGCTTTGTCACCACAGTGGTCCATGCCCTCATCATCAACAGTCTCTGTGACCTTTTTAACCACAATGCTCCATGAACTTTTCATCACAATGCTCTTTGACCCTTGTCATCACAATGCTCTATGCCTTTCTCAGCACAATGCTCCATGACCATTTTCATCACAATGCTCCATGCTCTTGTCAGCGCAATCCTCCATGACATATGTCATCACAATGAACCATGCACTTGTCATCACAGTGCCCCACAATCTTGTCATCACAATGCTCCATAAAACTTGTCATCACAATGCTCCATGCACTTCTCATCAAAATGCTCTCACACCACTGATATCACAATGTTACATCACTATTCGTCACAATACTCCCTCACCCCTGACATCATAATGTTCCCTGACTCCTGTAATCACAGTGCTACATGCACATATCATCACAATGTTCGATGACCCCTGGCATCACAATGTTCCATAACCCCTCTCATCAAAATATTCCATGACCCTTTTCATCAAATTGCTCCATGTCCCTGTCATCACAATGCTCCCTGCCCTTCTCATCACAATGCACAACGCCCTTGTCATCAAAATCCTCCATGACTTTTGTCATCAGAAAGATCCATGACCCTTGGCATCACAATGCTCCATGTCATTGTCATCACAATGCTCCATGAACGCTCTCATCACATTGCTCCATGCCCTTGTCATCACAAAGCTCCAAGACACATGTCCTCAGAATGCTCCATGGCCTTCTAATCACAATGCTCCATGCCCTTGCCATCAAAATTCTCCATTACCCCTGTCATAACAATGCTCCATGAACCCTGACATCACAATGTTCCACGGCCTTGTCATCACAAGGCTCCATGACACTTGTCTTCACAATGCTCCAAGACCCCTTAAATCACAATGATCCATGCCCCTTTTCATCTCATTGCTCCATGAACCCTGTCATCACAATGCATCATGCCAATCATTATAATGATTCAGGCTATTGTCAGCACAATTAAATCAAAATTCTTCATGACCTATGTCATAACAATGATCCAAACCCTTGTGATCACAATATTCCATAACACTTCTCATCACAATGCCCCATGACGCTCGTCATCACAATTATCCATGGTCTTCTCATCACAATGCTCCATGACCTTTGTCATCACAATGTTCAATACACTTGTCATCAAAATGCTCCCTGACACTTGTTGTCTGTATGCTCCTTGAACCCTGTCTTGACAAGGCTCCATGCCTTTTTCATCACAATGATCCATGCCCTTTTCATCACAATGCTCCAGGACCCATGTAATCACAATATTCCATGCCCTTGTCATCACAAAGCTCAATGACGCATGTCTTCAGAATGCTCCTTCGCCTTCTCCTCACAATGCTCCATACCCATGTCATAACAAAGTTCCAAGACCCCTGTAATCACAATGCTCCATGCCCCATTTCATCAGTGTGCTCCAAGAGATTTGTCATCATAGTGCTCCATGGTTTTCTCATCACAATGCTCCAGGACATTATCATCACAGTGCTTCACGACATTGTCCTGAAAATTCTCAATGGCCCTTGTCATCATAATGCTCCAAACCCTAGTCCTCACAATGCTCCATTATATTTGTCATCACAATCCTCCGTTACATTTGGCATCACAATTCTCCCTGCCATTGTCATTGCAATGGACCATGACATATGTCATCACAATGCTCCCTGGCACCTGTCTTCACAATACTCCATGACCTTCTCATCACAATGATCCATGTCCTTGTCATCACAATGCACCAAGTCCACTGTCATCACAATAATCTATGAAACCTGTCAGACCAATGATCCATGCCACTGTCATCACAATGCTCCATGCCCTTGTCATCACAATGCTCGATGCCCTTTTCATCACAGTACTACATGACTCCTGTCATCAAAATTCTCCGTTACTCCAGTCATCACAGTTCTTCATAACATTTGTCATCACAATTGTCCATGCCCGCGTCATCACAAGGCTCTGTGACTTTGTAACCACAATGCTCAATGAACTTTTCATCACAATGCTCCGTGATCCTTGTCATCACAATGCTCCATGCCTTTGTCAGAAAAATGCTCCATGACCCTTGTCATCACAATGTGCCACGCGCTTTTAATCACAACGGTCCAAAAATTTGTCATAGCAATGCTCCATAAACCTTTTAATCACAATGATCCATGCCCTTGTCATCACAAAGCTCCATGACACATGTCATCAGAATGTTCCATGGCCTTCTCATCAAAATGCTCCATGCCCTTTTCATTACAGTGCTCAAAGACCCCTGTAATCACAATGCTCCATGCCTCTTTTCATCTCAATGCTCCATGAACCCTGTCATCACAATGCATCATACCCTTCATCATAATGCTTCCGGCTATTGTCAGCACAATGAAATCAAAATTATCCATGACCTCTGTCATCACAATGCTCCATGACCCCTGTCTTCATAATAGTCCATGAACATTTTCAGTCCAATGCTCCATGAACCTTGTCATCACAATGATCCATGCCCTTGTCATCCCAATGCTCCATGACCCCTGTATTCACAATGCTCCGTGACGCTTGTCATCACAGTGCTCCATGACATCTGTCATCACAAAGCTCCATGCCCTTGTCACTACAATGCATCATTCCAACACTCATCGCAATAATCCATGAAACATATTAGACCAATGCTCCATGACCTTTTCATCAAAAGGCTCCATGACCCTTGTCATCACAATGCTCCATGAACTTTTCATCACAATTCTCTTTGATCTTTGTCATCACAATTCTCTATGCATTTCTCAGCACAATGCTCCATGACCATTTTCATCACAATGCTCCATGCTCTTGTCAGCGCAATCCTCCATGACATATGTCATCACAATGAACCATGCACTTGTCATCACAGTGCCCCACAATCTTGTCATCACAATGCTCCATAAAACTTGTCATCACAATGCTCCATGCACTTCTCATCAAAATGCTCTCACACCACTGATATCACAATGTTACATCACTATTCGTCACAATACTCCCTCACCCCTGACATCATAATGTTCCCTGACTCCTGTAATCACAGTGCTACATGCACATATCATCACAATGTTCGATGACCCCTGGCATCACAATGTTCCATAACCCCTCTCATCAAAATATTCCATGACCCTTTTCATCAAATTGCTCCATGTCCCTGTCATCACAATGCTCCCTGCCCTTCTCATCACAATGCACAACGCCCTTGTCATCAAAATCCTCCATGACTTTTGTCATCAGAAAGATCCATGACCCTTGGCATCACAATGCTCCATGTCATTGTCATCACAATGCTCCATGAACGCTCTCATCACATTGCTCCATGCCCTTGTCATCACAAAGCTCCAAGACACATGTCCTCAGAATGCTCCATGGCCTTCTAATCACAATGCTCCATGCCCTTGCCATCAAAATTCTCCATTACCCCTGTCATAACAATGTTCCATGAACCCTGACATCACAATGTTCCACGGCCTTGTCATCACAAGGCTCCATGACACTTGTCTTCACAATGCTCCAAGACCCCTTAAATCACAATGATCCATGCCCCTTTTCATCTCATTGCTCCATGAACCCTGTCATCACAATGCATCATGCCAATCATTATAATGATTCAGGCTATTGTCAGCACAATTAAATCAAAATTCTTCATGACCTATGTCATAACAATGATCCAAACCCTTGTGATCACAATATTCCATAACACTTCTCATCACAATGCCCCATGACGCTCGTCATCACAATTATCCATGGTCTTCTCATCACAATGCTCCATGACCTTTGTCATCACAATGTTCAATACACTTGTCATCAAAATGCTCCCTGACACTTGTTGTCTGTATGCTCCTTGAACCCTGTCTTGACAAGGCTCCATGCCTTTTTCATCACAATGATCCATGCCCTTTTCATCACAATGCTCCAGGACCCATGTAATCACAATATTCCATGCCCTTGTCATCACAAAGCTCAATGACGCATGTCTTCAGAATGCTCCTTCGCCTTCTCCTCACAATGCTCCATACCCATGTCATAACAAAGTTCCAAGACCCCTGTAATCACAATGCTCCATGCCCCATTTCATCAGTGTGCTCCAAGAGATTTGTCATCATAGTGCTCCATGGTTTTCTCATCACAATGCTCCAGGACATTATCATCACAGTGCTTCACGACATTGTCCTGAAAATTCTCAATGACCCTTGTCATCATAATGCTCCAAACCCTAGTCCTCACAATGCTCCATTATATTTGTCATCACAATCCTCCGTTACATTTGGCATCACAATTCTCCCTGCCATTGTCATTGCAATGGACCATGACATATGTCATCACAATGCTCCCTGGCACCTGTCTTCACAATACTCCATGACCTTCTCATCACAATGATCCATGTCCTTGTCATCACAATGCACCAAGTCCACTGTCATCACAATAATCTATGAAACCTGTCAGACCAATGATCCATGCCACTGTCATCACAATGCTCCATGCCCTTGTCATCACAATGCTCGATGCCCTTTTCATCACAGTACTACATGACTCCTGTCATCAAAATTCTCCGTTACTCCAGTCATCACAGTTCTTCATAACATTTGTCATCACAATTGTCCATGCCCGCGTCATCACAAGGCTCTGTGACTTTGTAACCACAATGCTCAATGAACTTTTCATCACAATGCTCCGTGATCCTTGTCATCACAATGCTCCATGCCTTTGTCAGAAAAATGCTCCATGACCCTTGTCATCACAATGTGCCACGCGCTTTTAATCACAACGGTCCAAAAATTTGTCATAGCAATGCTCCATAAACCTTTTAATCACAATGATCCATGCCCTTGTCATCACAAAGCTCCATGACACATGTCATCAGAATGTTCCATGGCCTTCTCATCAAAATGCTCCATGCCCTTTTCATTACAGTGCTCAAAGACCCCTGTAATCACAATGCTCCATGCCTCTTTTCATCTCAATGCTCCATGAACCCTGTCATCACAATGCATCATACCCTTCATCATAATGCTTCCGGCTATTGTCAGCACAATGAAATCAAAATTATCCATGACCTCTGTCATCACAATGCTCCATGACCCCTGTCTTCATAATAGTCCATGAACATTTTCAGTCCAATGCTCCATGAACCTTGTCATCACAATGATCCATGTCCTTGTCATCCCAATGCTCCATGACCCCTGTATTCACAATGCTCCGTGACGCTTGTCATCACAGTGCTCCATGACATCTGTCATCACAAAGCTCCATGCCCTTGTCACTACAATGCATCATTCCAACACTCATCGCAATAATCCATGAAACATATTAGACCAATGCTCCATGACCTTTTCATCAAAAGGCTCCATGACCCTTGTCATCACAATGCTCCATGAACTTTTCATCACAATTCTCTTTGATCTTTGTCATCACAATTCTCTATGCATTTCTCAGCACAATGCTCCATGACCATTTTCATCACAATGCTCCATGCTCTTGTCAGCGCAATCCTCCATGACATATGTCATCAAAATGAACCATGCACTTGTCATCACAGTGCCCCACAATCTTGTCATCACAATGCTCCATAAAACTTGTCATCACAATGCTCCATGCACTTCTCATCAAAATGCTCTCACACCACTGATATCACAATGTTACATCACTATTCGTCACAATACTCCCTCACCCCTGACATCATAATGTTCCCTGACTCCTGTAATCACAGTGCTACATGCACATATCATCACAATGTTCGATGACCCCTGGCATCACAATGTTCCATAACCCCTCTCATCAAAATATTCCATGACCCTTTTCATCAAATTGCTCCATGTCCCTGTCATCACAATGCTCCCTGCCCTTCTCATCACAATGCACAACGCCCTTGTCATCAAAATCCTCCATGACTTTTGTCATCAGAAAGATCCATGACCCTTGGCATCACAATGCTCCATGTCATTGTCATCACAATGCTCCATGAACGCTCTCATCACATTGCTCCATGCCCTTGTCATCACAAAGCTCCAAGACACATGTCCTCAGAATGCTCCATGGCCTTCTAATCACAATGCTCCATGCCCTTGCCATCAAAATTCTCCATTACCCCTGTCATAACAATGCTCCATGAACCCTGACATCACAATGTTCCACGGCCTTGTCATCACAAGGCTCCATGACACTTGTCTTCACAATGCTCCAAGACCCCTTAAATCACAATGATCCATGCCCCTTTTCATCTCATTGCTCCATGAACCCTGTCATCACAATGCATCATGCCAATCATTATAATGATTCAGGCTATTGTCAGCACAATTAAATCAAAATTCTTCATGACCTATGTCATAACAATGATCCAAACCCTTGTGATCACAATATTCCATAACACTTCTCATCACAATGCCCCATGACGCTCGTCATCACAATTATCCATGGTCTTCTCATCACAATGCTCCATGACCTTTGTCATCACAATGTTCAATACACTTGTCATCAAAATGCTCCCTGACACTTGTTGTCTGTATGCTCCTTGAACCCTGTCTTGACAAGGCTCCATGCCTTTTTCATCACAATGATCCATGCCCTTTTCATCACAATGCTCCAGGACCCATGTAATCACAATATTCCATGCCCTTGTCATCACAAAGCTCAATGACGCATGTCTTCAGAATGCTCCTTCGCCTTCTCCTCACAATGCTCCATACCCATGTCATAACAAAGTTCCAAGACCCCTGTAATCACAATGCTCCATGCCCCATTTCATCAGTGTGCTCCAAGAGATTTGTCATCATAGTGCTCCATGGTTTTCTCATCACAATGCTCCAGGACATTATCATCACAGTGCTTCACGACATTGTCCTGAAAATTCTCAATGGCCCTTGTCATCATAATGCTCCAAACCCTAGTCCTCACAATGCTCCATTATATTTGTCATCACAATCCTCCGTTACATTTGGCATCACAATTCTCCCTGCCATTGTCATTGCAATGGACCATGACATATGTCATCACAATGCTCCCTGGCACCTGTCTTCACAATACTCCATGACCTTCTCATCACAATGATCCATGTCCTTGTCATCACAATGCACCAAGTCCACTGTCATCACAATAATCTATGAAACCTGTCAGACCAATGATCCATGCCACTGTCATCACAATGCTCCATGCCCTTGTCATCACAATGCTCGATGCCCTTTTCATCACAGTACTACATGACTCCTGTCATCAAAATTCTCCGTTACTCCAGTCATCACAGTTCTTCATAACATTTGTCATCACAATTGTCCATGCCCGCGTCATCACAAGGCTCTGTGACTTTGTAACCACAATGCTCAATGAACTTTTCATCACAATGCTCCGTGATCCTTGTCATCACAATGCTCCATGCCTTTGTCAGAAAAATGCTCCATGACCCTTGTCATCACAATGTGCCACGCGCTTTTAATCACAACGGTCCAAAAATTTGTCATAGCAATGCTCCATAAACCTTTTAATCACAATGATCCATGCCCTTGTCATCACAAAGCTCCATGACACATGTCATCAGAATGTTCCATGGCCTTCTCATCAAAATGCTCCATGCCCTTTTCATTACAGTGCTCAAAGACCCCTGTAATCACAATGCTCCATGCCTCTTTTCATCTCAATGCTCCATGAACCCTGTCATCACAATGCATCATACCCTTCATCATAATGCTTCCGGCTATTGTCAGCACAATGAAATCAAAATTATCCATGACCTCTGTCATCACAATGCTCCATGACCCCTGTCTTCATAATAGTCCATGAACATTTTCAGTCCAATGCTCCATGAACCTTGTCATCACAATGATCCATGCCCTTGTCATCCCAATGCTCCATGACCCCTGTATTCACAATGCTCCGTGACGCTTGTCATCACAGTGCTCCATGACATCTGTCATCACAAAGCTCCATGCCCTTGTCACTACAATGCATCATTCCAACACTCATCGCAATAATCCATGAAACATATTAGACCAATGCTCCATGACCTTTTCATCAAAAGGCTCCATGACCCTTGTCATCACAATGCTCCATGAACTTTTCATCACAATTCTCTTTGATCTTTGTCATCACAATTCTCTATGCATTTCTCAGCACAATGCTCCATGACCATTTTCATCACAATGCTCCATGCTCTTGTCAGCGCAATCCTCCATGACATATGTCATCACAATGAACCATGCACTTGTCATCACAGTGCCCCACAATCTTGTCATCACAATGCTCCATAAAACTTGTCATCACAATGCTCCATGCACTTCTCATCAAAATGCTCTCACACCACTGATATCACAATGTTACATCACTATTCGTCACAATACTCCCTCACCCCTGACATCATAATGTTCCCTGACTCCTGTAATCACAGTGCTACATGCACATATCATCACAATGTTCGATGACCCCTGGCATCACAATGTTCCATAACCCCTCTCATCAAAATATTCCATGACCCTTTTCATCAAATTGCTCCATGTCCCTGTCATCACAATGCTCCCTGCCCTTCTCATCACAATGCACAACGCCCTTGTCATCAAAATCCTCCATGACTTTTGTCATCAGAAAGATCCATGACCCTTGGCATCACAATGCTCCATGTCATTGTCATCACAATGCTCCATGAACGCTCTCATCACATTGCTCCATGCCCTTGTCATCACAAAGCTCCAAGACACATGTCCTCAGAATGCTCCATGGCCTTCTAATCACAATGCTCCATGCCCTTGCCATCAAAATTCTCCATTACCCCTGTCATAACAATGTTCCATGAACCCTGACATCACAATGTTCCACGGCCTTGTCATCACAAGGCTCCATGACACTTGTCTTCACAATGCTCCAAGACCCCTTAAATCACAATGATCCATGCCCCTTTTCATCTCATTGCTCCATGAACCCTGTCATCACAATGCATCATGCCAATCATTATAATGATTCAGGCTATTGTCAGCACAATTAAATCAAAATTCTTCATGACCTATGTCATAACAATGATCCAAACCCTTGTGATCACAATATTCCATAACACTTCTCATCACAATGCCCCATGACGCTCGTCATCACAATTATCCATGGTCTTCTCATCACAATGCTCCATGACCTTTGTCATCACAATGTTCAATACACTTGTCATCAAAATGCTCCCTGACACTTGTTGTCTGTATGCTCCTTGAACCCTGTCTTGACAAGGCTCCATGCCTTTTTCATCACAATGATCCATGCCCTTTTCATCACAATGCTCCAGGACCCATGTAATCACAATATTCCATGCCCTTGTCATCACAAAGCTCAATGACGCATGTCTTCAGAATGCTCCTTCGCCTTCTCCTCACAATGCTCCATACCCATGTCATAACAAAGTTCCAAGACCCCTGTAATCACAATGCTCCATGCCCCATTTCATCAGTGTGCTCCAAGAGATTTGTCATCATAGTGCTCCATGGTTTTCTCATCACAATGCTCCAGGACATTATCATCACAGTGCTTCACGACATTGTCCTGAAAATTCTCAATGACCCTTGTCATCATAATGCTCCAAACCCTAGTCCTCACAATGCTCCATTATATTTGTCATCACAATCCTCCGTTACATTTGGCATCACAATTCTCCCTGCCATTGTCATTGCAATGGACCATGACATATGTCATCACAATGCTCCCTGGCACCTGTCTTCACAATACTCCATGACCTTCTCATCACAATGATCCATGTCCTTGTCATCACAATGCACCAAGTCCACTGTCATCACAATAATCTATGAAACCTGTCAGACCAATGATCCATGCCACTGTCATCACAATGCTCCATGCCCTTGTCATCACAATGCTCGATGCCCTTTTCATCACAGTACTACATGACTCCTGTCATCAAAATTCTCCGTTACTCCAGTCATCACAGTTCTTCATAACATTTGTCATCACAATTGTCCATGCCCGCGTCATCACAAGGCTCTGTGACTTTGTAACCACAATGCTCAATGAACTTTTCATCACAATGCTCCGTGATCCTTGTCATCACAATGCTCCATGCCTTTGTCAGAAAAATGCTCCATGACCCTTGTCATCACAATGTGCCACGCGCTTTTAATCACAACGGTCCAAAAATTTGTCATAGCAATGCTCCATAAACCTTTTAATCACAATGATCCATGCCCTTGTCATCACAAAGCTCCATGACACATGTCATCAGAATGTTCCATGGCCTTCTCATCAAAATGCTCCATGCCCTTTTCATTACAGTGCTCAAAGACCCCTGTAATCACAATGCTCCATGCCTCTTTTCATCTCAATGCTCCATGAACCCTGTCATCACAATGCATCATACCCTTCATCATAATGCTTCCGGCTATTGTCAGCACAATGAAATCAAAATTATCCATGACCTCTGTCATCACAATGCTCCATGACCCCTGTCTTCATAATAGTCCATGAACATTTTCAGTCCAATGCTCCATGAACCTTGTCATCACAATGATCCATGTCCTTGTCATCCCAATGCTCCATGACCCCTGTATTCACAATGCTCCGTGACGCTTGTCATCACAGTGCTCCATGACATCTGTCATCACAAAGCTCCATGCCCTTGTCACTACAATGCATCATTCCAACACTCATCGCAATAATCCATGAAACATATTAGACCAATGCTCCATGACCTTTTCATCAAAAGGCTCCATGACCCTTGTCATCACAATGCTCCATGAACTTTTCATCACAATTCTCTTTGATCTTTGTCATCACAATTCTCTATGCATTTCTCAGCACAATGCTCCATGACCATTTTCATCACAATGCTCCATGCTCTTGTCAGCGCAATCCTCCATGACATATGTCATCACAATGAACCATGCACTTGTCATCACAGTGCCCCACAATCTTGTCATCACAATGCTCCATAAAACTTGTCATCACAATGCTCCATGCACTTCTCATCAAAATGCTCTCACACCACTGATATCACAATGTTACATCACTATTCGTCACAATACTCCCTCACCCCTGACATCATAATGTTCCCTGACTCCTGTAATCACAGTGCTACATGCACATATCATCACAATGTTCGATGACCCCTGGCATCACAATGTTCCATAACCCCTCTCATCAAAATATTCCATGACCCTTTTCATCAAATTGCTCCATGTCCCTGTCATCACAATGCTCCCTGCCCTTCTCATCACAATGCACAACGCCCTTGTCATCAAAATCCTCCATGACTTTTGTCATCAGAAAGATCCATGACCCTTGGCATCACAATGCTCCATGTCATTGTCATCACAATGCTCCATGAACGCTCTCATCACATTGCTCCATGCCCTTGTCATCACAAAGCTCCAAGACACATGTCCTCAGAATGCTCCATGGCCTTCTAATCACAATGCTCCATGCCCTTGCCATCAAAATTCTCCATTACCCCTGTCATAACAATGCTCCATGAACCCTGACATCACAATGTTCCACGGCCTTGTCATCACAAGGCTCCATGACACTTGTCTTCACAATGCTCCAAGACCCCTTAAATCACAATGATCCATGCCCCTTTTCATCTCATTGCTCCATGAACCCTGTCATCACAATGCATCATGCCAATCATTATAATGATTCAGGCTATTGTCAGCACAATTAAATCAAAATTCTTCATGACCTATGTCATAACAATGATCCAAACCCTTGTGATCACAATATTCCATAACACTTCTCATCACAATGCCCCATGACGCTCGTCATCACAATTATCCATGGTCTTCTCATCACAATGCTCCATGACCTTTGTCATCACAATGTTCAATACACTTGTCATCAAAATGCTCCCTGACACTTGTTGTCTGTATGCTCCTTGAACCCTGTCTTGACAAGGCTCCATGCCTTTTTCATCACAATGATCCATGCCCTTTTCATCACAATGCTCCAGGACCCATGTAATCACAATATTCCATGCCCTTGTCATCACAAAGCTCAATGACGCATGTCTTCAGAATGCTCCTTCGCCTTCTCCTCACAATGCTCCATACCCATGTCATAACAAAGTTCCAAGACCCCTGTAATCACAATGCTCCATGCCCCATTTCATCAGTGTGCTCCAAGAGATTTGTCATCATAGTGCTCCATGGTTTTCTCATCACAATGCTCCAGGACATTATCATCACAGTGCTTCACGACATTGTCCTGAAAATTCTCAATGGCCCTTGTCATCATAATGCTCCAAACCCTAGTCCTCACAATGCTCCATTATATTTGTCATCACAATCCTCCGTTACATTTGGCATCACAATTCTCCCTGCCATTGTCATTGCAATGGACCATGACATATGTCATCACAATGCTCCCTGGCACCTGTCTTCACAATACTCCATGACCTTCTCATCACAATGATCCATGTCCTTGTCATCACAATGCACCAAGTCCACTGTCATCACAATAATCTATGAAACCTGTCAGACCAATGATCCATGCCACTGTCATCACAATGCTCCATGCCCTTGTCATCACAATGCTCGATGCCCTTTTCATCACAGTACTACATGACTCCTGTCATCAAAATTCTCCGTTACTCCAGTCATCACAGTTCTTCATAACATTTGTCATCACAATTGTCCATGCCCGCGTCATCACAAGGCTCTGTGACTTTGTAACCACAATGCTCAATGAACTTTTCATCACAATGCTCCGTGATCCTTGTCATCACAATGCTCCATGCCTTTGTCAGAAAAATGCTCCATGACCCTTGTCATCACAATGTGCCACGCGCTTTTAATCACAACGGTCCAAAAATTTGTCATAGCAATGCTCCATAAACCTTTTAATCACAATGATCCATGTCCTTGTCATCACAAAGCTCCATGACACATGTCATCAGAATGTTCCATGGCCTTCTCATCAAAATGCTCCATGCCCTTTTCATTACAGTGCTCAAAGACCCCTGTAATCACAATGCTCCATGCCTCTTTTCATCTCAATGCTCCATGAACCCTGTCATCACAATGCATCATACCCTTCATCATAATGCTTCCGGCTATTGTCAGCACAATGAAATCAAAATTATCCATGACCTCTGTCATCACAATGCTCCATGACCCCTGTCTTCATAATAGTCCATGAACATTTTCAGTCCAATGCTCCATGAACCTTGTCATCACAATGATCCATGCCCTTGTCATCCCAATGCTCCATGACCCCTGTATTCACAATGCTCCGTGACGCTTGTCATCACAGTGCTCCATGACATCTGTCATCACAAAGCTCCATGCCCTTGTCACTACAATGCATCATTCCAACACTCATCGCAATAATCCATGAAACATATTAGACCAATGCTCCATGACCTTTTCATCAAAAGGCTCCATGACCCTTGTCATCACAATGCTCCATGAACTTTTCATCACAATTCTCTTTGATCTTTGTCATCACAATTCTCTATGCATTTCTCAGCACAATGCTCCATGACCCTTGTCATCACAGTGCTCCATGCGCTTGTCAGCACGATGCTCCATGACACATGTCATCACAATGCACCATGCACTTGTCATCACAGGGCTCCACAATCTTTTCATCACAATGCTCCATAAACCTTGTCATCACAATGCTCCATGCACTTCTCATCAAAATGCTCTCTCACCACAGATATCACAATGTTACATAACTATTGGTCACAATACTCCCTCACCCCTGTTATCACAATGTTCCATGACTCCTGTCATCACAATGCTACATGCACTTATCATCACAATGTTCGATGACCCCTGACATCACAATGCTCCATAACACCTGTCATCAAAATGCTCCATGACCCTTTTCATCAAAATGCTCCATGACCCCTGACATCACAATGTTCCATAACCCCTGTCATCAAAATGTTCCATGACCCTGTCATCACAATGCTCCCTGCCCTTCTCATCACAATGCACAACGCACTTGTCATCAAAATGCTCCATGACCTTTGTCATCGCAAAGAACCATGACCATTGGCATCACAATGCTCCATGTCATTGTCATCACAATGCTCCATGAACACTCTCATCACATTGCTCCATGCCTTGTCATCACAAAGCTGCATGACACATGTCATCAGAATGCTCCATGGCCTTCTCATCACAATGCTCCATGTGCTTGCCATCACAATGCTCCATTACCACTGTCATAACAATGTTCCATGACCCCTGCCATCACGATGTTCCGTGGGCTTGTCATCACAAGGCTCCATGACCCTTGTCATCACAATGCTCCAAGACCCCTGTAATCACAATGCTCCATGCCCCTTTTCATCTCAATGATCCATGAACCCTGTCATCACAATGCACCATGCCCATCATCATAATGCTTCATGCTATTGTCATCACAATGAAATCAAAATGCTCCATGACCTCTGTTATAACAATGCTCCAAACCCTTGTGATCACAATATTCCATAACACTTGTCATCACAGTGCCACATGACGCTTGTCATCACAATTATCCATGTCCTTCTCATCACAATGCTCCATGACATTTGTCATCACAAAGCTCAATACCCTTGTCATCACAATGGTCCCTGACACTTGTCATCAGTATGCTCCTTGAACCCTGTCATGACAAGGCTCCATGACTTTTTCATCACAATGTTACATGCCCTTTTCCTCACAGTGCTCCAAGACCCCTGTAATCACAATGCTCCATGCCCTTGTCATCACAAAGCTCCATTAAATTTGTCATAACAATGCTTCATGACCCCTGCCATCACAATGTTCCTCGGCCTTGTCATCACAAGGCTCCATGACCCTTGTCATCACAATGCTCCAAGACACCTGTAATCACAATGCTCCAAGCGCTTGTCATCACAAAGCTCCATGACGCATGTCATCAGAATGTTCCATGGACTTCTCCTCACAATGCTCCATGCCCTTGTCATCACAATGCACCATGCACATTGTCATCACAATAATCTATGAAACTTGTCAGACAATTGCTCCATGCCCCTTTCATCACAATGCTCCATGCCCTTGTCATCACAATGCACCATGCACATTGTCATCACAATAATCTATGAAACTTGTCAGACAATTGCTCCATGCCCCTGTCATCACAATGCTCCATGCCATTGTCAGAACAGTGTTCCATGACCCTTGTCATCACAATGTGCCACGCGGTTTTCATCTCTACAGTCGACAACCTTGTCACTGCAATGCTCCATAAACCTTCTCATCACAATTATCCATGCCATTGTTATCACAATGCTCCATGACCCCTGTCATCACAATGCTCCGTGACTCCAGTCATTACAATGCTTCATGACCTTTGTCATCACAATGGTCCATGCCTTCGTAATCAACAGTCTCTGTGACCTTTTTAACCACAAAGCTCCATGAACTTTTCATCACAAGGCTCTTTGACCCTTGTCATCACAATGCTCTATGCCATTCTCACCACAATGCTCCATGACACTTGTCATCACAATGGTCCATGCACTTGTCAGCACAATATTCCATGACACATGTCATCACAATGCTCCATGACCACTGTCATCACAATGCTCCGTGACTCCAGTCATCACAATGCTTCATAATGTTTGTCATCACACTGGTCCATGTCCGCATCATCACAAGTATCTGTGACCTTTGTAACCACAATGCTCCATGAACTTTTCATCACAATTCTCTGTGTCCCTTGTCATCACAATGCTCCAAGTCTTTGTCAGAACAATGCTCCATGACCATTGTCATCACAATGTGCCACACGTGTTTCATCACAACGGTGAACAAACTTGTCATTGCAATGCTCCTTAAAAATTGTAATCACGGGCCTCCCTGGTGGCGCAGTGGTTGAGAGTCTGCCTGCCGATGCAGGGGATACGGGTTCGTGCCCCGGTCCGGGAGGATCCCATATGCCGCGGAGCGGCTGGGCCCGTGAGCCATGGCCGCTGAGCCTGCGCATCCGGAGCCTGTGCTCCGCAACGGGAGAGGCCACAACAGTAAGAGGCCCGCATACTGCAAAAAAAAAAAAAAAAAAAAAAAAAAAATTGTAATCACAATGCTCCATGCACTTCTCATCCAAATGCTCTCTCACCAGAGATATCACAATATTCCATCACTAGTCATCACAATACTCCCTCACCCCTGGAATCACAATGTTCCATGACCCTGTCATCACAATGCTACATCCCCTTATCATCACAATGTTCCATGACACCTGACATCACAATGTTCCACAACCCCTGTCATCAAAATGCTCCATGACCCTTTTCATCCCAAAGCTCCATGAACCCTCGCATCACAATGTTCTATAACCCCTGTCATCAAAATGTTCCATTACACTTTTCATCAAATTGCTGCATGACCCTCTCATCAAAATTATCCCTGCCCTTCTCATCACAATGCACCACGCCCTTGTCATCAAAATGCTCCGTGACTTTTGTCATCACAAAGCTCCATGACCCTTGACATCACAATGCTCCATGTCATTGTCATCACAATGCTACATGAACCCTCTCATCATATTGCTCTTGCCCTTGTCATCACAAAACTCTATGATTCTTGTCTTCACAATGCTCGATGCCCTTCTCATCACAATGCTCCATGCCCTTGTCATTAAAATCCTCTATGATCATTGTATCACAGTGTTCCGTGCTCTTGTCATCACAATGCTCCATGCCCACTCTCATCACAATAATCCATGAAACATTTCACACCAATGTTTCCTGTCCTTCTCATCACAATGCTCCATTACACCTTTCATAACAATGTTCCATGACCCCTGCCATCACAGTGTTCCACGGCCTTGTCATTCACAAGGCTTCATGACACTTGTCATCACAATGTTACAAGACCCCTGTAATCACAATGCTCCATGCCCTTTTCATCACAAAGCTCCATGACGCATGTCATTAGAATGTTCCATGGACTTCTCATCACAATGCTCCATGCCCTTGTCATCACAATGCTCCAAGACACTTTTTATCACAATGCTCCATCCCCCTTTTCATCTCAAAGCTCCATGAATCCTATCATCACAATGCACCATGCCCATTATCATAATGCTTCAGGGTATTTTCATCACAATGAAATCAAAATGCTCCATGACATCTGTCATCACAATGCTCCAAACCATTGGGATCACAATGTTCCATAACACTTCTCATCATAACAACCCATGATGCTCATAATCACAATTATCCATGGTCTTCTCATCACTATGCTCCATAACCTTTGTCATCACAATGCTCAATACACTTGTCATCACAATGCTCCCTGACACTTGTCGTCTGTATGCTCCTTGAACACTGTCATGACAAGGCTCCATGCCTTTTTCATCACAATGTTCCATGCCCTTTTCATCACAATGCTCCAAGACACCTGTAATCACAATGCTCCATGCATTTGTCATCACAGTGCTCCATGACGCATTCATCAGAATGCTCCATGGCCTTCTCTTCACAATGCTCCATGCCCTTGTCATCACAATGCTCCAAGACCCCTGTAATCACAATGCTCCCTGCCGCTTGTCATTATAGCGCTCCATGACGCTCGTCATCACAATTATCCATGGTCTTCTCATCACAGTGCTCCACGGTCTTGCCATCACAGTGCTCCATGCCCTGGTCATCACAATGCTCTATGTTCCCTGTCATCACAATTCTCCACGTTCTTGGCATCACTATGTTCCATGACACTTCCCATCACAGTGTTAAATGCTTTGTCATCACAATACTGCACAAGCTTGTCATCAGAATACTCCATGACCCTTGTCATCACAATGATCCATGACCCCTGTCATCACAATGCTCCATGAGACGTATCATCACAATGCTCTATGCCCTTTCTCATTACAGTGCTCCATGATGCTCGTCACCAGAATTATCCATGGTCTTCTCATCACAGTGCTCCACGGTCTGGCCATAACAATGCTCCATGCCCTGGTCATCACAATGCTCCATGTCCCTTGTCATCACAATTCTCCACGTCCTTGTCATCACAGTGCTCCATGACAGTTCTCATCCCCATGTTACATGCTCTTGTCATCACAATTCTCCATGCACTTGTCATCGCAATGCCCCATGACCCCTGTTATAGCAAGCTCCATTCCTTTGTCATCACAATGCTTCACGAATTTTTCATCAAAATTCTCAAAGGCCGTTGTCATCACAATGCTCCATGCCCTTGTCATCAAAATGCTCCATGACCCTTGTCATCTCAATGCTCCAAGCCCTTGTCGTCACAGTGCTCCATTACCTTTGTCATCACAATCCTCCCTAACACTTGGCATCACAATGCTCCATGTCATTGTCATCACAATGGAACATGAAATATGCCATCACAATGCTCCCTGACACCTGGCTTCACAATACTCCATGACCTTGTCATCATAATGCTCCATTCCCTTGTCATCACAATGTGCCATGCCCACTGTCAACACAATTATCTATGAAACTTGTCAGACCAATGCTTCATGCTCCTGTCATCACAATGCTACATGACCCCAGTCATCTCAATGCTCCATGTGTCCCGTCATCACAAGGCTGCATGACCTGTGTCACCACAAATGTCAATGTCCTCATCATCACAAGGCTCTGTGAAATGTGTCACCACAATGCTCCATGAACTTTTCATCACAATGCTCAATGTCATTGTCATCACAATGCTCCCTGAACGCTCTCATCACATTGCTCAATGACCTTGTCATCACAAAGCTCCATGACGCATGTCATCAGAATGCTCCATGGCCTTCTCATCACAATGTTCCATGCACTTGCCATCACAATTCTCCATTAACCGTGTCATAACAATGTGCAGAGATGCTGAGGTGGCAGGTTTCACCCCACCCCACATTTGTTTGGCGACCTTAGGCTGACGGTTTTTGCCAGCCTAGATGCTCTGACCAGTAGTCTGTGCTTTCTTTAATTAGGTCCCTGAATTAATGTACAAACAGCACCATGTGTCAGAACCCTGCCCGCGCAACTCCCAGACAGTCCAGGGTCAGTGGTGATCCAGGACCATGACGTCCACTGAGTCAACGGCCTTTAGAAGTAGCCAGCAGTCCAGCCGGTCATATTGGCCACCATCACTGCGGTGTCTGTAGGGTTTTCTATGGTGAAAGCGTGATATACATTTCCCCCGCCAAGCTTATTAGCTCCCCTCTGGGTGCAGTAAGTCCTGCAAGCAGTAGTCTGCTCTTCCGGGGCACAGTCTTGTTGTTTTCTGAGAGAAACTCCAGGTCAAGTGATGGTCACACCAGTCATCTTGGGGCCCCGTTGCCCGGGTTTGTCTCTCTGGAGGTGGAGTTGGAGGGCCTCCTCACTCGATGTCAGTGTGTCCACAGAGCGACACCTGCAACTTCAGGGCATGATGGGTGGTTAGGATGACGACGTGGGGTCCTTTTCCCTTAGGAGGGAGCTGGCCTTGTGGGCGGCTGATTTCTAGCTTTTTAGATACCCCAGTATCCTGGCCTGATGAGTCGGTGGGCAAAGCCCTTGGTGACCATAGTTTATCATACCTGAAGGGCATTCTTCTGTTGCTCCATTTCAAGTGGTCCCAGTTTTTGCACTAAGTCTCCAAAGGCAATTAACCTTTGACCGGGTATGTAAAGGTCAAAGGGTTTAGCTAAATTAGGGAGTTCCTGGGCAAGGGTCTAAATTTACTGCTCTTTCCATTCTTGAAAGGCTGCTTCTGGGTTCTATTCAAAAGGATCATCATCTTTTCCTGTCAGTGTTTCAGGTAGAGGCCCAGCTATCAGACTGTAGTTAGGGATCCAGATGCAGAAAACCTTGGCCTCCCCAGGAACCCCTAAGCTGTCTTCTAGTTTTAGAAGAGGTAAGGCTGCAAATGGCTTCTTCCCTATCCTGGGATGCGTTTCCCCGAATATCTGTGAGAATGAAGCCCAGGCATGTCACCTGAGCCTGGGATATTTGAGCCTTTTTCTTGGACACTTTCTATCCTTTCTTGGCTAGGTAGTTCAGAGGCAACTTTAGTAGGCCTGGCGATCAGAATATCATCTGCATATTGAAGGAGGGTTCCCTTTTACAGAGGTAGAACGTTTAGGTCTTTAGAGGACATTTCCCCAATGATGATGTGGGGATTTTTGAACCATTGGGGCAGGACGGCCCAGCATTATTGCTTTTGTTGCAAGTTGTGTCCTGCCACTCACAAGCCAAAAATTCTTGTGACTCTGAGATGAATGGAATACAGAAGAAGGCATCATTGAAGTGTAATACAGAATGCCATGGCCTGGTGGATGGTAGAATCAGCAGCAGGGTGTAGGAAATAGGAGCTACTGGATGTATATCCTCGGTGGCTTCACTGACTGTCCTGATATCCTTTACCAGGTCTCCAGCAGCCCATGGGGCTCTCGTGGTCAGGCCAATCCCAGGATATGGAGCTCACCTGGGCTGCACCCCCCACCCCACAGCCCACGGGGCTATCGTGTTCAAGTCCCTCCCAGGGTATGGAGCTCACCTCTGCAGCTACCCAGCATCCCATGGGGCTCTCCTAGTCAGGCCCTTCCCAGGATACAGAACTCCCCTGGGCAGGTACCCCAGCAGGGCTGGACACACAGGAACTGTGCACATAGCCCACCTTGCAGAGAACCCCCAGCTCACCTGTTGCTCACAGCTGACACAGAACACCTCAGAGCAGGACTTGAACTAACAAACAGCAGCTCTGACAGGTCTGTGACCCTGGCTATCACTCTGTGCAGCCTCTCTCTGCCTGGTCTTCCAGACACTTCCACTGCAGCCAGGGCACCAGGCCTCTGTCTCCACCCACCATCACTCCTCTCCCTGACTCCTGGGTTCCTCTCATTAGGATAGGGTCTTCTTGAAGTTTTTTTCCACTCATGGACCAGATAAAATGATAAGAAAACAAGCCGCAGCTGCAGCCCCTTGTCTAGCCTGACTCTCTAAGGCCCACACCTGTTCCTTGGGCCTGGCCCGTTTAGCAAGGTTCATTTTCTGCTACTGTGAGCCCCTGAGGGGTGAGGATTGGCTGATTTGGGCAGCCTGACACTGCCTGCCAACCCTCCCCAGGTGTGCCAGGGTTGAGGTCAATATAAACACCTCTCCAGTCAGCAAGAGCCCCTGTAGCTGTGCCTGACGCCATATTCTCTGCCCCGTCAGCAGTGTCGGCCCTGGGGTGGTGGTAGGGAGTGAGGGGCCGTGGATTTATGGGTGGCCCAGTTTGAGTGGGGCTCTGCTGGACTTTTCGCAGGAGTTGCTAGGCTGCCACCTGCTAAAGAAGAGGATGTGTCATCCATACCTGCCGCTGGATTTTCTCCCCAGGCAGAGGTGAGGAAGTAAAAAAGCAGTGTGGGCCGTGGCAGGAGGGGTATCTCAGGCAGGGAAATGGAAAGCTTCCAGAAGGGCATCTGGGGCCAGGACCATCCTGGCTGGCCTGCAGGCACCAAGTCGGCCTGCGTGCTGTCGCTGGTGTGGCTCCACAGCCCTTCCTCTAGGCTTGCAAGTGCTTGTACATATCCAGGTGTTTTACCTGGAAACGGTGGGAAGAGTTCAGCTGCAGCAGGACTGGGGCTCAGCTCACATTTACTCACAGACGCCTCAACACAGTCCCCCAGCTTTGCAATGAGGATGCTCCTTGTGGGGGGTAGCGCTGCTGAGTGCATGGGAGACGATTTCCCACCTCTGACCAACTTAAGAATTTTTTACCACTGGAGCAAGTGCCCTGATACGATTTTCCTCTGTATCACTGGTGGGTTCTGTTTTTTTTTATTATTTTTTTTTCTTTTTTTCTTTTTGGTTCAAGGTAGATTTTATTTATTCCTCTTTTTTTTTTTAATTTTGGAGATATAAACATGGAAATAATGCATTAATATAAAGATATCTATGTGAAGGGAAAAACTTTTTTTCTATTTTATTTTATTAAATGTTATTTATTTATTTTTATTTTTTTAAAATTTATTTATTTCTTTTATACAGCAGGTTCTTATTGGATATCTATTTTATACATATAAGTGTGCACAAGTGAATCCTAGTCTCCCAATTCATCCCACCACCACCCTCACATGGTGTTCCCGCCTTGGTGTCCATATGTTTGTTCTCTACATCTGTGTCTCTATCTCTGCCCTGCAAACCGGTTCATCTGTACCATTTTTCTAGGTTCCACATATATGCATTAATATACAATATTTGTTTTTCTCTTTCTGACTTACTTCACTCCGTATGACAGTCTCTAGATCCATCAAGGTCTCTACAAATGACCCAATTTCATTCCTATGTATGGCTGAGTAACATTCCATTGTATATATGTACCACGTCTTTATCCATTCGTCTGTCTGTGGTCACTTAGGTTGCTTTCATTACCAGGCTATAGTAAATAGTGCTGCAATGAATATTGTGGTGAATGTATCTTTTTGATTTATGGTTTTTTCTGGGTATATGCCCAGTAGTGGGATAGCTGGATTATATGGTAATTCTATTTTTAGTTTTTTAAGGAACCTCCATACTGTTCTCCATAGAGACTGTATCGATTTACATTCCCAACAATAGTGGAAGAAGGTTCCTTTTCTCCACACCCTCTCCAGCATTTGTTGTTTGTAGATTTTCTGATGATGTGATGTGATACCTCATTGTAGTTTCAATTTCCATTTCTCTAATAGTTAGTGATGTTGAGCAGATTTTCATGTGCGTACTGGCCATCTCTATGTCTTCTTGGAAGAAATATCTATTTAGATCTTCTTCCATTTTTGTATTGGGTTGTTTGTTTTATTAATATTGAGCTGCATGAGCTGTTTATATATATTGGAGATTAATCATTTGTCCATTGATTCGTTTGCAATTATTCTCTGCCATTCTGAGGGTTGTCTTTTCACCTTGTTTGTGGTTTCCTTTGCTTTGCAAAAGCTTTTAAGTTTCATTATGTCCCATCTGTATAGTTTTCTTTTTTACTTCATTACTATAGGAGGTGGATCAAAAAAGATCTTGCTGTGATTTACGTCAGAGTATCCTTCGTAAGTTTTCCTCTCAGAGTTTTATACTGTCTGGTCTTACATTAAGGTCTCTAATCCATTTTGAATATATTTTTATGTATGGTGTTGGGGAGTGTTCTAATTTCATTCTTTTACATGTAGCTGTCCATATTTCCCAGCACCAATGATTGAAGAGACTGTCTTATCTCCATTGTATAGTCTTGCTTCCGTTGTCATAGATTAGTTGATCATAGGTGTGTAGGTTTATCCCTGGGCCTTCTTTCTTTTTATTTTTTTCCTTTTACACGTTTATTGGAGTATAATTGCTTTACAATGGAGTGTTCGTTTCTGCTGTATAACAAAGTGAATCAGCTATACATATACAAATATCACCAGATCCCCTCCCTCTTGCATCTCCCTCCCACACTCCATATCCCACACCTTTATGTGGTCACAAAGCACCGAGCTGATCTCCCTGTTCTATGTGGCTGATTCCCAGTAGCTATCGGTGTTACATTTGGTAATGTATTTATGTCCATGCCACTCTCTCACTTCGTCCGAGCTTACCCATCCCCCTTCCGGTGTCCTCAAGTCCTTTCTCTATGTCTGTGTCCTTAATCCTGTCCTGCCACTAGGTTCTTCAAAATCTTTTTTTTTCTTCATTAGATTCCGTATATCTCTGTTAACATACAGTATTTGTTTTTCCCTTTCTGACTTACTTCACTGTGTAGGACAGATTCTAAGTCCATCCACCTCAGTACAAATAACTCAGTTTTGTTTCTTTTTATGGCTGAGTAATATTCCATTGTATATATGTGCCAGATCTTCTTTATCCATTCATCTGTCGATGGACACTTAGGTTGCTTCCATGTCCTGGCTATTGCAAATAGAGCTGCAATGAACATTTTTCTACATAACTCTTTTTGAATTATGGTTTTCACAAGGCAAATGTCCAGTAGTTGGATTGTTGTGTCATATGGTACTTCTATTGTAAGTTATTGAAAGGACCCTCCGTACTGTTCTCTCTAGTGCCCATATCAATTTACATTCCCACCCACAGTGCAAGTGTGTTCCCTTTTCTCCAATAAAGGCCTCTCCAGCGTTTATTGTTTTGTAGATTTTTTTGATGATTGCCACTCTGACTGCTGTGAGGTGATACCTCACGGTAGTTTTGATTTGCATTTCTCTAATGATTAGTGATGTTCAGCATCCTTTCATGTGTTTCTTGGTAATCTGTATATCTTCTTTGGAGAAATGTCTATTTAGGTCTTCTGCCCGTTTTTGGATTGGGTTGTTTGTTTTTGTGATATTGAGCTACATGTGGTGCTTGTAAAGTTTGGAGATTAATCCTTTGTCAATTGCTTCATTTGAAAATATTTTCTCCCATTCTGAGGGTTGTTTTTGCATCTTGTTTATGTTTTCCTGTACTGTGTAAAAGCTTTTAAGTTTCATTAGGTCCCATTTGATGATTTCTGTTTTTATTTCCATTTCTCTAAGTGGTGGGTCAAAAAGGATCTTGCTGTGATTTATGTCATAGAGTGTTCTGCCTATGGTTTCCTCTAAGTGTTTTATAGTGTCTGGTCTTATATTTAGATCTCTAATCAATTTAGAGTTTATATTTGTGTATGGTGTTATGGAGTGTTCTAATTTCATTCTTTTATGTGGAGTGGTCCAGTTTTTCCAGTACCAATTACTGAAGAGACTGTCTTTTCTCCATTGTATATCCTTAGCTCCTTTGTCATAGATGAGATAGCCATAAGTATGTAGGTTTATCTCTGGGCTTCCTGTCCTGTTCCATTGATCTGTGTTTATGCCAATCTACATACACTTGATTCCATTATGGAGACATATAAATACATAGGTTTCAAGGTTATTACCAGTCAGATATATTCCTCTTCAGTGAATAGGGTGTTTTGTGTCCAGTTCATTGAGAAAGGAGTAGGTCTTGTCTATTACATATTTGGTATATGGAAAGGGATCTGTGCTAATTTCAAACTCTGCTTTTACACATCACCCCACGGCACCTTTCCCCTTAAGGAGGCGTAGGTGTGTTTTCTAAATGTGTAACTCTGTTCTCTTTTGAAATTCAGTTCATGTGTGGCCATGTTTACATTTCCTCTATAAGTGATATATTACAATAAGTTTCTTTTCCTTTGTGGCTCACTTCACTTAGCATCATCGTACCTAAAGCCACTCATTATGCTGCTATTGGCCTTATGACATTGATTTTATGTTTGAGTGACATTCCATTGTATATAAGTACCACAACATCTATATCCATTTTTTTTTCTTTTACTGGGATATTTAAAGTGTACCGAAGTCGAGGTTCTTGTAAACAGAGCAGCCCTAAAGATTGGGCTGTCTGTGTGTTGTGGATTTTTAGTTTTCCCAAAATACACGCCCATGAGTGGAAGTGTGCTATGCTCTGTAGCTCTGTTTTAGAAAACAACATACAGTTCTCCAGAGAGGCTGTTGGCAATTTACATCCTGTCCATCGGCGTAACCAGGCTCCCTTTTCTCCATGGCCTGTCCTGCATTTGTGGTTTTTACACTATTTGTGGATGGCCCTTTTGACTGGAGGTAAGGGACACTTCTCTGTAGTGTGGATTTCCAATGCCTGATGGCTTGCTTGGCCAAGAAGCGCCTATGCATTTTTTCCCGAATATATTCAAGAAAATACACATAGTCCCTTTTCAGCCAAGGGCAACATTGTCGAAATTCTGTTGCTTTTCATGTGCTTTAAAGACGACTCCAATCTACCTCTTGAAATCCGTTTCCTTCAATTCTGCCTTGCATTCAAATCCTCTTCACTGCCTTACCTCAATATATTTCTGGATGATAGTTGTCCTTTATAACTCTGCAAGTTTGTGAATTGCTGTGCCCCTGATTTCCATTTTTCAACTCGCCTATTTGTGAGCTGGCTGCAATACCGCAGGATGGCTTTAGGCCCTAGTCTGGTTCCTAGGCTTCAGGCTGAGCCTTTGGTTAATTCTTCTTCCTGATGGGAAACTAGAGTGACATGTGCCCATCCAAACACCTACCGCTTATCTCTCATTTATTTCACCTCTTCCTGTTCATCCGCTGCACAATTTGCAAACTGTGCATAACAGGATGGTAAAGACGCTGACACTCAAAGAGGGGAGATTTTTAGTAATGCAGATGGAATGGCGAAGCCGAGCACGACAAAAGGAAAAATGAGGTACCTTTTAGAAAACTTTCCCAATTACACAGTGTACCATCCAGTGGATTTCCCATGCATGATTTAACTGTAGGAGGATTCCCTTACACCTGGAGAGTTGGGACCACTAGAATGGGTAGCACACAGTATTGCTCTAAGTGGTGTTCTTCTGTTCACACAACCTCAGCAATCTTGTCCGCCCCAAGTGTCCAGTCTTATGTCTCATCCAGCTGTGGGTGTAAAGGTGGTCAATCTAGCTTGCATCACAGGCCCTGAACGTAATTTTTAAGACTTTCTCTCTGTTTTTGCATTTTGCTTTTGAAATTTATTTTTATAAGTGGGTTTAACTGAATTTCAGTGCTGTGTTCATGCCGTTATACACACACATGATTCCTTTATGGAGAGATGAGAATACATATGTTTTAAAATTCTTAGAGTCATATATATTCCTCAGAAATGAATAAGGGTTTTTGAGTCCAGTTCATTATGCCGGGAGTAGGTGCGGTCTATTAAATACTTGGTTTATGTAACGGTATGTGTGCTAATTTAAAACTGTGGTTTTATGCATCACCTCACCTCGCCTTTCCCATTAAGCGGGAAGAAGATTCTTTTCTAAATGTGTGACTCTGTTGTGTTTCTAATTCAGTTCATGTGTAGTCATGTGTACACTCCCACTATGAGTGATATCTTATGATAAGACTCGTTACTCTGTTATCTTTCCTAAATCAGTTCATGTGTAGCCATGTTTTCAGGACCTTCATAAGTGATATCTTATGATAAGTTTCTTTTTCTGTGTGACTTATTTCACTTAGAATCATCGTACATGAGACCACTCATTTTACTGCTACTGGCCTTATGACATTAATGTCATGGCTGAGGGATATTCCATCGTACGTAAGTACCACAATTTCTTGAATCATTTTTGTCTTTCCTGGGATATTTAAGGTGTACCCAAGTTGAGGTTCTTGTAAGCAGTGCAGCCCTAAATTTGGGCATGGATGTGTCTTATCGATTTTCAGTTTTCCAAAGGTATATTCCCTAGACGGGAACTGCCCTTGGATTTTTAGCTCTGTTTTTTATTTGATATAGGGAACACAATGCACTCCTCCAGAGAGGTAGTTGGCAATTTATATCCTGCCCTTTAGACTAACAAGGTTCACGTATCTCCAGGGCCTATCTTGACTTTCTGGTTTCTACACATTTTTCGGATATCCCTTTTGACCTGTGGGAAGTGATCGTTCTTTTAGTGAAGATTTGCATTGCCCGTTTGCTTGCTTGGCCAAAAAGGGCATATGCTTTCTTTCCTGAATATATTCAGGATAAAACACATACGCCCTTTTTGGCCAAGTGCATCACTGTCGAAGTTGTGCCCCTCTTCCTGTGCTTCAAAGTCGATTCCAATGTACTTCATGAAATCTGTATCCTGTTATTCTGCCTCATATTCAAATCCGCCTCATTGCCTTCCCTCAATAGATTTTTGGAGGATAGTTGTCCTTTATTACTCTGCCAATTTGTGAATTGCTGTGCCCCTGAGCTCCATTTTTCAGCTCGCTTTTTTGTGATCTGACCGCAAATCCACAATTTTGGTTCAGGACTTATACTCGTTCCTACAGGCAGGCTGAGACTTTGGTAAATTCTTCTTCCTGATGGGAAATTAGAGTGACATGTGCCCGTCCAAATGCCTAACAACTACTCTCTAATTGGTTCTCCCTCTTCCCTTTCATCCTCTGCCTAATTGCTAACCTGTGCGAACCAGGAAGTTAAAGGGGATGTCTCTCCAAGTAGGGATATTGATAGTAAAGCAGTTAAAAGGTCAAACCGGAGCACCAGGAGAGGGACTATTCGTTGAGTTTTAGATACCATTCATATCCACAGTGTTTCCATTCCCTAGGATTCCCGTACATGTTATAGCTCTAGTAATAATCCCTTCAACCAGGAGAGTTGGGACCAATGCAATATGAGCAACACATTATTGCTTTAAAGGGTCTTCATTTGCTCACCCAACCTCACCAATCCTCTCAATCACAAGTATCCAGCCATAAGACACATCCAGCTGTCATTGTAGATATGGTCATTTCAGGTTTCATCAGAGCCCCTGAAGGAATTGTAAACAATTTCCCTGTTTTTGTTTTGTTTTTGAAATTCCTTTTTATAGTGGGTTTGAGCTGATTCTCACAGCCATGTTTATGCCAGTCGAGACACACTTGAATCCCTTAAGGACACATTTCAATACATAGGTTTTAAGAATTTACTAATCAGATATATTCCTCTGCGGGGAATATGGGGTGTTGAGTCCCTTTCACTGAGGAAGGTGTAGGTCTTGTCTATTCCCTATTAGGGTTTTGGATTGGTACCTGTACTAATATCAAACTCTGGTTTTATGCATCACCCCACCTCTCCTTCCCCCTTGAGCAGGCATAAGTGTTTTCTAAATGTGAGACTCTTCTCTTTCCTAACTCAGTTCATGTGTAGCCATGTTTACAGGTTCTTCGTAAGTGATATCTTATGATAAGTTTCTTTTTTTGTGTGACTTATTTCACTTAGAATCATCGTACCTGAATCCACTCATTTTGCTCCTACTGGTCTTAAGACATTGATTTCATGGCTGAGGGATATTCCATCGTACGTAAGTACCACAATTTTTTGAACCATTTTTATATTTCATGGGATATTTAAGTTGTACCCAAGTTGAGCTTCTTGTAAGCAGTGCAGCCCTAAATATTGGTGTGTCTCTGTCATATTGAATTTCAATTTTCCCAAGGTATATTCCCTAGACTGGAAGTGCCCTTGGCTCTGTAGCTCTGTTGTTTATTGTTTTAGGGAACACAATGCACTCCTTCAGAGAGGCAGTTGGCAATTTACATGACGCCCATCAGCATAACAAGGCTCCCTGTTCTCCAGGACCTGTCTTGCCTTTCTGATTTTTAAATATTTTGCGGATGTCCCTTTTCACAGGTGGGAAGTGATACTTCTTAGTAGTGCAGATTTGCATTGCCTGCTTGCTTGCTTGGCCAAAAAGGGCGTATGCGTTTTCTCCTGAATATATTCAGGAGAAAACACATACGCACTTTTTGGCCAAGTGCATTATTGTAGAAGTTGTGCCCCTCTTCCTGTGTTTAAAGATGATTCCAACGCACCTCTTGAAATCTGTTTTTTGCTATTCTGCCTTGCATTGATGGCCGCCTCGTTGCGTTCCCTAACCAGATTTTTGGATGCTAGTTGTCCTTTATTACTCTGCCAGTTTGTGAATTGCTGTGCCCCTGAGGTCCATTTTTCAACTCGATTTTTGTGAGCTGAATGCAAGTCCAAAATTTTGGTTCAGGAACTATACTGGTTCCTGGTGGGTGGCTGAGACTTTGGTTAATTCTTCTTCCTGCCAGGAAATCAGAGTGACATATGCCCCTCCAAATGTCTAACAACTACTCTCTCATTGGTTCTCCTTCTTCCCTTTCATCCTCTGCCAAATTGGCAACCTGTGTGAAACAGCAGGTTAAAGGGGCTGTCTCTCCAAGTTGGGAGATGGATAGTAAAGCAGTTGGAAACTAAAACCGGAACACCAGGAGAGGGACTATTAGTTGAGGTTTAAAAACCTTTCGTATTCACAGTGTGTCCATTCTCTAGGTTTCCCGTACATGTTATAGATGTAGTAATATTCCCTTCAACCTGGAGAGTTGGGACCCATGGAATGGGTGCCACGAATTATTGCTTTAAAGTGTCTGCATTTCCTTACACAATCTCACCTATCGTCTCACACCCAAGTGTCCAGCCTTATGCCACATCCAGCTCTCGTTGTAGATAGCGTCATTCCAGATTTCATCAGAGACCCTGAAGGAATTGTAAAGAATTTCCCTGTTTTGTTGTTTTGTTTTTGAAATTCCTTTTTATAGTGTGTTTGAGCTGATTCTCACTGCCATGGTTATGCCAGTCTAGACACACTTGTTTCCCTTATGGAAACATATGAATACATAGGTTTTAAGATTCTTACTAGTAAGATATATTCCTCTGCGGGGAATATGGGGTGTTGAGTCCCTTTCACTGAGGAAGGTGTAGGTCTTGTCTATTCCGTATTAGGTTTTTGGAATGGTACATGTGCTTATATCAAACTCTGGTTTTATGCATCACCCCACCTTTCCATCACTCTTAAGCATGCATAAGATTGTTTTCTAAATGTGAGACTCTGTTCTCTTCCCTAACTCAGTTCATGTGTAGCCATGTTTACAGGATCTTCATAAGTGATATCTTATGATAAGTTCCTTTTTTCTGTGTGACATATTTCACTTAGAATCATCGTACCTGAATCCACTCATTTTGCTGCTACTGGACTTATGACATTGATTTCATGGCTGAGGGATATTCCATCGTACGTATATACCACAATTTTTTGAACCATTTTTATCTTTCCTGGGATATTTAAGGTGTACCCAAGTTGAGGTTCTTGTAAGCAGTGCAGCCCTAAATTTGTGGGTGGTTCTGTCTTACTTATTTTCAGTTTTCCCAAGGTATATTCCCTAGACTGGAATTGCCCTTGTCTGTAGCTGTCTTGTTTACTTGTTTTAGAGAACACAATGCACTCATCCAGATAGGCAGTTGGCAATTTACTTCCCGCCCATCAGCATTACAAGGCTCGATGTTCTCCAGGGAATGTCTTGTCTTTCTGGTTTTTACACATTTTGTGGATGTCCATTTTGACCGGTAGGAAGTGATACTTCTTTGTAGTTCAGATTTGCATTGCCCGGTTACTTGCTTGGCAAATAATGGCGTATGCGTTTTCTCCTGAATATATTCAAGAGAAAACGCATATGCTCTTTTTGACCAAGTGCATCATTGTCGAAGTTTTGCCCCTCTTCCTTTGCTTTACAGGTGATTCCAACATACCTCATGTAATCTGTTTCCTGCTATTGTGCCTCGCTTTCAAGTCCGCATCGGAGCCTTCCTTCAAAAGATTTTTGGACGATAGTTGTCCTTTATTATTCTGCCAGTTTGTGAATTGCTGTGCCCCTGAGCTCCATTGCTCAACTCGTTATTTGTGAGCTGACCGCAAGTCCAAAATTTTGGTTCAGGACCTATACTGGTTCCCGGTGGGTGACTGAGACTTTGGTTAATTCTTCTTCCTGCCGGGCAATTATAGTTACATATTCCCGTCCAAATGCCTAACAGCTACTCTCTCATTGGTTCTCCCTCTTCGCTTTCATCCCCTGCCAATTTGGCAACCTGTGTGAACCAGGAGGTTAAAGGGCCTGTCTCTCCAAGTTGGGTGATTGATAGTAAAGCAGTTGGAGAGTGAAACCGGAGCAGCAGAAGAGGGACTATTAGTTGAGTTTTAGAAAACTTTCGTATTCACAGTGTTTCCATTCTCTAGGTTTCACGTTCCTGTTATAGCTGTAGTAATATTCACTACAACATGTTGAGTTGGTACCCATGGAATGGAGCCCACGCATTATTGCTATAAATGGTCTGC
Source organism: Mesoplodon mirus (assembly GCF_964341445.2). Lineage (NCBI taxonomy): Eukaryota > Metazoa > Chordata > Mammalia > Artiodactyla > Ziphiidae > Mesoplodon > Mesoplodon mirus. Next base: position 3,117,669 of record NW_028295813.1, on the reverse strand, counting down.
GTTTGCTCACCCAATCTCACCAATCGTCTCAGTCCCATGTGTCCAGCCTTATGCCACATCCAGCTGTCATTGTAGATAGGGTCATTACATGTTTCATCATATACCCTGAAGGAATTGTATAGAATTTACCTTTTCTTTTGTTTTTGAAATTCCTTTTTATACTGGGTTTGAGCTGATTCTCGCTGCCATGTTTATGCCAGTCTAGACACACTTGATTCCCTTACGGAGACATATCAATACATAGGTTTTAAGTTTCTTACTAGTCGGATATATTCCTCTGCGGGAAATATGGCGTTTTGAGACCCTTTCACTGAGGAAGTTGTAGGTCTTGTCTATTCCATAGTTGCTTTTTGGAACGGTACCTGTGCTTATATCAAACTCTGGTTTTATGCATCACCCCACCTCTCCTTCCCCCTTAAGCAGGCATAAGAGTGTTTTCTAATTGTGAGACTCTGTTCTCTTTCCTAACTCAGTTCATGTGTAGCCATGTTTACAGGACCTTCATAAGTGATATCTTATGATAAGTTTCATTTTCTGTGTGACTTATTTCACTTAGAATCATCGTACATGAATCCACTCATTTTGCTGCTACTGGTCTTATGACATTGATTTCATGGCTGAGGGTTATTCCATCGTACGTAAGTACCACAATTTTTTGAACCATTTTTATATTTCCTGGTATACTTAAGGTGTACCCAAGTTGAGGTTCTTGTAAGCAGTGCAGGCCTAAATTTTGCGGTGGCTCTGTCTTATTGATATTCAGTTTTCCCAAGGTATATTCCCAAGACTCGAAGAGAACTTGGCTCTGTAGCTCTGTTGTTTACTTGTTTTAGAGAACACAATGCACTCCTCCAGAGAGGCAGTTGGCAATTTACATCCCGCCCATCAGCATAACAAGGCTCCCTGTTCTCCAGGGCCTCTCTTGCCTTTCTGGTTTTTACACATTTTGTGGATGTCCCTTTTGACTGGTGGGAAGTAGTACTTCTTTGTAGTGCAGTTTTGCATTGCCCGCTTGCTTGCTTGGCCAAAATGTTCATATGCGTTTTCTCCTGAATACATTCAGGAGAAAACGCATACGCCCTTTTTGGCCAAGTGCATCATTGTCGAAGTTGTGCCCCTCTTCCTGTGCTTTAAAGGTGATTCCAACGTACCTCTTGAAATCTATTTCCTGCTTTTCTGCTTCGCTTTCAGGTCCGCCTCGTTGCCTTCCCTCAACAGATTTTTGGACGATAGTTGCCCTTTATTAGTCTGCCAGTTTGTGAATTGCTCTGCCACATAGCTCTATTTTTTAACTCTTTTTTTGTGAGCTGAACGCAAGTCCAATATTTTGGTTCAGGGCCTATACTTGTTTTCGGTGGCTTTCTGAGACTTTGGTTAATTCGTCCTCCCGGAAAGAAGAGTGACATGTCCCCGTCCAAATGCCTAACAGCTACTCTCTCATTAGTTCTCCCTCTTCCCTTTCATCCTTTGCCAAATTGGCAACCTGAGTGCACCAGGAGCTTAAAGGTGCTGTCTCTCCATGTTTGGAGATTGATAGTAAAGCAGTTGAAAAGTCAAACTGGAGCACAAGGAGAGGTACTTACTCGATGAGATTTAGAAAAGTTTCGTATTCACAGTATGTCCATTCCCTAGGTTTCCCATATATGTAATAGCTATAGTAATATTCCTTACAACCTGGAGAGTTATGACCCATGGAATGGGTGCCATGCATTATTGCTTTAAAGGGTCTGCATTTGCTCACCCAATCTCACCAATCCTCTCAGTCCCATGTGTCCAGCCTTATGCCACATCCAGCTGTCATTGTAGATAGGGTCATTCCAGGTTTCAACAGAGACACTGAAGGAATTGTAAAGAATTATCCTGTTTTTTTTATTTTCTTTTTGAAATTCCTTTTTATAGTGGGTTTGAGCTGATTCTCACTGCCATGTTTATGCCAGTCTAGACATTTGATTTCCTTACGGAGACATATCAAACATAGGTTTAAGATTCTTACTAGTCAGATATATTCCTCTGCGGGAAATATGGGATTTTGAGTTCCTTTCACTGGGGAAGGTGTAGGTCTTGTCTATTCCATAGTTGGTTTTTGGAACGTTACCTGTGCTTATATCAAACTCTGGTTTTATGCATCACCCCACCTCTGCTTCCCCCTTAAGCAGGCATAAGTGTGTTTTCTAAATGTGAGACTCTGTTCTGTTTCCTAACTCAGTTCATGTGTAGCCATGTTTACAGGATCTTCATAAGTGGTATCTTATGATAAGTTTCTTTTTCTGTGTGACTTATTTCACTTAGAATCATCGTACCTGAATCCACTCATTTTGCTGCTACTGGTCTTATGACATTGATTTGATGGCTGAGAGATATTCCATTGTACGTAAGTACCACAATTTTTTGAAAAATTTTTATATTTCCTGGGATATTCAATGTGTATCCAAGCTGAGGTTCTAGTAAGCAGTGCAGGCCTAAATTTTGGGGTGGTTCTGACATATTGATTTTCAGTTTTCCCAAGGTATATTCCCTAGACTGGGTGTGCCCTTGGCTCTCTAGCTCTGTTGTTTACTTGTTTAGGGAACACAATGCACTCCTCCAGAGAGGCAGTAAGCAATTTACATCCCGCCCATCAGCATAACAAGGCTCCCTGTTCTCCAGGGCCTGTCTTGCCTTTCTGGTATTTACACATTTTGTGGATGTCCCTTTTGACCGGTGGGAAGTGATACTTCTTTGTAGTGCAGATTTGCATTGCCCACTTGCTTGCTTGGCCAAAATGGGCGTATGCGTTTTCTCCTGAATATATTAAGGACAAAACGCATATACCCTTTTTGGCCAAGTGCATCATTGTCGAAGTTGTGCCCCTCTTCCTGTGCTTTACAGGTGATTCCAACGTACCTCTTGAAATCTGTTTCCTGCTATTCTGCCTCGCTTTCAAGTCCGCCTCGTTGCCTTCCTTCAACAGATTTTTGGATGATAGTTGTCCTTTATTTCTTTGCCAGTTTGTGAATTGCTGTGCCCTTGAGCTCCATTTTTCAACTCGTTTTTTGTGAGCTGAACGCATGTCCAAAATTTTGGTTCAGGACCTATACTGGTTCCCGGTGGGTGGTTGCATCTTTGGTTAATTCTTCTTCCTGCCCGGGAAATTAGAGTGACATATGCCCGTCCAAATGCCTAACAGCTACTCTCTCATTGGTTCTCCCTCTTCACTTTCATCCTTTGCCAAATTGGCAACCTGTGCGAACCAGGAGGTTAAAGGGGCTGTATCTCCAAGTTGGGAGATTGATAGTAAAGCAGGTGGAAAGTCAAACTGGAGCACCAGGAGAGGGACTATTCGTTGAGTTTTACAAACTTTTCATATTCACAGTATCTCCATTCTCTAGGTTTCCCGTACATGTTATATCTGTAGTAATGTTCCCTTTAACCTGGAGAGTTGGGACCCATGGAATGGGTGCCATGCATTATTGTTTTAAAGTGTCTGTATTTGCTCACTGAATCTCACCAATCCTCTCAGTCCCAAGTGTCCAGCCTTATGCCACATCCAGCTGTCATTGTAGACAGGGTCATTCCAGGTTTCATCAGAGACCCTGAAGGAATTGTACAGAATTTCCCTGTTTTTTTGTTTTGTTTTCGAAATTCCTTTTTATAGTGGGTTTCAGCTGATTCTCGCTGCCATGTTTATGCCAGTCTAGACACACTTGATTCCCTTACAGAGACATATCTATACATAGGTTTTAAGATTCTTACTAGTCAGATATATTCCTCTGCGGCAAATATGGGGTTTTGAGTCCCTTTCACTGAGGAAGGTGTAGGTCTTGTCTATTCCATAGTTGGTTTTTGGAACGGTACCTGTGCTTATATCAAACTCTGGTTTTATGCATCACCCCACCTCTCCTTCCCCCTTAAGCAGGCATAAGAGTGTTTTCTAAATGTGAGACTCTGTTCTCTATCCTAACTCAGTTCATGTGTCGCCATGTTTACAGGATCTTCATAAGTGATATCTTATGATAAGCTTCTTTTTCTGTGTGACTTATTTCACTTAGAATCATCGTACCTTAATCCACTCATTTTGCTGCTACTGGTCTTATGACATTCATTTCATGGCTGAGGGATATTCCATCGTACGTAAGTACCACAATTTTTTGAACCATTTTTATATTTCCTGGGATATTTAAGGTGTACCCAAGTTGAGGTTCTTGTAAGCAGTGCAGCCCTAAATTTGAGGGTGGCTCTGTCTTATTGATTTTCAGTTTTCCCAAGGTATATTCCCTAGACTGGAAGTGCCCTTGGCTCTGTAGCTCTGTTGTTTACTTGTTTTAGGGAACACAATGCACACCTCCAGTAAGGCAGTTGGCAATTTACATCCCGCCCATCAGCATAGCAAGGCTCCCTGTTCTCCAGGGCCTGTCTTGCCTTTCTGGTATTTACCTATTTTGTGGAGGTCCCTTTTGACCTGTGGGAAGTGATACTTCTTTGTAGTGCAGAATTGCATTGCCCGCTTGCTTGCTTGGCCAAAATGGGCGTATGTGTTTTCTCCTGCATATGTTTACAAGAAAATGCATACACCATTTATGGCCAAGTGCATCATTGTCGAAGTTGTGCCCCTCTTCCTGTGCTTTACAGGTGATTCCAACGTACCTCTTGAAATCTGTTTCCTGCTATTCTGCCTCGCTTTCAAGTCCGCCTCGTTGCCTTCCCTCAACAGAATTTTGGATGACAGTGGTCCTTTATTTCTTTGCCAGTTTGTGAATTGCTGTGCCCTTGAGCTCCATTTTTCAACTCGTTTTTTGTGAGCTGAACGCATGGCCAAAATTTTGGTTCAGGACCTATACTGCTTCCCGGTGGGTGGTTGCAAGTTTGGTTAATTCTTCTTCCTGCCCGGGAAATTAGAGTGACATATGCCCGTCCAAATGCCTAACAGCTACTCTCTCATTGGTTCTCCCTCTTCCCTTTCATTCTCTGCCAAATTGGCAACCTGTGCGAACCAGGAGGTTAAAGGGGCTGTCTCTCCAAGTTGGGAGATTGATAGTAAAGCAGGTGGAAAGTCAAACTGGAGCACCAGGAGAGGGACTATTCGTTGAGTTTTAGAAACCTTTCATATTCACAGTGTCTCCATTCTTTAGGTTTCCCGTACATGTTATAGCTGTAGTAATATTCCCTTTAACTTGGAGAGTTGGGACCCATGGAATGGGTGCCATGCATTATTGCTTTAAAGTGTCTGTATTTGCTCACTGAATCTCACCAATCCTCTCAGTCCCAAGTGTCCAGCCTTATGCCACATCCAGCTGTCATTGTAGACAGGGTCATTCCAGGTTTCATCAGAGACCCTGAAGGAATTGTAAAGAATTTCCCTGTTTTTCTGTTTTGTTTTTGAAATTCCTTTTTATAGTGGGTTTGAGCTGATTTTCGCTGCCTTGTTTATGCCAGTCTAGCCACACTTAATTCCCTTAAGGAGACATATCAATACATAGGTTTTAAGATTCTTACTAGTCAGATATATTCCTCTGCAAGAAATATGGTGTTTTGAGTCCCTTTCACTGAGGAAGGAATAGGTAGGTCTTGTCTATTCCATAGTTGGTTTTTGGAACGGTTCCTGTGCTCATATCAAACTCTGTTTTTATGCATCACCTACCTCTCCTTCCCCCTTAAGCAGGCATAAGAGTGTTTTCTAAATGTGAGACTCTGTTCTCTTTCCTAACTCAGTTCATGTGTAACCATGTTTACAGGATCTTGATAAGTGATATCTTATGATAAGCTTCTTTTTCTGTGTGACTTATTTCACTTAGAATCATCGTACCTGAATCCAGTCATTTTGCTGCTACTGGTCTTATGACATTGTTTTCACGGCTGAGGGATATTCCATCGAACGTAAGTACCACTATGTTTTGAACCATTTTTATATTTCCTGGGATATTTAAGGTGTACCCAAGTTGAGATTCTTGTAAGCAGTACAGCCCTAAATTGGAGGGTGGCTGTGTCTTATTGATTTTCAGTTTTCCCAAGGTATATTCCCTATACTGGAAGTGCCCTTGGCTCTGTAGCTCTGTTGATTACTTCTTTTAGGGAACTCAATGCACTCCTCCAGTGAGGCAGTTGGCAGTATACATCCCGCCCATCAGCATTACAAGGCTCCCTGTTCTCCAGGGCCTGTCTTGCCTTTCTGGATTTTACACATTTTGTGGATATCTCTTTTGACCGGTGGGAAGTGATACTTCTTTGTAGTGCAGATTTGCATTGTCCACATGCTTGCGTGGCCATAAAGGGCATATGAGTTTTCTCCTGCATATATTAAGGAGAAAATGCATACGCCCTTTTTGGCCAAGTGCATCATTGTCAAAGATGTGCCCCTATTCCTGTGCTTTACAGGTGATTCCAACGTACCTCTTGAAATCTGTTTCCTGCTATTCTGCTTCGCTTTCAAGACTGCCTCGTTGCCTTCACTCAACAGATTTTTGGATGATAGTTGTCCTTTATTACTTTGCCAGTTTGTGAATTGCTGTGCCCTGGAGCTCCATTTTTCAACTCGTTTTCTGTGAGCTGAATACATGTGCAAAATTTTGTTTCAGGAACTATACTGGTTCCCTGAGGGTGGTTGCAACTTTGTTTAATTCTTCTTCCGGCCAGGAAATTAGAGTGACATATGTCCATCCAAATGGCTAACAGCTACTATCTCATTGGTTCTCCCTCTTCCCTTTCATCCTCTGCCAAATTGGCAACGTGTGAGAACCAGAAGGTTAAAGGGGCTGTCTCTCCAAGTTGGGAGATCGATAGTAAATCAGTTGGAAAGTGAAACTGGAGCACCAGGAGTGGGACTATCCGTTGAGTTTTAGTAACCTTTCATATTCACAGTGTGTCCATTCTCTAGGTTTCCCGTACATGTTATAGCTGTAGTAATATTCCCTTCAACCTGGAGTGTTGGGACCCATGGAATGGGTGCCATGCATTATTGCTTTAAAGGGTCTGCATTTGCTCACCCAATCTCACCAATCCTCTCAGTCCCAAGTGTCCAGACTTATGACACATCCAGCTGTCATTGTAGACAGTGTCATTCCACGTTTCATCAGAGACCCTGAAGGAATTGTAAATAATTTTCCTGTTTTTTGTTTGTTTGTTTTTGAAATTCCTTTTTATAGTGGGCTTGAACTGATTCTCGCTGCCATGTTTATGCCAGTCTAGACTCACTTGATTCCCTTACAGAGACATATCAATACATAGGTTTGAAGTCTCTTACTAGTGACATATATTCCTCTGCAGGAAATATGGGGTTTTGAGTCACTTTCACTGAGGAAGGTATAGGTAGGTCTTGTCTATTCCATAATTGGTTTTTGGAACGGTACCTGTTCTCATATCAAACTCTGGTTTTATGCATCACCCCACCTCTCCTTTCCCCTTAAGCAGGCATAAGAGTGTTTTCTAAATGTGAGACTCTGTTCTCTTTCCTAACTCAGTTCATGTGTAGCCATGTTTACAGGATCTTCATAAGTGTTATCTTATGATAAGCTTCTTTTTCTGTGTGACTTATTTCACTTAGAATCATCGTACCTGAATCCACTCATGTTGCTGCTACTGGTCTTATGACATTGATTTCATGGCTGAGGGATATTCCATCGTACGTATGTAGCATAAATTTTTGAACCATTTTTATATTTCCTGGGATATTTCAGGTGTAACCAAGTTGAGGTTCTTGTAAGCAGTGCAGCCCTAAATTTGAGGGTGGCTCTGTCTTATTGATTTTCAGTTTTCCCAAGGTATATTCCCTAGACTGGAAGTGCCCTTGGCTCTGTAGCTTTCTTGTTTACTTGTTTTAGGGAACACAATGCACTCCTCCAGTGAGGCATTTGGCAATTTACATCCCGCCCATCAGCATTACAAGGCTCCCTGTTCTCCAGGGCCTGTCTTGCCTTTCTGGTACTTACACTTTTTGTGGATGTCCCTTTTGACCGGTGGGAAGTGATACTTCTTTGTAGTGCAGAATTGCATTGCCCGCTTGCTTGCTTGGCCAAAATGGGCATATGGGTTTTCTCCTCCATATATTTAGGAGAAAATGCATACGCCCTTTTTAGCCAAGTGCATCGTTGTCGAAGTTGTGCCCCTCTTCCTGTGCTTTACAGGTGATTCCAACGTACCTCTTGAAATCTGTTTCCTGCTATTCTGCCTCGCTTACAAGTCCGCCTCGTTGCCTTCCCTCAACAGATTTTTGTATGATAGTTGTCCTTTATTACTTTGCCAGTTTGTGAATTGCTGTGCCCTTGAGCTACATTTTTCAACTCGCTTTTTGTGAGCTGAACGCATGTCCAAATTTTGGTTCAGGACCTATATTGTTTCCCAGTGGGTGGTTGCAACTTTGGTTAATTCTTCTTCCTGCCGGGAAATTAGAGCGACATATGACCGTCCAAATGCCTAACAGCTACTCTCTCATTGGTTTTCCCTCTTCCCTTTCATCCTCTGCCAAATTGGCAAACTGTGAGATCCAGGAGGTTAAAGGGGTTGTCTCTCCAAGTTGGGAGATTGATAGTAAAGCAGTTGGAATGTCAAACTGGAGCACCAGGAGAGGGACTATTCGTTGAGTTTTAGAAACCTTTCGTATTCACAGTGTGTCCATTCTCTAGGTTTCCCATACATGTTATAGCTGTAGTAGTATTCCCTTCAACCTGGAGAGTTGTGACCCATGGAGTGGGTGCCATACATTATTGCTTTAAAGGGTCTGCATTTGCTCACCCAATCTCACCAATCCTCTCAGTCCCAAGTGTCCAGACTTATGACACATCCAGCTGTCATTGTAGACAGTGTCATTCCACGTTTCATCAGAGACCCTGAAGGAATTGTAAATAATTTTCCTGTTTTTTGTTTGTTTGTTTTTGAAATTCCTTTTTATAGTGGGCTTGAACTGATTCTCGCTGCCATGTTTATGCCAGTCTAGACTCACTTGATTCCCTTACAGAGACATATCAATACATAGGTTTGAAGTCTCTTACTAGTGACATATATTCCTCTGCAGGAAATATGGGGTTTTGAGTCACTTTCACTGAGGAAGGTATAGGTAGGTCTTGTCTATTCCATAATTGGTTTTTGGAACGGTACCTGTTCTCATATCAAACTCTGGTTTTATGCATCACCCCACCTCTCCTTTCCCCTTAAGCAGGCATAAGAGTGTTTTCTAAATGTGAGACTCTGTTCTCTTTCCTAACTCAGTTCATGTGTAGCCATGTTTACAGGATCTTCATAAGTGTTATCTTATGATAAGCTTCTTTTTCTGTGTGACTTATTTCACTTAGAATCATCGTACCTGAATCCACTCATGTTGCTGCTACTGGTCTTATGACATTGATTTCATGGCTGAGGGATATTCCATCGTACGTATGTAGCATAAATTTTTGAACCATTTTTATATTTCCTGGGATATTTCAGGTGTAACCAAGTTGAGGTTCTTGTAAGCAGTGCAGCCCTAAATTTGAGGGTGGCTCTGTCTTATTGATTTTCAGTTTTCCCAAGGTATATTCCCTAGACTGGAAGTGCCCTTGGCTCTGTAGCTTTCTTGTTTACTTGTTTTAGGGAACACAATGCACTCCTCCAGTGAGGCATTTGGCAATTTACATCCCGCCCATCAGCATTACAAGGCTCCCTGTTCTCCAGGGCCTGTCTTGCCTTTCTGGTACTTACACTTTTTGTGGATGTCCCTTTTGACCGGTGGGAAGTGATACTTCTTTGTAGTGCAGAATTGCATTGCCCGCTTGCTTGCTTGGCCAAAATGGGCATATGGGTTTTCTCCTCCATATATTTAGGAGAAAATGCATACGCCCTTTTTAGCCAAGTGCATCGTTGTCGAAGTTGTGCCCCTCTTCCTGTGCTTTACAGGTGATTCCAACGTACCTCTTGAAATCTGTTTCCTGCTATTCTGCCTCGCTTACAAGTCCGCCTCGTTGCCTTCCCTCAACAGATTTTTGTATGATAGTTGTCCTTTATTACTTTGCCAGTTTGTGAATTGCTGTGCCCTTGAGCTACATTTTTCAACTCGCTTTTTGTGAGCTGAACGCATGTCCAAATTTTGGTTCAGGACCTATATTGTTTCCCAGTGGGTGGTTGCAACTTTGGTTAATTCTTCTTCCTGCCGGGAAATTAGAGCGACATATGACCGTCCAAATGCCTAACAGCTACTCTCTCATTGGTTTTCCCTCTTCCCTTTCATCCTCTGCCAAATTGGCAAACTGTGAGATCCAGGAGGTTAAAGGGGTTGTCTCTCCAAGTTGGGAGATTGATAGTAAAGCAGTTGGAATGTCAAACTGGAGCACCAGGAGAGGGACTATTCGTTGAGTTTTAGAAACCTTTCGTATTCACAGTGTGTCCATTCTCTAGGTTTCCCATACATGTTATAGCTGTAGTAGTATTCCCTTCAACCTGGAGAGTTGTGACCCATGGAGTGGGTGCCATACATTATTGCTTTAAAGGGTCTGCATTTGCTCACCCAATCTCACCAATCCTCTCAGTCCCAAGTGTCCAGACTTATGCCACATCCAGCTGTCATTGTAGACAGGGTCATTCCACGATTCATCAGAGACCCTGAAGGAATTGTAAAGAATTCCCGTGTTTTTTTGTTTTGTTTTTGAAATTCCTTTTTATAGTGGGTTTGAGCTGATTCTCTCTGCCATGTTTATGCCAGACTAGACACAATTGATTCCCTTACAGAGACATATCAATATATAGGTTTTAATATTCTTACTCTTCATATATATTCCTCTGTGGGAAATATCGTGTTTTGAGTTCCTTTCACTGAGGAAGTTGTAGGTCTTGTATATTCCATAATTGGTTTTTGAAATGGTACGTGTGGTTATATCAAACGCTGGTTTTCTGTAGCACCCCACCTCATCTTCCCCCTTAAGCAGGCATAAGAGTGTTTTCTAAATGTGAGACTCTGTTCGCTTTCCTAACTCTGTTCATTTGTAGCCATGTTTAGAGGACCTTCATAAGTGATATCTTATGATAAGTTTCTTTATCTGTGTGACTTATTTCACTTAGAATCATCATACCTGAATCCACTCATTTTGCTGCTACTGGTCTTATGACATTGATTTCATGGCTGAGGGATATTCCATCGTACGTAAGTACCAAAGTATTTTAAACCATATTTATATTTCCTGGGATATTTAAGCTGTACGCAATTTGAGGTTCTTGTAAGCAGTGCAGCCCTAAATTTTTGGGTGGCTCTGTCTTATTGATTTTCTGCTTTCCCAAGGTATATTCCCCAGACTCGAAGTGCCCTTCGCTCTGTAGCTCTGTTGTTTACTTGTTTTAGGGAACACAATGCACTCCTCCAGAGAGGCAGTTGGCAATTTACATCCCGCCCATCAGCATAACAAGGCACCCTGTTCTCCAGGGCCTGTCTTACCTTTCTGGTTTTTACCCATTTTTTGGATGTACCTTTTGAGAAGTGGGAATTGATACTTTGTAGTGCAGATTTGCATTGCCAGCATGCTTGCTTGGCCAAAAAGGGCGTATGCGTTTTCTCCTGAATATATTCAGGAGAAAACGCATACGCCCTTTTTGGCCAAGTGCATCATTGTCGATGTTGTGCCCCTCTTCCTTTGCCTTAAAATCGATTCCAACGTACCTCTTGAAGTCTGTTTCCTGCTATTCTGCCTCGCTTTCAAGTCCGCCTCGTTGCCTTCCCTCAACAGATTTTTGGACGATAGTTGTCCTTTATTACTCTGCCTGTTGTGAATTGTTGTGCACTGAGCTACATTATTTAACTCGTTTTTTTGTGAGCTGAACGCAAGTCCAATATTTTGGTTCAGGACCTATACTGGTTCCTGGTGGGTGGCTGAGGCTTTGGTTATTTCTTCTTCTTCCCGCGAAGTAAGATGACATTTGCCCGTACAAATGTCTAACAGCTACTCTCTCACTGGTTCTCCCTCTTCCCTTTCATCCTCTGCCAAATTGGCAACCTGTGCGAACCAGGAGGTTAAAGGTGCTGTCTCTCCAAGTTGGGAGATTGATAGTAAAGCAGTTGGAAAGTCAAATGGGAGCACCAGGAGTGGGACTATTTGTTGAGTTTTAGAAACCTTTCGTATTCACACTGTGTCCATTCTCTAGGGTTCCCGTACATATTATAGCTGTAGTAATATGCCCTTAACCCTGGTCTGTTGGGACCCATTGAATGGGTGCCACACATTATTGCTTTAAAGGGTCTACGTTTTCTCACCCAATCTCACCAATCCTCTTAGTCCCAAGTGTCCAGCCTTATGCCACATCCAGCTGTCGTTGTAGATAGGGTCATTCCAGGTTTCATCAGCGACCCTGAAGGTATTGTGTAAGAATTGTTCTGTTTTTATATTTTGTTTTGAAATTCATTTTTATATTGGGTTTGAGCTGATTCTCCCTGCCATGTTTATGTCATTCTAGACACACTTAGTTACCTTACGGAGACATATCAATACATAGGTTTTAAAATTCTTACTACTCAGATATATTTCTCTGTGGGGAATAGGGATGTTGAGTTCCGTTCACTGAGGAAGGAGTAGGGCTTGTCTCTTTTGTTTTTGGATTATGGAACGGTACCTGTGATAATATCAATCTTTTGTTTTGTGCATCTCCCCACGTGTCTTTCCCCTTAAGCAAGCGTTAGAGTGTTTTCTAAATCTGAGACACTGTTCTCTTCCCTAAATCAGTTCATATGTAGCCATGTTTACATTCCCTTCATAAGTGATATCTTATGTCAGAATGCACCATGGCCCTTGTCATAATAATGCTTCATGACCCCTGTCATCACAATGATCCATGCCCTGGTTATCAAAATGCTCCATGTCCCTTGTCATCAAAATTCTCCACGTACTTGTCATCACAGTTCTACATGACACTTCTCATCAAAATGTTACATGCTCTTGTCATCACAATTCTCCATTCTCTTGACATTGCAATGCTCCATGCCCTTGTCATCACAATGCTCCATGCCTTTGTCATCACATTGCTCCATGACCCCTGTCATCACATTGCTCCCTGACAACTGTCATCACAATGCTTCATGCCCCTTGTCATTACAGTGCTCCATGATGCTCGACATCACAATTACCCAAGGTTTTCTCATCACAATGCTCCACGGTTTTGCCATCACCATGCTCCATGCCTTGTCATCTCAAAACTCAATGACCCTTGTCCTCACAATTATCCACGTCCTTGTCATTATAATGCTCCATGGCACTTCACATCACAATGTTATATGCTCTTGTCATCACAATACTCCATGCACTTGTCATCGCAATGCTCCATGACCCCTGTCATAGGAAGCTCCATGCGCTTTTCATCAAAATGTTTCACGACCAGGACATTAAAATTCTCAATGGCCCTTGATATCACAATGCTCCATGCCCTTGTCATCACACTGCTCCTTTACTTTGTCACAACAATCCTCCATAATATTTGGCATCACAATGCTCCATGATATTGTCATCAAACTGGAACATGACATATTTCATCACAATGCTCCCTGACAACTTTCTTCACAATAATCCATGACCTTGTCATCACAGTGCTCCATGACATTGTCATCACAATGTGCCATGCCCATTCTTATCACAATAATCCAAGAACCTTGTCAGACCAATGCTCCATGCCACTTTTCATCACAATGCTCCATGAACGCTGTCATCACAATGCACCATGCCCATCATCATAATGCTTCATGCTATTGTCATCACAATGAAATCAAAAATCTCCATGACATCTGTCATCACAATGCTGCAAACCCTTGTGATCACAATGTCCCGTAACACATGTCATCACAATGCCCCATGACACTGGTCACCACAGTTATCCATGGGCTTCTCATCACAATGCACCATGACTTTTGTCAACACAATGCTCAATACCCTTGTCAACACAATGCTCTCTGATTATTGACCTCAGTATGCACCGTGCACTCTTTCATGACAAGGCTCCATGCCTTTTTCATCACAATGATCCATGCCCTTCTCATCAAAATATTCCAAGACACCTGTGATCACAATGCTCCTTGCACTTGCCATCACAAAGCTCCATGACGAATGTCATCAGAATGCTCCATGGCCTTCTCATCATAATGTTCCATGCCCTTGTCATCACAATGCTCCAAGACCCCTGTAATCAAAATGATCCCTGCGACTTTTCATCAGATTGCTCCATGAGACTTGTCATCACAAGGTTCCATGGTCTTCATATCACAGTGCTCCAGGACCTTGTCATCACAGTGCTCCATTCCCTTGTCATCACAATGCTCCATGACCACTGTCATCACAATAATCCATAAACATTTTCAGCCCAATGCTCCACGAAATTCTCATCACAATGCTCCATAGACCATATCACCACAATGCTCCATGACCACTGTCATCAAAACACTCCATGACACCTGACAACACAATGATCCGGGACACTTGTCATCACAGTTCTCCATTCCCTAGTCATCACAATGCTCCATGACCCCTGTCATCACAACACTCCATGAACATTTTCAGTCCAGTGCTCCATGACCCTTGTCATCACCATGATCCATGCCCTTGTCATCCCCATGCTCCATGACCCATGTATTCACAATGCTCCGTGACGCTTGTCATCACTGTGCTCCATGACACTTGTCATCACAATGCTCCATGTCTTTGTCAGCAAAATGCTACATGACCTTGTCATTACAATGCTCTATGCGCTTGTCATCACAATACTCGATTTCTATTGTCATCACAATCCTCCATGAACCTTGGGATCACATTGCTTCATACCCCTGTCATCACAATGCTCCATGCTCCTTGAAATCAAAATGATCCATGACGTCTGTCATCACAATGCTCCAAACCCTTGTGATCACAATGTTCCATAACACTTGTCATCACAATGCTCCATGATGCCTGTCATCACAATACTCCATGCCCTTTTCATCCCAATGCTCCATGACCTTTGTCATCACAATTCTCAATACACTTGTCATCACAAAGCTCCCTGACACTTGTCATCAGAATGCTCCTTAAACCCTGTCACGAAAAGGCACCATGCCTCTTTCATCACAATGCCCCATGCCATTTTCATTTCAAAGCTCCATTGCATTCTCATTAAAATACTCCACAAGCTTGTCATCAGAATGCTCCATGACCCTTGTCATCACAGTTCTACATGCACTTGTCAGCACAATGTTCCCTGACCCTTGTCATCACAATGCTCCAAGCCATTGTCATCACAATGGTCCATTACCTTTGTCATCAGAATCCTCCATGACACTTGGCATCACAATGCTCCATGCCATTGTCATCACAATGGGCCATTACATTTGTCATCAAAATGCTCCCTGACACATATCTTCAAAATAATCCATGACCTGCTCATCACAATGCTCCATGACCCCTGTCATCACAATGCTCCGTGACTCCAGTCATCACAATGCTTCATGACCTTTGTCATCACAGTGGTCCATGCCCTCGTCATCAACAGTCTCTGTGACATTTTTAACCACAATGCTCCATGAACATTTCATCACAATGCTCTTTGACCCTTGTCATCACAATGCTCTATGCCTTTCTCACCACAATGCTCCATGACCCTTGTCATCATAATCCTCCATGCACTTGTCATCACAGTGCTCCACAATCTTGTCATCACAATGCTCCATAAACGTTGTCATCACAATTCTCCATGCACTTCTCATCAAAATGCTCTCTCACTACTGATATCACAATGTTACATCACAATTCGTCACAATATTCCCTCACCCCTGTCATCACAATGTTCCATGACTCCTGTCATCACAGTGCTACATGAACTAATCATCACAATGTTCGATGACCCCTGACATCACAATGTTACATAACCCCTGTCATCAAAATGCTCCATGACCCTTTTCATCAAAATGCTCCATGACCCCTGACATCACAATGTTCCATAAACACTGTCATCAAAATGTTCCATGACCGTTTTCATCAAATTGCTCCATGACACTGTGATCACAATGCTCCTTGCCCTTCTCATCACAATGCACAACGACATTGTCATCAAAATGCTCCCTGACACTTGTTGTCTGTATGCTCCTTGAACCCTGTCATGACGAGGCTCCATGCCTCTTTCATCACAATGATGCATGCCCTATTCTTCACAGTGCTCCAAGACACCTCTAATCACAATGCTCCATGCCCTTGTCATTACAAAGCTCAATGACGCATGTCATCAGCATGCTCCTTGTCCTTCTCCTCAAAATGCTCCATGCCCTTGTCATCACAATGTTCCAAGACCTCTGTATTCACAATGCTCCATGCCCAATTTCATCAGTATGCTCCATGAGACTTGTCATCACAAGGCTCCATGGTTTTCTCATCATAATGCTCCAGGAGCTTGTCATCACAATTCTTCACGACCATGTCATGAAAATTCTCAATGACCCTTCTCATCATAATGCTCCAAGCCCTAGTCATCACAATGCTCCATTATATTTGTCATCAAAATCCTCCATTACATTTGGCATCAAAATGCTCCATGCCATTGTCATCGCAATGGACCATGACATATATCATCCCAATGCTCGCTGACACATGTCTACACAATACTCCATGATATTCTCATCACAATGCTGCATGTCCTTGTCATCGCAGTCGACCATGACATAGGTCATCACAATGCTCCCTGACACCTGTCTTCACAATAATCCATGACCTTCATATCACAATGCTGCATGCCCTTGTCATCACAATGCACCGTGCCCAATGTCATCACAATAATCTATGAAACTTTTCAGACCAATGCTCCATGCACCTGTCATCACAATGCTCAATGTCCTTGTCATCACAATGCTCCATGACCCCTGTCATCACAATGCTCCGTGACTCCAGTCATCACAATGCTTCATAACATTTGTCATCACAATGCTCCATGCCCCAGTCATCACAAGGCTCTGTGACCATTGTAACCACAATGCTCCATGAAATTTTCATAACAATGCTCCATGACACTTGTCATCACAAGGTTCCTTGCCTTTGTCCGAACAATGCTCCATGACCCTTGTCATCACATTGTGCTACACACTTTTCATTACAAAGGTTCACAAACTTGTCATTGCTATGCTCCATAAACCTTGTAATCACAGTGATCCATGCACTTCTCATCAAAATGCTCTCGCACCAGAGATATCACAATGTTCCATCACTAGTCATCACCATACTCCCTCATCCCTGTAATCACAATGTTCCATGACCCCTGTCATCTCAATGCTACATCCACTTATCATCACAATGTTCCATGACACCTGGCATCACAATGTTCCACAACCCCTGTCATCAAAATGCTCCATGACCCTTTTCAACCCAAAGCTCCATGACCAATGACATCACAATATTCTATAACCCCTCTCATCAAAATATTCCATTACACTATTCCTCAAATTGCTGCATGACACTGTCATCAAAATGCTCCCTGCCCTTCTCATCACAATGCACCATGCCCTTGTCATCAAAAGGCTCCATGACCTTTGTCTTCACAAAGCTCCATGATCCTTGACATCACTATGCTCCATGTCATTGTCATCACAATGCTCCATGAACCCTCTCATCACATTGCTCCATGCCCTTGTCATCAGAAAGCTCCATGACACTTGTCATCACAGTGCTCGATGCCCTTCTCATCACAATGCTCCATGCCCTTGTCATTACAATCCTCCATGACCAATGTATCACAGCGTTCCGTGCTCTTGTCATCACAATGCTCCATGCCCACTCTCATCACAATAATCCATGAAATATTTCACAACAATGCTTCCTGCCCTTCTCATCACAATGCTCCATTACACCTGTCATAACAATGTTTCATGACCCCTGCCATCACAATGTTCCACGGCCTTGTCATTCACAAGGCTCCATGACACTTGTCATCACAATGTTCCAAGAACCCTGTAATCACAATGCTCCATGCCCTTGTCATCAGAAAGCCCCATGACGCATGTCATCAGAATGTTCCATGGACTTCTCATCACAATGCTCCATGCCCTTGTCATCACAATGCTCCAAGACCCTTGTTATCAAAATGCTCGATGCCCCTTTTCATCTCAAAGCTCCATGAATCCTATCATCACAATGCACCATGCCCATCATCATAATGCTTCAGGCTATTGTCATCACAATGAAATCAAAATGCTCCATGACCTCTGTCATCACAATGCTCCAAACCGTTGTGATCACATTATTCCATAACACTTATCATCACAACACCCCATGATGCTCATAATCACAGTTATCCATGGTCTTCTCATCACTATGCTCCATAACCTTTGTCATCACAATGCTCAGTACACTGGTCATCACAATGCTCCCTGACACTTGTCATCAGTATGCTCCTTGAACACGGTCATGACAAGGCTCCATGCCTTCTTCATCACAATGATCCATGCCCTTTTCATCACAGTGCTCCAAGACACCTGTAATCACAATGTTCCATGCACTTGTCATCACAGTGCTCCATGACGCATTCATCAGAATGCTCCATGTCCTTCTCTTCACAATGCTCCATGCCCTTGTCATAACAATGCTCCAAGACCACTGTAATCACAATGCTCCATGCCCCTTTTCATCAGAATACTCCATGATAGTTTTCATCACATGTCTCCATGGTCTTCTCATCACAATGCTCCAGGACCTTGTCATCACCATGCTCCATTTCCTTGTCATCACAATGTTCCATGACCCCTGTCATCAGAGTACTCCATGAACATTTTCAGCCCAATTCTCCATGACACTCTCATCACAATGCTCCATGACCAATATCATCACAATGCTCCATGACCACGGTCATCACAACACTCCATTACCCCTGACAACACAGTGAGCCGGGACTCTTGTCATCACAATGCTCCATGACCCCTGTCATCACAATAATCCATAAACATTTTCAGCCCAATCTTCCATGACACTTGTCATTACAATGATCCATGCCCTTTTCATCCCAATGCTCCATGACCCCTGTATTCACAATGCTCTCTGACGCATGTCATCACAGTGCTCCATGACACCTGTCATCACAATTCTCCATGCCTTTGTCAGCAAAATGCTACATGAACTTGTCATTACAATGTTCTATGAGCTTGTCATAACAATACACCTTTACCATGGTCATCACAATCCTCCATGAAACTTGGAATCACATTGTTTCTTGCCCTTCCCATCACAATGATCCATGCTACTTGAAATCAACAATATCCATGACCTGTGTCATCACAATGATCCAAACACTTGTGATCACCAAGTTCCATAACACTTGTCATCACAAAGCTCCATGATGCCTGTCATCACAATACTCCATGCCCTTTTCATCACAATGCTCCATGACCTTTGTCATCACAATTCTCAATACACTTGTCATCACAATGCTTCCTGACACTTGTCTTCAGAATGCTCCATGAAACCTGTCACGAAAAGGCTCCATGACTTTTTCCTCACAATGCCCCATGCAGTTTTCATCACAATGATCTATGCCAATGTCATCAAAATACTCCATAAGCTTGTCATTAAAATGCTCCATGACCCTTGTCATCACAATTCTCCATGCACTTGTCAGCACAATGCTCCCTGACCCTTGTCATCACAATGCTCCAAGCCATTGTCCTCACACTGTTCCATTACCTTTGTCATCAGAATCCTCCATGACACTTGGCATCACAATGCTCCATGCCATTGTCATCACAATGGGCCATTACATATGTCATCACAATGCTCCCTGACACCTGTCTTCACAATACTGTATGACCTGGTCTTCACAGTGCTCCATGCCCTTGATATCACAAAGCTCCATGACCCCTGTCATCACAAAGCTCCGTGACTCCAGTCATCACAATGCTTCATGACCTTTGTCATCACAATGGTCCATGCCCTCATCATCAACAGTCTCTGTGACCTTTTTAACCACAATGCTCCATGAACTTTTCATCACAATGCTCTTTGACCCATGTCATTACAATACTCTATGCCTTTCTCAGCACAATGCTCCATGACCGTTGTCATTACAATGCTCCATTCGCTTGACAGCACAATGCTCCTTGACACATGTCATCACAATTTGCCATGCGCTTGTCATCACAGTGCTCCACAATCTTGTCATCACAATGCTCCATAAACCTTGTCATCACAATGCTACATGCACTTATCATCACAATGTTCGATGACCCCTGACATCACAATGTTCCATAACCCCTGTCACCAAAATGCTCCATGACCCTTTTCATCAAAATGTTCCATGTCCCCTGTCATCACAATGCTCCATGCTCCTTGAAATTACAATGATCCATGACCTCTGTCTTCACAATGCTCCAAACCCATGTGATCACAATGTTCCATAACCCCTGTCATCACAATGCTCCATAATGCCTGTCATCACAATAATCCATGCCCTTGTCGTCACAATTCTCCATGATATTTGTCATCACAATTCTCAATACACTTGTCATCACAATGCTCTCTGACACTTGTCGTCAGAATGCTCCTTGAACACTGTCATGAAAAGGCTCCATGCATTTTTCATCACAGTGCTCCATGCCCTTTTCATCACAATGCTCCATGCCATTGTCATCACAATACTCCACAAGCTTGTCATCTGAATGCTCCATGACACTTGTCATCACAATGCTCCATGAGCACTGTCATCACAATGCTCCATACCACGTGTCATTACATTGCTCCATGACGCTGGCCATTCACAATTATCCGTGGTCTTCTCATCACAATGCTCCACACGCTTGTCATCAAAATGCTCCATGACTCTTGTCATCACAATGTTCCATGGCCACTGTCATCACAATTATCCACACCCCTTGTCATTATAGCGCTCCATGACGCTCATCCTCAAAATTATCCATGGTGTTCTCATCACAATGTTCCACGGTCTAGCCATCACAATGCTCCATGCCCTGGTCGTCACAATGCTCCATGTTCCCTGTCATCACAATTCTCCACGTTCTTGGCAACACTATGTTCCATGACACTTTCCATCACAGTGTTAAATGCTTTGTCATCACAATACTCCACAAGCTTGTCATCACAATACTCCATGACCCTTGTCATCACAATGCTCCATGAGACGTATCATCAAAATGCTCCATGCCCCTTGTCATTACAGAGCTCCATGATGCTCGTCACCAGAATTATCCATGGTCTTCTCATCACAGTGCTCCACGGTCTTGCCATCACAATGCTCCATGCCCTGGTCATCACAATTCTCCACGTCCTTGTCATCACAATGCTCCATGACAGTTCTCATCACAATGTTACATGCTCTTGTCATCACAATTCTCCATGCACTTGTCATCGCAATGCCCCCTGACCCCTGTCATAGCAAGCCGCATGCCTTTGTCATCACAATGCTTCACGACATTTTCATCAAAATTCTCAATGGCCGTTGTCATCACAATGCTCCATGCCCTTGTCATCACAATGCTCCATGACCCTTGTCATCACAATGCTCCAAGCCTTTGTCATCACAATGCTCCATTACCTTTGTCATCACAATCCTCCATAACACTTGGCATCACAATGCTCCATGCCATTGTCATCACAATGGTACATGAAATATGCCATCACAATGCTCCCTGACACCTGTCTTCACCATACTCCATGACCTTGTCATCACAATGCTCCATGCCCTTGTCATCACAATGTGCCATGCCCACTGTCAACACAATTATCCATGAAACTTGTGAGACCAATGCTTCATGCCCCTGTCATCACAATGCTACATGACCCCAGTCATCACAATGCTCCATGTGTCCCGTCATCACAAGGCTTCATGACCTGTGTCATCACAATGGTCAATGCCCTAATCATCACAATGCTCTGTGAAATTTGTCACCACAATGCTCCATGACCTTTTCATCACAGTGCAGATACGTCCATGAGTGCAAGTGCCCTATGCTCTGTAGCTCATCTTTTAGATGTTTTAGCAAACACAATACACTTCTCCATAGTGGCCGTGGGCAAATTACAATTCCACTATCAGCCTCACAGGGCTCCCTTTTCTCCTCGCCTTGTCCTGCATTTCTGGTGTTTACACTTTATGTGGATGGCCCTTCTGACTGATGTGAAGTGATACATTTTGTAGTATTGATTTCCAGTGCCCACCTGTTTGGTTGGATAAAAAGTGTGTATGGCCTTTACTTGAATATATTCGGAAAAAATTGCATATGCCCTTTTGGGCCAACTGCATCATTGGCGATGTTCAGACCCTTTTCTTGTGCTTTAATGGGGAGTCCTTTCTACCTCTTCAAATCTGTTTCCTGCCACTCTCCCTTGCTTACAACTCCTTTTCTGTGACTGACCTCAAGACATTTTTCGACGATAGATATTTTCAACTCTGCAGTTTCATGAATTTTAGTGCCCCTGAGTTCCATTTTTCAACTTGTGTTTTTGGAAAGTGGACACAAAACAGCGGGATTTCCTCTAGCCCTATTCTGTTTCCGTGGGCAATTCTAGCCTTTGATGAATTTGTCTTCCAGATTGGAAATTAGAGTGGCATGATCCTGTCCGAACAACTAAGACTTGTCTCTAAATTTTTCTCATCCTTCCACTTCATCCTCTGGACAAATTCCAAACTGTGTGCAACAGGATGTTGACGGTGCTGATATCCCCAAGTGAGGAGATTGTTAGGAAAGATGCTGGAGGTGTGAACCGGAGCACCAGACAATGAGGAGATGAGGTGCCTTTTCCAAACTCTTTCCGAACAAATGGTGTACCATCCTCTAGGTGTGACATGCATGTTTTAGCTGTAGGAAGGGTCCAGTGCATGGAAGGAGAACACCAGGGATTTTTCCAAATCACTGCCTCCCCGTACCCCAAACTGGGGAATTTTTAAGCTACGGCTACACGTATGTCCATTAAGCGCCTTGGGAAATAGGCAGAGCTCAAACTTTAGATGATTGAAATCTTCAGGGTCAGAAGCGTTCACCATCGGCCTTGCTTAGGTTACATTTTATCTGTCTTTGATAGACGATGTCAATAAAAATATCTATTATTTTTCAGATTATTTCCCCTTATAGGTTATTGCAAAATATTCAGTGTAGTTCCCTGTGCTATACAGTAGTTCCTTGTTGATGATCTATTTTATACATAGCAGTGTGTATGTGTTAATCCCACACTGTTAATTTATCCCTTCTCCTACCTTTCCCCTTTGGTAATAATAAATTATAAGATTTTATACTTCTCAGAATTGGAGGAGCTGAAAGAGAGGTATCATTTTCAATGGAAAAGCATTCAAAACAAGATTGAAGCTTCAGCCATGAGTATTCGATGTACATCCATGGAAATAAATCACTTCATTTCTCTAATGTTGACCTGACAAATAAGACAGACGTCTTCACTGAACTTGCTTATAGTAACGTGATGGAAATATCAAAGGTAAGTCTTAGAAACATCTTATTTTACCCGAGCATTATACACTGCTGTATGTTAACTACAGTTTGGCTCACACATCTGTTCATTGAAGTTACAATGTTCTCAATTTCTGTTACTGATCCTCCAGAGTGGACCCCAACAGAAGTCCCCGTGCCCAGTGTCATTGGAGCCAACAGATCAAGACTGAGTTTGGTTCAGAAGCAAAGGAAACATTATTTTGAAAACAGAATGGAGAGGTGAGAGCGAGCACTCCCCCATGGGCTGTGGGCTGGGATGCTGTGTAGGGATCCCAGGAGCGTCACTGGGAGGGAGGGGATGGAGCTCTCGAGGGCTGGGTTGGCTGAAGCTCAGGCTCTATGCCGTGGAGTCTGCATGGGACCCCGCTAGCTGAGGTGTGGACCCAGCCATTCTGCACTACGAAATCGGGTCTGAAGTGCCGGGTGTGGGACCTCTGCAT
Organism: Mesoplodon mirus; assembly: GCF_964341445.2. Taxonomy (NCBI): domain Eukaryota; kingdom Metazoa; phylum Chordata; class Mammalia; order Artiodactyla; family Ziphiidae; genus Mesoplodon; species Mesoplodon mirus. The sequence goes on along the minus strand of NW_028295813.1, from coordinate 3,093,858 downwards.
GCAGAACCCTAGGAGCACGTGAAATTAGACAAAGCACAAAGGAAAAACATGTTAGACTTTATTTTATTGCCCATATTCTCTTTTTATATCCCAGGAATTTTTAATGAACGTTGCCAGAGACGAACACCTCCTCTGCTTTTTGTTCTGTTCCTCATTCTTCGGGTGTTGAGGGTGCAGACCCCTCTTTTGTAACTGCTTCATGCTGTGGTGGGAGCCCTGATACTTCGGGGGAGGGGCAAAACGTCTCCCCACCAGCCTCCAGGTGAGGTTGATTGTCCCAAGGCCTCCTGCCTCACTTCTCGTCCGCCTGAGCACCAGCATTGGAAGTGTTATAGATTCTAATGACCTTTAAGGGTCCAAGAGAGAGGTGTGCAGAGATGCTGAGGTGGCAGGTTTCACCCCACCCCACATTTGTTCGGTGACTTTAGGCTGACGGTTTTTGCCAGCCTAGATGCTCTGACCAGTAGTCTGTGCTTTCTTTAATTACGTCCCTGAATTAATGTACAAACAGCACCATGTGTCAGAACCCTGCCCGCGCAACTCCCAGACAGTCCAGGGTCAGTGGTGATCCAGGACCATGACGTCCACTGAGTCAACGGCCTTTAGAAGTAGCCAGCAGTCCAGCCGGTCATATTGGCCACCATCACCGCGGTGTCTGTAGGGTTTTCTATGGTGAAAGCGTGATATACGTTTCCCCCGCCAAGCTTATTAGCTCCCCTCTGGGTGCAGTAAGTCCTGCAAGCAGTAGTCTGCTCTTTCGGGGCACAGTCTTGTTGTTTTCTGAGAGAAACTGCAGGTCAAGTGATGGTCACATGAGTCATCTTGGGGGCCCGTTGCCCCCATTTGTCTCTCTGGAGGTTGGAGTTGGAGGGCCTCCTCACTCGAGGTCAGTGTGTCCACAGAGCGACCCCTGCAACTTCAGGGCATGATGGGTGGTTAGGATCACGACGTGGGGTCCTTTTCCCTTAGGAGGGAGCTGGCCTTGTGGGCTGCTGATTTCTAGCTTTTTAGATACCCCAGTATCCTGGCCTGATGAGTCGGTGGGCAAAGCCCTTGGTGACCATAGTTTATCATACCTGAAGGGCATTCTTGTGTTGCTCCATTTCAAGTGGTCCCAGTTTTTGCACTAAGTCTCCAAGGGCAATTACCCTTTGACCAGTTATGTAAAGGTCAAAGGGTTTAGCTAAATTAGCGAGTTCCTGGGCAAGGATCTGAATTGACTGCTCTTTCCAGTCTTGAAAGGCTGCTTCTGGATTCTATACAAAACGATCATCATCTTTTCGTGTCAGTGTTTCATGTAGAGGCCCAGCTATTAGACTGTAGTTAGGGATCCAGATGCAGAAAATCTTGGCCTCCCCAGGAACCCCTAAGCTGTCTTCTAGTTTTAGAAGAGGTAAGGCTGCAAATGGCTTCTTCCCTATCCTGGGATGCGTTTCTCTGAATATCTGTGAGAATGAAGCCCAGGCATGTCACCTGAGCCTGGTATATTTGAGCCTTTTTCTTGGACACCTTCTATCCTTTCTTGGCTAGGTAGTTCCGAGGCGTCTTTAGTAGGCCTGGCGATCAGAATGTCATCTGCATATTGAAGGAGGGTTCCCTTTTACAGAGGTAGAACTTTTAGGTCTTTAGAGGTCATTTCCCCAATGATGGTGTGGGGATTTTTGAACCATTGGGGCAGGACGGCCCAGCATTATTGCTTGTGTTGCATGTTGTGTCCTGCCACTCACAAGCCAAAAATTCTTGTGACTCTGAGATGAATGGAATACAGAAGAAGGCATCATTGAAGTGTAATACAGAATGCCATGGCCTGGTGGATGGTAGAATCAGCAGCAGGGTGTAGGAAATAGGAGCTACTGGATGTATATCCTCGGTGGCTTCACTGACTGTCCTGATATCCTTTACCAGGTCTCCAGCAGCCCATGGGGCTCTCGTGGTCAGGCCAATCCCAGGATATGGAGCTCACCTGGGCTGCACCCCCCACCCCACAGCCCACGGGGCTCTCGTGTTCAAGTCCCTCCCAGGGTATGGAGCTCACCTGTGCAGCTACCCAGCAGCCCATGGGGCTCTCCTAGTCAGGCCCTTCCCAGGATACAGAACTCCCCTGGGCAGGTACACCAGCAGGGCTGGACACACAGGAACTGTGCACATAGCCCACCTTGCAGAGAACCCCCAGCTCACCTGTCACTCACAGCTGACACAGAACACCTCAGAGCAGGACTTGAACTAACAAACAGCAGCTCTGACATGTCTGTGACCCTGGCTATCACTCTGTGCAGCCTCTCTCTGCCTGGTCTTCCCGACACTTCCACTGCAGCCAGGGCACCAGGCCTCTGTCTCCACCCACCATCACTCCTCTCCCTGACTCCTGGGTTCCTCTCATTAGGATAGGGTCTTCTTGAAGTTGTTTTCCACTCATGGACCAGATAAAATGATAAGAAAACAAGCCGCAGATGCAGCCCCTTGTCTAGCCTGACTCTCAAGAGCCCACACCTCTTCCTTGGGTCTGACCCGTTTAGCAAGTTTCATTTTCTGCAACTGTGAGCCCCTGAGGGGTGAGGATTGGCTGATTTGGGCAGCCTGACACTGCCTGCCTGCCCTCCCCAGGTGTGCCTGTGTTGAGGTCAATATAAACACCCCTCCAGTCAGCAAGAGCCCCTGTAGCTGTGCCTGACGCCATATTATCTGCCCCGTCAGCAGTGTCGGGGCTGGGGTGGTGGTACGGAGGGAGAGGCCGTGGCTTTGTGGGTGGCCCAGTGTGAGTGGGGCTCTGCTGGACTTTCTGCAGGAGTTGCCAGGCTGCCACCTGCTAAAGAAGAGGATGTGTCATCCATACCTGCCGCTGGAATTTCTCCCCAGGCAGAGGTGAGGAAGTAAAAAAGCAGTGGGGGCCATGGCAGGAGGGGTATCTCAGGCAGGGAAATGGAAAGATTCCAGAAGAGCATCTGGGGCCAGGACCATCCTGGCTGGCCTGCAGGCACCAAGTCGGCCTGCGTGCTGTCGCTGGTGTGGCTCCATGGCCCTTCCTCTAGGCTTGCAAGTGCTTGTATATATTCAGGTGTTTTACCTGGAAAGGGTGGGAAGAGTTCAGCTGCAGCAGGACTGGGGCTCAGCTCACATTTACTCACAGACGCCTCGACACAGTCCCCAGCTTTGCAAAGAGGATGCTCCTTGTGGGGGGGAGTGCTGCTGAGTGCATGGGAGACTATTTCCCACCTCTGACCAACTTAAGAATTTTTTACCACTGGAGCAAGTGCCCTGATACGATTTTCCTCTGTATAACTGGTGGGTTCTGTTTTTTGTTTTTTGTTTTTTGTTTTTTTCTTTTTTTCTTTTTGGTTCAAGCTAGAATTTATTTATTCCTCTTTTTTTTTTAATTTGGAGATATAAACATGGAAATAATGCATTAATATAAAGACATCTATGTGAAGGGAAAAACTTTTTTTCTGTTTTATTTGATTAAATGTTATTTATTTTTAATTTTTTAAAATTTATTTATATCTTTTATACAGCAGGTTCTTATTGGATATCTATTTTATACATATAAATGTGCACATGTGAATCCTAGTTTCCCAATTCATCCCACCACCATCCTCACATGGTGTTCCTCCCTTGGTGTCCATATGTTTGTTCTCTACATCTGTGTCTCTATCTCTGCCCTGCAAACTGGTTCATCTGTACCATTTTTCTAGGTTCCATATATATGCATTAATATACAATATTTGTTTTTCTCTTTCTGACTTACTTCACTCTGTATGACAGTCTCTAGATCCATAAAGGTCTCTTCAAACGACCCAATTTCATTCCTATGTATGGCTGAGTAATATTCCATTGTATATATGTGCCAGATCTTCTTTATCCATTCATCTGTTGATGGACACTTAGGTTGCTTCCATGTCCTGGTTATTGCAAATAGAGCTGCAATGAACATTTTTGTACATAACTCTTTTTGAATTATGGTTTTCACAAGGCAAATATCCAGTAGTTAGATTGTTGTGTCGTATGGTACTTCTATTGTTAGTTATTTAAAGGAACCTCCGTACTGTTCTCCCTAGTGCCCATATCAATTTACATTCCCACCCACAGTGCAAGTGTGTTCCCTTTTCTCCAATAAAGACCTCTCCAGCATTTATTGTTTTCTAGATTTTTTGATGATTGCCACTCTGACTGCTGTGAGGTGATACCTCACGGTAGTTTTGATTTGCATTTCTCTAATGATTAGTGATGTTCAGCATCCTTTCATGTGTTTCTTGGTAATCTGTATATCTTCTTTGGAGAAATGTCTATTTAGGTCTTCTGCCCGTTTTTGGATTGGGTTGTTTGTTTTTGTGATATTGAGCTACATGCGGTGCTTGTAAAGTTAGGAGATTAAACCTTTGTCAATTGCTTCATTTGAAAATATTTTCTCCCATTCTGAGGGTTGTTTTTGCATCTTGTTTATGTTTTCCTGTACTGTGTAAAAGCTTTTAAGTTTCATTAGGTCCCATTTGTTGATTTCTGTTTTTATTTCCATTTCTCTAAGTGGTGGGTCCAAAAGGATCTTGCTGTGATTTATGTCATAGAGTGTTCTGCCTATGGTTTCCTCTAAGTGTTTTATAGTGTCTGGTCTTATATTTAGATCTCTAATCAATTTAGAGTTTATTTGTGTGTATGGTGTTATGGAGTGTTCTAATTTCATTCTTTTATGTGTAGGGGTCCAGTTTTACCAGCACCAATTACTGAAGAGACTGTCTTTTCTCCATTGTATATCCTTAGCTCCTTTGTCATAGATGAGATAGCCATAGGTATGTAGGTTTATCTCTGGGCTTTCTGTCCTGTTCCATTGATCTGTGTTTATGCCAATCTACATACACTTGATTCCATTATGGAGACATATAAATACATAGGTTTCAAGGTTATTACCAGTCAGATATATTCCTCTTCAGTGAATAGGGTGTTTTGTGTCCAGTTCATTGAGAAAGGAGTAGGTATTGTCTATTACATATTTGGTATATGGAATGGGATCTGTGCTAATTTCAAACTCTGCTTTTACACATCACCCCACGTCACCTTTCCCCTTAAGGAGGCATAAGTGTGTTTTCTAAATGTGTAACTCTGTTCTCTTTTGAAATTCAGTTCATGTGTAGCCATGTTTACATTTCCTCTATAAGTGATATATTACAATAAGTTTCTTTTTCTTTGTGGCTCATTTCACTAAGCATCATCGTACCTAAAGCCACTCATTATGCTGCTATTGGCCTTATGACATTGATTTTATATCTGAGTGACATTCCATTGTATATAAGTACCACAACATCTATATCCATTTTTTTCCCTTTCCTGGGATATTTAAAGGGTACCGAAGTCGAGGTTCTTGTAAACAGAGCAGCCCTAAACTTTGGGCTGGCTGTGTGTTGTGGATTTTTAGTTTTCCCAAAATACACGCCCATGAGTGGAAGTGTGCTATGCTCTGTAGCTCTGTTTTAGAAAACAACGTACAGTTGTCCAGAGAGGCTTTTGGCAATTTACATCCTGTCCATCGGCGTAACCAGGCTCCCTTTTCTCCATGGCCTGTCCTGCATTTGTGGTTTTTACACTATTTGTGGATGGCCCTTTTGACTGGAGGTAAGGGACACTTCTCTGTAGTGTGGATTTCCAATGCCTGATGGCTTGCTTGGCCAAAAAGGGCATATGCATTTTTTCCCGAATATATTCAAGAAAATACACATAGTCCCTTTTCAGCCAAGGGCAACATTCTCGAAATTCTGTCGCTTTTCATGTGCTTTAAAGACGACTCCAATCTACCTCTTGAAATCTGTTTCCTTCAATTCTGCCTTGCATTCAAATCCTCTTCACTGCCTTTCCTCAATATATTTCTGGATGATAGTTGTCCTTTATAACTCTGCAAGTTTGTGAATTGCTGTGCCCCTGATTTCCATTTTTCAACTCGCCTCTTTGTGAGCTGGCTGCAATACCGCAGGATGGCTTTAGGCCCTACTCTGGTTCCAGGGCTTCAGGCTGAGCCTTTGGTTAATTCTTCTTCCTGGTGGGAAACTAGAGTGACATGTGCCCATCCAAACACCTACAGCTAATCTCTCATTTATTCCCCCTCTTCCTGTTCATCCTCTGCACAATTTGCAAACTGTGCATATCAGGAGGATAAAGGCGCTGACACTCCAAGTGGGGAGATTTTTAGTAATGCAGATGGAATGGCGAAGCCGAGCACGACAAAAGGAAAAATGAGGTACCTTTTAGAAAACTTTCCCAATTACACAGTGTACCATCCACTGGGTTTCCCATGCATGTTTTAACTGTAGGAAGATTCCCTTAACCTTGGAGAGTTGGGACCACCTGAATGGGTAGCACACAGTATTGCTGTAAGTGGTGTTCTTTTGTTCACACAACCTCAGCAATCTTGTCCGCCCCAAGTGTCCAGTCTTATGTCTCATCCAGCTGTGGGTGTAAAGGTGGTCAATCCAGGTTGCATCACAGGCCCTGAACGAAATTTTTAAGACTTTCTCACTGTTTCGCGGTTTTTGCATTTTGCTTTTGAAATTCATTTTTATAAGTGGGTTAAACTGAATTTCAGTGCTCTGTTCATGCCGTTATACACACACATGATTCCTTTATGGAGACATGAGAATACATATGTTTGAAAATACTGAGAGTCAGACATATTCCTTGCAATGAATAGGGGATGTTGAGTCCAGTTTATTGTGGCGGGATTAGGTGTTGTCTATTACATACTTGGTTTATGTAACGGTATCTGTGCTAATTTAAAACTGTGATTTTATGCATCACCCCACCTCGCCTTTCCCATTAAGCAGGCAGAAGCTTGTTTTCTAAATTTGTGACTCGGTTGTGTTTGTAAATCAGTTCATGTGTAGCCATGTGTACATTCCCGCTATGAGTGATATCTTATGATAAGATTCGTTACTCTGGTATCTTTCCTAAATCAGTTCATGTGAGGCCATGTTTACAGGACCTTCATAAGTGATATCTTATGATAAGTTTCTTTTTCTGTGTGACTTATTTCACGTAGAATCATCGTACCTGAATCCACTCATTTTGCTGCTACTGGCCTTATGAAATTGATTTCATGGCTGAGGGATATACCATCGTACGTAAGTACCACAATTTCTTGAACCATTTTTGTCTTTCCTGGGATATTTAAGGTATACCCAAGTTGAGGTTCTTGTAAGCAGTGAAGCCCTAAATTTTGTGGTGGCTCTGTCTTATTGATTTTCAGTTTTCCCAAGGTATATTTCCTAGACTGGAAGTGCCCTTGACTCTGTAGCTCTGTTGTTTACTTGTTTTAGGGAACACAATGCACTCCTCCAGAGAGGCAGTTGGCAATTTACATCCCGCCCATCAGCATAACAAGGCTCCCTGTTCTCCAGGGCCTGTCTTGAATTTCTGGTTTTTACCCTTTTTGTGGATGTCCCTTTGGACCGGTGGGAAGTGATACTTCTTTGTAGTGCAGACTTACATTGTCTGCTTACTTGCTTGCTTGGCCAAAATGGGCGTATGCGTTTTCTCCTGAATATACTCAGGAGAAAACGCATACGCCCTTTTTGGACAAGTGCATCATTGTCGAAGTTGTGCCCCTCTTCCTGTGCTTTAAAGGCGATTCCAACATACCTCTTGAAATCTGTTTCCTGCTGTACTGCCTCGCTTTCAAGTCCGCCTCGTTGCCTTCCCTCAGCAGATTTTTGGGCGATAGTTGTCCTTTATTACTCTGCCAGTTTCTGAATTGCTGTGCCCCTGAGCTCCATTTTTAAATTCATTTTTTGTGAGCAGACCGCAAGTCCAAAATTTTGGTTCAGGACCTATACTGGTTCCCAGCGCGTGGCTGAGACTTTGGTTAATACTTCTTCCTGCCGGGCAATTAATGTGACATGTACCCGTCCAAATGCCTAACATCTACTCTCTCGTTTGTTGTCCCACTTCCCTTTCATCTTTGCCAAATTGGCAACTGTGCGAACCAGGAGGTTAAAGGGGCTGTCTCTCCAATTTGGCAGATTGATAGTAAAGCAGTTGGAAAGTCAAACTGGAGCAACAGGAGAGGGATTATTAGTTGAGTTTTAGAAACCTTTCGTATTCACAGTGTGTCCATTCTCTAGGTTTCCCGTACATGTTATAGCTGTAGTAATATTCCCTTCAACCTGGACAGTTGGGACCCATGGAATGGGTGCCACACATTATTGCTTTAAAGGGTCTGCATTTGCTCACCCAATCTCACCAATACTCTCAGTCCCAAGTGTCCAGCCTTATGCCACATCCAGCTGTCATTGTAGATAGGGTCATTCCAGGTTTCATCAGAGACCCTGAAAGAATTGTAAAGAATGTCCCTGTTTTATTGTTTTGTGTTTGAAATTCCATTTTATAGTGGGTTTGAACTTATTCTCACTGCTATGTTTATGCCTGTCTAGACACACTTGATTCCCTTTTGGAGACATATCAATACATAGGTTTTAAGATTCTTACTAGTCAGATATATTCCTCTGCGGGGAATATGCGGGGTTGAGTCCCTTTCACTTAAGAAGGTGTAGGTAATATCTATTCTGTATTTCATTTTTAGAATGGTAGCTGTACTAATATCAAACTCTGGTTTTATGCATTACCCACCTCTCCTTCCCCTTTAAGCGGACATACAATTGTTTTCTAAATGTGAGAATCTCTTACATTCCTAACTCTGTTCCTGTGTAGCCATGTTTACAGGACCTACATAATTGATATCTTATGATAAGATTCTTTTTCTGTGTGACTTATTTCACTTAGAATCATCGTACCTGAATCCACTCATTTTGCTGCTACTGGCCTTATGACATTGATTTCATGGCTGAGGGATAATCCATCGTACGTAAGTACCACAATTTTTTTATCCATTTTTATCTTTCCTGGGATATTTAAAGTGTACCAAAGTTGACGTTTTTGTAAGCAGTGCAGCCCTAAATTTTGGGGTGGCTCTGTCTTTTTGATTTTCAGGTTTCCCAAGGTATATTCCCTAGACTGGAAGTGCCCTTGGCTCTGTAGCTCTATTGTTTACTTGTTTTAGGGAACACAATGCACTCCACCAGAGAGGCACTTGGCAATTTACATCCCGCCCATCAGCATAAAAATGCTCCGTGTTCTCAAGGGCCTGTCTTGCCTTTCTGGTTTTTACACATTTTGAGGATGTCCCTTTTGACCAGTGGGAAGTGATACATCTTTGTAGTGCAGATTTGCATTGCCCGCTTGCTTGCTTGTCCAAAATGGGTGTATGCGTTTTCTCCGGAATATATTCAAGAGAAAACGCATAAGCCCTCTTTGGCCAAGTGCATCATTGTCGAAGTTGTGTCCCTTTTCCTGTGCTTTAAAGCCGATTCCAACGTAATTCTTGAAATCTGTTTCCTGCTATTCTGCCTCGTTTCAAGTCCGCTTGTTGCCTTCCCTCAACAGATTTTTGGACGATAGTACTCCTTTATTACTCTGCCAGTTTGTGAATTGTTGTGCCCCTAATCTCCATTTTTCTACTCGTTTATTGTGAGCTGAACCCAAGTCCAAAATTGTGATTCAGGACCTATACTGGTTCCCGGTGGGTGGCTGAGACTTTGGTTAATTCTTCTTCCTGCTGGGAAATTAGAGTGATATATGCCCGTCCAAATGCCTAACAGCTACTCTCTCATTGGTTCTCCATCTTTTCTTTCATCCTTTGCCAAATAGGCAAACTTTGCGGACCAGAAGGTTAAAGGGGCTGTGTCTCCAAGTTGGCAGATTGATAGTAAAGCAGTTGGCAAGTCAAACCGGAGCACCAGGAGAGGGACTATTTGTTGAGTTGTAGAAACATTTTGTATTCACAGTGTGTCCATTCTCTAAGTTTCCCTTACTTGTTATATCTATAGTAATATTACCTTCAACCAGGAGAGTTGGGACTGATGGAATGGGTGCCATGCAGTACTGCTTTAAAGGGTCTACATTTGCTCACCCAATCTCACCAATCCTCTCAGTCCCAAGTGTCCAGCCTTATGCCACATCCAGATGTCGTTGTAGATATGGTCATTCCAGAAATCATCAGAGACCCTGAAGGAATTGTAAAGAAATTCCATGTTTTTTTGTTTTGTTTTTGAAATTTCATTTTATAGTGGGTTTGAGCTGATTCTCACTGCCATGTTTATGCCATTCTAGACACAATTGATTCCCTTACGGAGACATATCAATACATAGGTTTTAAAGTTCTTACTAGTCACATATATTCCTCTATGGGGAATATGGGGTTTTGAGTCCCTTTCACAGAGTAAGGTGTAGGTCTTGTCTATTCCTTATTTGGTTTTTTGAACAGTACCTGTGCTTATATCAAACTCTGGTGTTATGCATCACCACACCTCTCCTTCCCATTAAGCAGGCATAAGAGTGTTTTCTAAATGTGAGGCTCTGTTCTCTTTCCTAACTCTGTTCATGTGTAGCCATGTTTACAGGATCTTCATAAGTGATATTTTATGATAACTTTCTTTTACTGTGTGACTTATTTCACTTAGAATCATCGTACCTGAATCCACTCATTTTGCTGCTACTGGTCTTATGACATTGATTTCATGGCTGAAGGATATTCCATCATATGTAAGTACCACAATTTTTTAAACCATTTTTATCTTTCCTGGGATACTTAAGGTGTACCCAAGTTGATGTTCTTTTATGCAGTGCAGCCCTAAATTTTGGGATGGCTTTGTCTTATTGATTTTCAGTTTTCCCAATGTATATTCCCTACACTGGAAGTGCCCTTGGCTCTGTAGCTCTGTTGTTTACTTGTATTAGGGAACACAATGC